>NC_080849.1:30574898-30893898 GCF_030435755.1 Ochotona princeps | reverse complement strand
TCTAGTGTAGTTTATCAGTTTTAAGTTGCATTTTAATTTCCATTGCAATGGTCAAGACGCTTGAGATAATAAAACAATGCTAAATTGCCTGAAATTCTTTACTGCCATTACCTCAGTAAGGAAAATACCAAGATATTCGTATTAGATGTGCAAGTAGATCAATATCTTTCCCAGTCAGAAGCTAATGAATTCACTTATCTGCCCTTCGCGTTAATATCTACTCAACTTCTTCACTTTCAAAAAATTAAGCAACTACAGAAGGTCACACAGGAAATAAGCATATCCATGAAAACCACAAAAAAAGTAATACATCTCATTTTCTGACATAAAAAATGGATCGTTATGAATACTTTCTTCCTATAATTGATAAAAACGAATGTGAAATAATAGACTCCCTTCAAAGATGTCTCTATTGAAACTACTGGCTTCCTGGTACCCATTTAGGACAGAGAAACTTGTCTGTTGTATTGCATCCCATTCACCAGGAGGAGATAGCTGCTAAAATGTGTACACACACTTTCTGTTACAAAAGTACTGTGGACCTTAAAGTACAGCAGAAAGAGTCTATCATCTTATTTTAGTCAAACTAAGAAAGATGGAAGCTGGACACCTTATGAATCTTATGAAAAGTGCTGATAAGGGCCATTTGAGACTAGAACACACAGCCCCAGCCTTTTCAATCCTGCAGAGCCAGAATCACACAGCAGCTTTAGAGCACAGCCTAAATCAGTAATTAATAAGCAAATGGCCTGTCCTCAAAGTGAAGTTGACATGACTGAAGTATTGTTAGTAAAACATGAATTTTGATTAGATGTACACAGCAGAGATCTGAAGGCCCCCAAGCAAGCATTTCTTAGGAGATTTGATCACACTCTCTTAGCTGTGAAACGTATGTTTGCAGCAAGTTCCATGGACTGGGAAGATGATTGGTATTTACAGAAGTCATCAGGAAAAGACATTTCCTTTGCAATAGTTTATTTCCCATTAACTTTTACCTATTTTTCCATGTAAAGAAGACATATTTAAAAGTTTAAGAAGACAAATAAGGCACAACAAATGAGTATTTCTTGGCAATTCAATGACTGAAAATTAACTGCATGTGGTTACAAGCAATTTTATAGTTCACCAGATGTTTTTGATAGCCGCCTTTAAGAAGGGCTTATAAAATTAATAGATTTTAGGCCTTTTTGAAATCTATTTCTGCTGTTTTACGGCCTCTTAGATACTGTTAAACAGTAGGCTTAGCTATGGTTTTGAATTTTGTTGTCTTAGGACTGTGATGGTGAAATAGATTTTTACAGATCTATAACTTTCATTTATAGAGCACTGTTTATGGATAGGGTAAATGTGAGGGAATGAGCTCATTAAAAAAACACAATATATAATGTGGAAATTAAGTAGTGCTCAATAATAATATGCTATCCTATTTTATTTTGCCTTCACAATTAGGACAATGGAAAGAAAATTGAAATCTATGGTCTATATTATTTTTCTGTTAAATTCATCCTTTTAAAGCAAAATAAATAAAATATAACTTCAGAATTAAACAGATTCATAGATAAATTCATGATTTATTCCTTAACTTTTTCAGGCTGAAGTCAGAAAGCTTCACAAATAAGCATTTCTGAGTTGTCAATAGTAAACACAGTGCATAACTACAATACTATAAAAGAACAAAAATGTCATAATGTTGTTATTCAACATTTATTGTACAATTCCTCATTCTACAGAATATGTAAAAGAGAGAAAAAAAAGTTTAATCTGTTGCTCCAGTGGAACTTACTTCATGAGAACGGCAGACATTAATTAATCATATTAGTGCATGTGTTATCATAAAGTGAGGTAAGTTCTAAGCAAATATGGCCTGGCATGGTAGCCTAGTAGCTCAATCCTCACCTTGCCCATGCTGAGATCCCTTAAAATGCCATTTCGTATCGTACTTCCCACTTACAGATGAGTTGCCCCATTTCCCATTAAGTTCCCTGCTTGTAACCTGGGAAGACAGTCAAGGACAGCCCAAAGCCTTAAGACCGTACACCCACGTGGGAGACATGGAAGAAGCTCCTGGCTCCTGGCTTTGAACTGGTTCAGCTCCAGCTCTTACAGCCAGTTGGGTAGTGAACCAGGGATGAAAGATCTTTCTCTCTGGATCTCCTTCTCTCTCTCTCTCTCTCTCTCTCTCTCTCTCTCTATATATATATATATATATATATATATATATATATACACACACACATACTTTTTATATATATTACATATATTTTTTTTACAACTACAACAAAATCTTAAAACAGAAAATTAGGTCTGTAAAAGCCATTGCTGATTCTCTTGGGAGGGAGAATTGTAAATTTTAGGATAAGAACAAAGATCAACAGACAATACTTAATGTAAAGAGGGGAAGTAAACTAGGAAAAAAGCAGAGAGTATGGAATCCTTTCAACATTACTTCACTTGGGTAGTTGAAAGCTCAGAAACAAAGGGGAAGGAAAAAATTGACAAGAATCCTCGCCTTTGGTTCAAGACATACATTTCCATAATAACATGAAAGCACAAAGAGGCTCAGATATTAAATGTTTCAGTCATATATTGAACTATGACCAAAGCTGATCTGAATCAAGACCAGTGATCCAGTAAGGATGGAAGGAAGAATGATGGAAAAAGATTGAACAATACGTACCAAAGCAGAACCAGTTCAAATTTCCACAGCACAGTGAGGTTACTGCATTTCACAATAATCTGGCATGTACTACGTGACTCCAAATGAAAAAGACAAAACAAAACAAAACAAAAAGTATGCCAATTATCTGATTTGATCACTTAACACTATATACATATGTTACAGGACTGTGCTGTATCACATAAAAATATACAGGTATAATGCTGTTTAAAAATTAAGGAGTATAGAGAGAATCAAAATGGCAGAATAGGGTGAGGATGTGTTTAAACAGATGCAGAAGCATTAACCAGGGTGAAGCAAAGATGGCACATTCCAGCAAATAGGAGAGGACAGACTGATGGCAGAGGGTCACCTGCAGACTGACGGACACAGGAAAGCAGCAGAGACAACAGTGTGGTGTTGCAGTGACCAGACACCCCGGAAGCATTCAGTGAGCAGTGATCTGAACTGCACTTGCAGCCAGAATTCCACCAGCAACCAGGTGTGAACAGGGAGTTTACTGGGAGCTCAGGAGGTGAACCCAGAAAAATAACTGCTCATCCTTGTGGTTCAACAACAGCACAGGATCACAAGAGGTAGAGTGCACAGCCAAGAGCTGGGGCTACGGAGACATGGTGGAAGTCTAACATAGGACCCCAGATACGAAACTCATTGGAAGGAGTGAAAGAAGTGACTGCAAAGAACTGGTACCAACTGCAATAAGTAAAATTGAATTGTAGACCTGTGGGTGACACAGCTTGGAAGCCTGCCCTAAGCAGAAAAATCTGACAACCAGAAGTACAATGACTAAGAGCAACAGAGAAGACAAAGACACAATAAATATTACTGAAGACTCCCCTGTAAAGTAGCAAAGGCCTTTTACAACCTAAGAGTTAACTGAGGAATACATTGAGGCAAAGGAGGATACAGAATTAAAAACATTTGTTATAAAGCTTCTTATCAACAATGAGAAGCACATAAAGCAGGAGCTCAGAGAATTTAAGGAGTACGTCACACAGGAAAGAACAACACTGAGACAAATTCAAGTCGAATTACTGGGAATGAAGGACCCAATAGGGCAAATTAAAAATTCAGAGGAAAGTCTCAATAATATAATGAAGGACAGAAGAAAGAATCTCAAAATTGGAAGATGTTTCTTGTCACAATGCAGAAACAATTAAGAAGCTGGCAGCAGAGCTGGGTCAAGCTGAAAAAAGCATTCAAGAACTGAAAGACACTATTAAAAGGTCAAATAGAAGAGTTATTGGAGTTCCAGAAGTTGTAGAAAGAGAAACTGCATTTAAAATTGTATTTAATGGAATAATAAAGTAAAATTTCCCTAATCTAGAGAAAAAATTGGAAAACAATATCCAGGAGAGGCACCGAATTTCCAACACAGTTGACCAAAAGTGATCTTCACCATGACACATGGTAATCAAGCTCTCTTCAATTGAACATAAGGAAAAGATACTTAAATATGCTCATGAAAAAGATTAATTGTCATATAGAGGAGTTGCAATTAAATTCACAGCTGACCTCTCATAGGAAACACTACAGGCAAGAAGAGAATGGAGTGACACCTTTTATATTATAAAAGGGGGAAAAATGACAGCCCAGAATAACATACCCAGCAAAGTTTTTCTTTGTCTTTGAAAGTGAAATAAAATTCTTCCATAGTAAAGAAAATTTAAAAGAATATGCCTCTTCTAAACCTGCCCTACAAATGATAAAGTTGTTTTCTTGACAGAGAAAAGGAATAGCACCCACAAAACCAAAGGCAAATGTGATGAATTTCCTAGTAAAATAACAGAAGACTAAGTCAATGAGCAGCCCATTGCTGATTGATGGGAACTTACCATCTATTTATATTAATCCTGAATGCGATGGCTTGGACTCATAGGCCAAATGTCATAGATTAGTAGACTGGATTAAAATAACAAAACCCATCTATTTAGTTGCCTACAGGAGACATATTTCACCAACAAAGACCAGCGGAAACTATATCTCATGGATTTTGAGGTTTTGTTTTTAGTTTCATTTCTTCAAAACACTTTTTTCCTCATTAATTAAATTCTTCAATGACTCATAGATCATACAGTAACATTTCTTCAAAAAGGTTCTTGATTTCCTTTTTCATTTCTTCAGCAACACGTTAGTCATTCAGTACCACGCTATTTAACTTCGTGGCATTGTAAGTTTCTATTTTTAATTCCTGCTGTTTTGTTTTGCGGCTTCTTATTTGAGGGGATGTACAGTAACTGTGTAATGGAGACTATCATATCCAGTGGCGTATCGTTTAACTTCATGACATTGTAAATGTCTGTTTTTCTTTCTGTTGTTGATTTCGTTTTGCTGCTTTTTATTTGGGGGGGGGTGTATAGTGACTGTGTGGTACAGACTGACATGTCCAGATGTGAGGATACAGTGCAGTGCGCATCTCTACTTCCGGATCGAGGATGAACTCACAGTGAATCTTTTGGGTGTGTCATGACAATGGGATGCTGGATTCTGCCACTGTCCATACCCAGAATGATGGACTTGTGACTGTTTATAAGGAACTATGCTGTTGTAATGATTTGGGAGAACTCGGGGTAGGGGGATTTATGGAGGGAGTAGGAGAAATCCCAGGGCTTATGGAACTGTATCATAAAATGATAATAATAATAATAATAATAATATCAAAAAATAAAAAAATTAAGGAAAATAAATCATATTTTCCAAAGTTCACAAAACTACAAAGATAATACAGAGAATCACTCCACCTAGACAAAAACTGAAAGATAATTTTGAAGGCACCTAGTGGAAAAGCAGTAAGACATTATACACAAACTAATGACAACAGAAAATAGGCAAGACCAGAGTCACAAGAAAATATCTTTTAAAACTCCTGAAATGATTTGTGGGTTTCTGTTCTTTTTATTATTTACTTATTTGGATTCACTTTATTATTTCTCCAATTTATTAGACTGAACAGAATATAACATTGATTTCCAATCCCCCTCATCCTCTATAAAAAGAAATAGTACAAGTAGCAAATATTGATTTGCTTCTATCACAAAAGCTCTGCAATAAAATATTTTGCTATCACTGAAATATTTTTTCATTTACACTCTTTCCTTGATGTGAGCTACTTTAAGGTCTGCTCTAAAATTTTTCATTCATTCAATTGTGTGCATGTTTTATTTTCCTCCCTTTACTTTTGTTATACTTATGAAGCTATATTTTATCCTAAAATTTTGTTTATTTAACAAATGGAGTATTATATTTATTTCTATCCTATCAGTAGCTAAATCTGTAATTTTAATATATATATACATATATTAATGCTGGTGAAACCTAAGCAATAGCTCATCATTAATTACATTAAATCGAATCATTCATATTGCATTTAATACATTTTTACTATTTTAAAATTCCTATTATTTGTAGTTATTTTATACTAATTTTAATATGGCCACACTTTTTTCATTGCCACATCGTTTTTCTTCTCACATCCTGCTCATACCTTTGGAGATATCTATGTTACCTCTTCCCAAAATAAATTGTTTAATTTTTTTTCAACTTTCATGTGAAGATGTCTCATGACATCCTCACCTTTATTCTCAGTATTTGAAAGTCATTTGGCTTCCACTATTGCTCTTGAGAAATTAGCCACATATTTACATAATTCTTATTAAGTGATTAGGGTTCCTTGCCTGCTTTTAAATCAAAGATTTTCCGATGCTTTGCTACTATGTATTTAGATATGGATTTCTTTGTATGCATCTGTGTTTCCTTTTCAATTTGGAGTGCAGCAAGGAACCTGTTGGGAGTAACAGAGTAAATGACGTTTGCTGTCAAGTAACTTCTCAGCCTGTTTCCATACTGGACACCAATGATGAGATCAACAACCCCTTACACTGGAAGACAGGGTGTGTGTTCACTCTTCCTGATACAGAAGCCCTCGTTTTTTTAATTCACTTTTCATTTTGTAATTTTTTTTCAATAAGTCCTTGGCACCATAGAGTGTCACCATATCAATAAGTAAAATAGGAATGGACAGGAAAATAAGCATGCTATTTTTATTGAAAGAATAAAACACAGCTGTGAAGTACTGAGTTACTGCTTTTACCATTTTACAAATTTAGACCACAAGCCATTCTAATTTTGAGTGTACTTCCTTGGATTTTCTTTTGTAGCCAATGGGTAACAAGCACAATCTCCGTATCACAAGGAGATGGTCCTGTCACTCTCAGAGAACAAATAATAGATACACAATATAAATGAATTTTCTTCACCAAATTCAATTAATTCATCTTAAAAAATTGTTCTTGATTCTAACTTAAATATTTTCAGTTATTAGGACAAGCTGTTAGTAAATATGGGTACATCAGATGAAAACGTCCCTATAAAACAAAACAACAATTGGGCAAAACATAGTGTATTATTTTCTGTTTAGATTTAAAAATATATAAATGATACATGCAGGAAGAACAAGAAAGATTGAGATAGGGAGAGGAAGACAGACAGCAAGTAAAGGAGAGTGACAACCATCCACCGCTGGTTCACTCCCTCAGTGTCTACCAGAGCTGACAGGGTTGGCGGAAGCTGGGAACTGGGAACTCAACTAAGGGCTCTCACTTAGGTGGAAGGAACTCGATTGCTTGAACCATGAAAGCCTTCTTTGGCAAGAGGCTGGAGTCAGGTTCAGGAAGCACAAATCTAACCCAGATATTGAGACATAGGATTCAGGCATCTTACTTCGGATCTTAACTGCTAGACTGCTTGCTCTATAATTCTTTATTTACTAGTCCAGGAAACGAAAGTCTCGAGAAAGTACTGTGAGACCCGAGATATTTTGATGTATCACAAACATTGTTTCTCAATCCATGAAGACCAGACACTTCGGCCATACTGCTGCTGCACTGCACTTCAGTTGAAAATAGAAGAAAACTCATTGACTCAAAGGAAAAACTCAGGCTAATCAGGAAAATTAGTCAATATTAAGAGTTCCAAGTGGTAAAAGAGTCCCATAAAAAGAAAAGGATTTTTTTTCCCCCAGAAATTAGCCTAACCAAAAAGACAATTCCTTCTGGCAGGGAATTTTCAAAACTGAGGGTAAACTTTAATGAAAAACAAGGCTAATTTGTGCTCTAACTTGAATTTTTAAAATGTACTCCTTTATTAAGTTGCTATATGCATACAATAAATGTTTTTTTTATATTGAGAGGAGGAAATAATATTCTGATTTTTACATACTCATTTCAAAAAAATATCAACTTGCACTTAAAAAGTACTTCTATTATCATGCGCTTTCCAAAGTACTTTACAGATACCAACTCTTACTCGTCATAAACATGCGGTGAGCACCGTGTTCAGTCTGCAGATGAGCAAATAGAGGCACATCAATGTTAAATAACTTGCCAAAGGTAACACTACCAATATATGAGGGAGCTGGAAATCAAATCCAGGTGATCACCTGCGTTTCAGAGTTCATGTTCTTACCTCCTGCCTTGCTGCCATCAAGAATAAATGGCAAGATTTATACATCTTTTTAAGAAATGGATATCCCAAGAACCAGAAAAGCAGCATAATTAATTTGAAGGATTGCACAAAGTTAGTTCTATAAAGTCCACCAAATAATTCCTATTTATGTCACCATCCTTTCCTCATTAGATACAACATATTGGGTTTTTGAAATCATTTCTTTCACAGTTCTCTATTTAGGCCTACTCTATTTAAGCGACTGTTGGCCACATCCGATATATTCCTCAGTTCAACAAATATATGTTAGTTCTAAGTTCCCTCAGAGCCACTTAGAAGTTTTCATAATTCTTCTGAGAATCACATTTAGAAATATTTCCAAATTTTTATTCTAATCTTATTTTAAAAAGACCCAATCAAGTCAGTTTTGAAGATATAAATGTTCTGCTAGTACTCAAGTCAAGGAATGCTCCCTCTCTCTACGTCTGGATGCATGTTTAACCCACATAGGAAAGCTTTTTTGCATTTGTCTAAATATATTTCATTATTAATAAATATATCTCTTTTGCTTTCTAGCACTATTTCGGGAGCATTAAAATGCTAAAGTAAAGCAATATTTTTGTTAAAAAATTTATTTATATGAAAGGCAGTTAAAATTCAGAGGGAATAAAAACGGAAGAGAAATCTATCCATTGCATCACTCCCTAAATGCCTGCAAGAGCCCAAGCTGAACCAGATGGAAGTCAGGAGCCTGGAATGCCACTTGGGTCTCCCAAATGGGTGCCAGGGCCCAAGTACTTGGGCAATCTTCTGCTGCTTTTTGTTTTTTAAGCAGGAAACTATATGTAAAGTAGATGCCAGCCAATGCCTCCATTTCATATAAACTGGGAGAGATTTTGAAATGCTAAGCATCATTTGCATATCTCTGTGTATCCTGGTCTCCTTTTTTCTCTGATAAAGTTATTCCATCATCGCCGCCCTGGAAAAATTGTTATAGAAACACACTTTTGAAATGTCCAAGCCATAGATGTTAATTTTCAAAGCTGATCTGTCATGGCACCAGCCTATGATAAAATCTAGAGAATTCATCACGTACTATTTATGCCACAAACAATAGACCTGAATGAAAGCTGATGAAGGCATAAACAATCCCCACACTACCAGTTCAGTAACAATTCTCTCCGGAGGTAGTGAAAGAAATGTGGAAGGAAAAACATACAATATATGCTCATGAATCTCTGAGAAAGAGTTTTAAACTCCGCCTCCTGAATCCAACTCCTTAAAATTCAAGAAAATTAACTGCAAAAATTGCTGTAAATCTAAATGTAGCAGGCAGATGGCATTTAAACTTGTTTGCACCCAGCCTAGCTTAGTTTGCACCCAGCCTAGTAATCTAATAGAGATAACTGAGGACTAACGCATGTCAGCAGAATAAAGTCACAAACTCCTTTCAGACAGCAGGTGAATTTACCCAGGACATCAAGATATACGGAAAATATCTATGACGGATCCAAACTTGCATTTTCCTCATCTTCATTGTCAATTGCACCACATTACCCAAATACATTGATATAGAATAAATGATGTGAGAATTGTATACACAGGTAGATACAAGTGCCATTAGCAGATATCAAAACCCAGATACCTCCTCATTCTGCAACTATGATATTCTATGGACCTTTCTCAAAACTTAGCCTCAAGCAAAGCAGCACCTTAAATTTCTCAAAGCGAAGAAGCAACCAACAGAATGGGAGAAAATTTTTGCACACTACACAAGTGCTAGGGGACAAATATCCAGGATTTACAAAGAGCTTCAGAAACCCAGGGACAGCAAAATAAAACAACCCTGTAACAAAATGGGCAAAGGAAATGAAGACATTTTTCAAATGAACAGAATCAAATGACTAACAGACATATGAAAAGATGCTCAGGCTCCTTAGCCATCAGAGAGATACAAATGAAAACCACATTGAGGTACCACCTAACCCCAGTGAGACTGGCCTACATTCAGAACTCAACTAACACTATCTGCTGGCGTGGATGTGGGGAGAAAGGCACCCTCCTTCACTGCTTGTGGGAGTGTAGGCTAGTGCAACCGCTGTGGAAATCAGTATGGAGAGTGTTTGGAAAATTGCAAATAAACCTGCCATATGACCCAGCTATCCCGCTCCTAGGAATACACCCAATAGAAGTGAAATCTGCATGAGAAGGGGATCTGTAATCCTATATTTGCAGCAGCACAATTTACAATAGCAAAGACATGGAAACAATTCAGATGTGCCTCCAAAGAGTGGTTAAACAAACTATGGTACATCTGCTCCATGAAATATTATTCAACTATTAAAATGAAATTATTCTATTTACAACCAGGTGGTCCCAACTAGAGACCATTAAGCTCAGTGAAATGAGTCAATCCACTAAAGAACAAATACCATATGTTCTCTCTTGTATAAAGAAACCAACATGGAAAGTGTAACTTCAATAATCCAATCCATGCTGTTTTTTGATTCTTTGTTTGCTTTTTGGGCTGTATCCCATGTGTTATGATGTTTTTTATTTCATTTTGGTTTATTCCAAATAAATTCTTTTCTCTTGTCGAATTGATCACTGGTTCATGGATTATACGATGGCATCATTTTACCCAAGAAACTTGGGTTTCCTTTTTGTCACCCATGTGTTGGTTACTCAGTGGCGTGTTTTTTCATGGTGCTGTAATTTGTTGTTGATGTCATTGTTGTTGTTGTTGTTGTTGTTGTTGTTATCGTTGTGGCTGTTCTAACTCATACCAGTTGTTGACCTTGTTTTGTGACTTTCCACTTATGGAAATGTATAGTGATGGAGTACTGGGGTCTATCAAACACAGATATGGGAGTATAATGGAACATGCATCCCTGCTTTCAGATGAAAGATGGATTCCCAATGAAACTGTTGGTCATGTTCAGACAATGGGATGCTGGACTGTCTGACATTGTCTGTACCAACAATGTCGAGGTACACTTAAATAAGAGACTGATAGAATTATGATTCCTTTTGAAGGACTACACTATTGTAACAAAATGGGAAAAATCTGACGGGGGTGGGAGTTTGGGGGGGGGAATCTCAGCCTATACGAAATTGCACCACATAATTCAAAATTCAAAATAAAAATTTATTAAAAATTTTTATCAAGATTACCAGAAAATACTTAATAGTAAGTTTGCGCTTTCATTTGTTCTTCTTTTCCCAATTTGTCAGACAGCTTAGATTGTGGATTTCCACTATTTCCTCTTTCATCACACAAGCACTTACTACCATGTTTCTCCCTCAAGGGGCTTGCATTTTGGGGTAGCACGTACAGCCACTGGCTGTGATGCTGGCATCTCATATAGGTACTGGTTGGAATCCCAGCTGCTTCATTTTCAATCCAGCTCTCTGCTTCTAGCCTAGGAAAGCAGCAGAAAATAGCCCAAGCACTTGAGCCACTGCCATCTATGTGTAAGATCCAGATGAAACTCCTGACTTCTTCTAAAAACACACACCCCTCTAGGTCACATTTAGGGTGCTTCCCACACATTTTATATGATACATTATCATTATAATTCACTTCAGAATGCTACCTAATCCTTGGGATTTCCTGCTTCACTCCATCACTTATGCAAACATTGTTTGACCTTTGATCCTAAGAATCGAGTGTATTAACAAATTGATGAAGATTTTTTTAAAACATAATCCATGCAAATCCTAAGGTAGAACATTTAACCTTTACAGATAAAACTCTTGATTTGTGGCTCAAATTCCTTTTGCCTTGGCAACCTTGCTAACATATTACATGTAATTATATATATATATACTATTATACCAGTAATGCTATAATTTTGACCTTCATATGTATTGAAAGAATTGAGAGGATGAAAAGAATTTATCACTTCTGCTACTCTACCTGTATTCTCCTTCCGGTATCTATCACTTCTCATTCTGAAGAACTTATTTCACTGTCTGCTGTGGAACTCCTGACCTCCAATCCTTTGGTTTTCATCACCGAGAATGTCTTTTTTACATCACCTCCTTTTCTGAAGAACATTTTCATAGAATATTCTTTTATTTCAATACTTCAAGTAAATTGTTATTGTTTTTGGGTTCCATGGTTTCTGATGAGAAGCCCGCATAAATATTCCTTATTATTTACACACACAAACATATAGATAGATAGATAGATAGATAGATAGATAGATAGATAGATAAACATGTGACTTGTCACTTTCTAAATGGTTTTCTTTTGGCAGTCTTATTATAATATATTATTGAATAACTATATATGAGTTTATCTTGTTTGTGTTTTTGAGTATTGAACTGCTCTGTCAGTACATTTGGGAAATGTCCAGGCATTCTTGTAATTTTCTTCTTGGATCATTCCCTTGTTGCCTCTCTTTTTCTGATTCCAGTATTAAATGTCAGACCTCTTGATATTGTACCACAGATCCCCGGTTTTGTAGAGGTTTTTCACGTTATTTTTGTTTTGATTTTCAGAAAGGATCATTTCTGTGGTCTACTTTAGCATGTACTAATGCTTTCATGTGCTACTCTCATCCTAGTTTGGAGCCCATTTGGTGAATTTTCATCACTAATTTTATTTTCTGGTTCAAATACTTCCATTTTATTCTTTATATGGTTTCTTCTGTCTCTGACAATAGAACACGGTTATAATAGCTACCTTAAAATCCTTCGTAACTCTAACATCTGTCCCTTCCTAGGGTTGGCAGCTGCTGATTTTCTTTCCTAGGAAAAATGTGTCACATTTTCATTGTTTTTCATATGTTAAGTAATTTCAGGTTGCAGCCTGAACATTTTGAATGTTGTGTTGTGAGACTGAATCCTGTTAAAAATCCCTCTGGGAAAAAACGCTCTGGCTTTGCTGCTGAGTGGTAAGACCTGACAGACTCACACCCCAAGTTCTGCCTTGCCTTTTCAAATGTGACTCCAACATCAGTTCCGTTTTTAAACCTCACTGTGCTCCTTTGGGTCCATCCAGGGACATGTTTATATCACATGTCAGTTCTCAAAGGTGTGGCCACGTAGTTTTAGGCATATTCTGCACATTCATGATATGACAATAAATTCTGTTTATACAGACTTAGGGGACCTTCCTTATAGAATTTCCCTTAATTCTCTGGTTGGCCAAATCACAACCTCTTCTTTTTCATACTGATTCCGTAACTTCAAACCCTCAACTCCTCTCTGAGTTCTAGCTTTCTGCACCACCTTCAGGAAAACATCGCAGGAAAAGCACAGTAATAGCAGAGATCTCGTGCATTATCTTTGCCACAGGGACCTTTTCTCCATGTTTTTCCAAAGTGAACTGGCTTTCCACCTACATCTTTAAATTACTGTCACCGGCACAGCCACCACCCCAGCAGCAGGCCTGCTCTATGACTGGGGCTGTTCTTCTGCTAGTTGACTATTGAAACCCTGATTCTTCTACACTAAGTGACAGAAGCAGTGCTTCGCTTGGTCCTCTGGGAAAGATAGAAGTGAGTCTCATTTGTCTTGTCTCTCCTCATGGTGCAGTTTCATGACTGAGACAACCTCTAGGTCAAACCCTGGTGACAAAAGATGGTTAGGGACCAGAAACTCACCCGTTGTGTTGGTAGTTGACTTCAATCCCCAGTTTTTTCTGCTGATGTTTGCTTTTATGAGTTCTCTAGTAGTTTTGTTTTATAGTCTTTCAAGAGTTGTTAAGTGTAGTCGGTGGAACGGATGGCTCATCATGAATTTACACTATCTTGGCCAGCATTGGAAACCCATGTGATAGATTCTTAGAAATAAATTATAATGAGCCTGACTTGACCCAAAATTACCATTTTTACAATATTTCCAGGTGACTGACAAGCATCTTAACATATGGGATGATCCAAACTAAATGACAGGAACAGTATTTATTTAAGAAAGCATTCATTCATTCAAAAACACTCCTGGAATCTGAGAAGATTCCTATTTGGTCCCCCCAAATTAAAAAACACTTATAATACAATCTCACAAATGCACATGTGTTAAATTAAAAAATTAACTTCTACTTCAGTGTGAAGAGGCATAAAATTATAAATAAAATAGCTCACCATATGAAAATAGTAGATAAAACAAGACACCCGATTAAGTGTTCATGAAATCATAAAAAAATGGCCATGACTATAAAGTAACATTGAGAAATATCAGTAATAAAAATTTTTAAGTGAATGACTCAGCCTATAGTACAGTGGTTTAAGCTGCCACTTGCAACTCTGGCATCTCGTGTAAGCACTGGTTTAAGTCACAGCTACCACACTGTGGCTCCAGCTTCCTGCTAATTTGTCTTTTAAATCAGCACAGGATGGCCCAAATATTTTAGCCCTACCACCCACAGAGGGAACACAGATGAAATTCCAGGCTCCTGGCTTCTCTGCCCGTCACAGTTCTGCCTGCTGCTACCTTGGCC
Source organism: Ochotona princeps (assembly GCF_030435755.1). Classification (NCBI taxonomy): domain Eukaryota; kingdom Metazoa; phylum Chordata; class Mammalia; order Lagomorpha; family Ochotonidae; genus Ochotona; species Ochotona princeps. Next base: position 30,879,331 of record NC_080849.1, on the reverse strand, counting down.
ATTAGAGCCACCTGGGAAGTAAACCAGTAGATGAAAGATACCCTGTTTTTCTCTCTTCCTTTTCTTCCCTCCCCTCCTCTTCTCTTCCCTCTTCTCTTCCCTCTCCTCTTCTCTTCCCTCTCCTCTTCTCTTCTCTTCTCTTCTCTCTCTCAAATCAATAAATTTCTGTGACAGCATTGTGGAGTACTGAGTAAATCTGCCATCTATGATGCTAGCATCCCTTATGTGCACCAATTTGTGTCCCAGCTGCTCCCCCTCCAACCCAACTCCACACTAACGGTCTTCGAAAAGCAACAGAAAACGTCCCAAGTGTTTGGGATCCAGCTACCCATGTGGAAGACCTACATACTCCATTTCTTCCCCTCTCTCTGTAACTGCCTTTCAAATAAGTGAATCTTTAACTAATAATAATCCTAAGTGAAACTCATATTGCCTTTGTTATAAATTATAAAGTGTGTTGTAAAAAAGTATCCCCTCAGAAAAGAGCAACCAGAACAGCAAACCAAGACAGAATAGCTGCACAGAAGGGAGAAATTTAGCCAAGTCAGGATGCAGACGGCCCTATTTGGTTTCCTCAAATCTATTTTCCCTTTCCCTTCTCAGGACCAATCCAGCAATCTTTTTAGCTCTTGCCAGTATATATGAGTTGATAATCATAAGGATTCTAAACTCAATCGAAACTCAGAAGACACTGAACTACCATAAAGCAGAAGATTGCTAAATTTATACTGAAGATATACATCTAATATTTCCTCCATTGGCACACTTCAACTAGTGATACTCTCTCTTTAGTCCAGCCAGTTAGGAACCAAAATTAGAAGCAGCAAAGCTTGCTAAGTGTGGATCTAAAGAGGATACAATAACAGGAAACAATTAAGTTACGGGATTATTTTCCTGCAGGTAGCAGCGTTTTGTCCTGAATAGGAGTAAACCTCAGGAAACACTAAATTCTTCTGTCATCATGACAATGTATTATTTTATGGACACCCCTAATAATTATAGCTTTCATTCACATTTCCATGGTTGACCAACTACCATTTATTGTCATTTTCTATGTTAATGTACAGGCTCTTATTATTTACTGTGACATTCAGGTTACAAGAGAAGTTAAAGGTAAAAGCCCAAAATAATGTTATACATGTTGACATTAAATTTTCATTATTATATGATAATTTACAATTATTTGCTGAATTTGGGGAAGAACAGTTTTTTTTTCTTTAAGTTTGTATCTGCTAATTTGTATTACGAGTGTCTATGCCATAATGCATTGTTTTACAATCTCTGCTTTCAATTACTGTAATATACTTCCTAATTTTTTTTTCGGTTTCCACAGCTGCGGGTTTGTGGGGTTTTGTTTGTGGGTTTGTTTGTTTGTTTTGTTTTGTAGTTTACATTTGAGTCTTTATAGCACACTGCGTTTATATGCTTGCATTCTTTTCATCAGATTCTGACATCTTTAAATATATAAAGTGAAACTAGGAGAAAAGGGCTACTGAGTGGGTCTGTGCATCCCCTGGGAAGTAGTCAGTTGTGCAGAGACAAAAGGGCGCTTTGGTAAAGTTGAAGATGAAACTCTACTACAAGGTCTTTCATGCTGTTTTCACAATGCAGTCTGGTGTTAAAGTTGTATAACCATTCTATCACTACAAAGTCATTTAGAGCTCACTGTTCTGATTAACTGTACTGATTTCTTTTTTCCTAAAATTCCCTCAACAGGGTTGGGTCAGGTTAAAGTCAGGGCCTCTGTCTGGGTCTCCCACTTACGTGGCAGGAACCTTACTGATTGTATTGTCATCTGAGGCCTCCCACCGTGAGCATTAGCAGGACTGGAGCAGAGGGGCCAGCACGAGAACCAAGTGCTGCAATATGGAATAAGGGCAAGCCAAGTGGTAACTTGCTTTGTATGCCAAACATCCACCCCAACCATATTGATTTTATAGCTTAGCTTTAGAGAGTGATCTTATTATTCTTGCTTAAAAGCTCAAGCAGGATAAGAGTGGCAGCATTGTATAACATCTGGTAAAGCTTGCAAAGCCAGCATCCCAGATGGGTGCCACCTGGAGTCCTGGCTGCTCCACTTATAATCCAGATGCTTTCTAATGACTAGGACAATAGCAGAAGATGGTCCAAGTGCTTGGGCCCCTTGTACTCACTGGGAGAGCCAGAAGAACCTCCTGGCTTTGGACTGGCCCAATCCTGCAGCTGCACCTGGGAAGTGAACCAGCAGATACAATATCTCTCTCTCTCTTTTACTCTGGGACTCTGATTTTCAAATAAATAAATAATTCCTTATTACAAAAACAAAAAAAACCTTAAAATTAAGGGAACACATAGTTATCATATTCCCTATACCAATAACAGCATAATGCAAATTAGTTGAAAGGAAGTTATTTTAACATCTCCTTAATTGAGCAAACAGATCTTGATAATGCAATAGACATAAATTGTTTATGTGATGACAGTTTAAGAACTATATTATTAATTACTAATTTGTAGATAAATTCTCCTTTAATAATAATGTTACCTTACCCTGTTCAGATTACTGATTCTATATCAGCATATTTTAAATTTGATTGCCAGGTAAACAAATTAGTTGTTTAGTAATGATAGCTTTTATAGAGAAAAACATAATCTGCAAGCATAGTAAAACTCCTTTCTTGACCTCAAATAAACACCAATGAACATGAGAGCAGAGATTGCTAAGAGAACAATGACTCGCATCTGACATTCGAGCAACCCTTTGGTACTAGATTTGAAAAGCTCATCTAATTAGGCCAATTGGGTAAAGTATAGCACAAATGTGACCAAATTAGGCATTACACCCCCATATGGGCCATGTCCCTAGATTAAAACCCTAAAGCCTCTAGCTATCTGGCAACTGAGAGGCTCCAGAACAAACCAAGAGAAAGGGTACCTATAGCCCATCCCATCTTCTTCACCCAAGGACCACCCCCCAATGCAAAGACAGTAGTCTTACTGTTTTGACTGTTAACCTTATACATAATGATAAAACACATAATTCAAGAAACATTCGGCTAAAACACTGTAACAAAAAGAAAAATTACTGACAAAAGCAGGATTCTTGCTGCGAGAGAACTTTCTGCTTAACATCAAAATGAAATCCCAACCACTCCAACTTAAGTCTGAAATATTTCTTAACCTTCCCATTTTTTTGAGAGCTCCAAAGTACGTGAAAAAATATGTCACTGTAAGGAGAAGCACCACAAATGAGAACTTGATCTACATTAGGCTGAACATACTGAATAAATCTCAGAGAAAAAAAAATTTAAATTCAACATAGATAGTAAAAATTAACTTATGCTTCTGTCTTATCAAAAGAAAAATATTTGCCTATTACTATCACTTTCTATATATATATTCCCAAAATATTAACCAAGTCTTTATAAAAAAATACATATCATTATGTAAATATAAATTGTTAAACCTACATAATGGCTATGTTCCATAAATAAGCAAATGTTACATTCTGCTATATTTTCTCATATATGTTAAGGTTGCAAAGCTACTTTAATATAAATTAATAACAATGTAAAAATTTTATATGTACACTTCTCTCCATTCTACTGTGAAAACTAAAACAGTAAGCAAATTTGTTCTTAATTAAAAGATGAATTTGTATGTATAGATGTAGACATGTATACATATATCCTCATGCTTTTAAAAATAATACTTAATAATAAAATCTCTGGGACGAACTAACGCTTGGCAGAGTGGTTAAGATATTGCGTGGGGAATGCATGCATCCCACGTCAGAGTACTAAGATTTGACTCCTGATTCCAACTGGGAGGCAGGTTGATGGTTCAACTCTAGGCTCCCTGCCACCCACGTGGGAGGCCCACATGGAGTTCAAGGCTCGTGGTTGGTCTGCCCCAGTCCTGGCTGTAGGAAGCATTTGTGGAGTGAACCAGCAGAGGAAAAGCTCTGTCTCTGTATCTCTTTGCCTTTCCAATCAACAAAAATGAAGGGGAAAAGAAAAACAGGAAATTTCTGTAAACATACATACATGTGTGCATATATGTGTTTAATATATAATAAATATTTATTATAAGTGTTCTAACAGGAGTAATCAGACTAAATATTCAAATGATTCATCAGAAGTTTTTATTTGACTAAATTGTGAACAACTTCATCAAAAAATTATAAAAATGGCAGCACATTATTAGAGAAAAAGAACATAAAAATGATTTCAGTTCTATCTTCAGTCACTAATAATACTTACCCAGATATGCTTTACAAAAAAATGACCTATTTGAATTGTTCAAATGTTTGGAGGAAATTTTGCATTAAAAAGTGATGCTGCATCACTTCGCTTCCATTGTGTGTCAAATTGCCACAAATGGAATAGCTTAAGATGTCCCAAATATTGTCTCAGTTGCTGTGGGTCAGCATGTTTAAATTGAGTCCTCTACTCACCTCCTTATAAAGCTGAAATCTAGGTGTCACACAGTTGCATTTCCATTTGTAAGGTCTTACAGGAAAAAGATCCATCCCCAAGTTCTTTTAAACTACTGGCAGAATTCACTCCCTTGGGGTTGAGGATCAATATCTCCAATGTTTTGATAGCTGTTGGCCAAGTACGTTCACAGAACCAAAACGTTGCTCTCAGCTCTTTGGAAAAATTGATAAGATTACCCAGATTATCAAGTCTATATACCTTGTAGAATGGTTAAATCTTCTTAGCAAATGCACGGTGTCATATAAGCATGATTTTTGTGGTGATATCATTTAACATTCACCTGTAGCATTTTTCAAAAATGCAATGTGTCATGATTGTTTTTAACATTCATTTATTTTTATTGCAAAGTCAGATATATAGAGACAGGAAAAGAGATAGAGAGGAAGATCTTACATCTGCTGATTCACTCCACAAGTGGCTGCAACAGCCAGAGCTGAGCCGATCTGAAGACAAGAGCCTGGAGCCTCTTCCGGGTCTTCCATGTGGGTGTAGGGTTTCAAGGCTTTGGAGCTGAATGGGAAGCAGGGCCTCTGGGATTAGAATCAGCACCCATATGGGACCCCGGCATGTAAGGTGATGACTTAGCTGCTAGGCTACTGTGCTGGGCCCACAATGCGTCCTTATTAACTGTGGTCACCATTACAGCTGATTGTTTGAAATTCTTCCTCCTATACAATGTGCTCACATACCTTGTGATGGATAGCTTCCTCATTCTCTTCTGTCTAACTCCCCCAGCTTCTGGGATCCATCATTTTCTTCTCTATATAAAATTACCCTTTTTTCTCTAGATCCTACTTACAAATAAGATCATACAGTATTTGTCTTTCTGGGTCTGCTTTAACCCAGCATAACAAGGTCCCCCAGAGTCATGCATATATTCTATTGTATATGCGTATATGACACATGAATTTATTTCATCAAATATAAAATTCAAAATAGATTAAAGATCCAAATGCAAGATCTGAGACTGAAAAATCATTAGAAGACTTAAGGAGTTTTTTTAAATATGATGTCAAAAGCACTAAAAATAAAAGCAAAAATAGACAAATAGGATTATACAAATTTTAAAAAATTGCAATCAGAAAAAAAGTGAAAAGATAATCTGTAGAATGGGATAAATGTCACCATTTGACAAGAGTTGTATTCAAAATATATATGGAGTTCACACAACTCAGGAAAACAACTGAATTTAAAAGAGAAAAGAATGAATAGATATTTCCCAAAAGAAGACATACAAATGGTCAACAAAGAGGTTACAAGAATGAACCATAATGTTAATTAGCAAGATACAAGATAAAATCACAATGAGATACACCACTGCAATTCCTGTTCAAAGGACTATTCTCAGAAAAGACAAACGATAAAACTGACAAAGATGTAAAGCAAATGCAGCCTTTCCACGCTGTCGGAAGGAATGTAAAGCAGTACAGGCACTGAGGAAAACGGAAAGGTAGGTCTCCCAGATACTAAGAACAGAATTAACATATGATCTAACACACCCACTAACTATATATTCAAAGGAAGTGAAATCAGTATGTCAAAGACTCACCTGCATCAACTCTATTGTAGCACTCTTCATAATATCCAAGAGAAGAAGTTAAATCCATCTCAGGGAACGGAAACCTCCCTTTGCCTTGAAGTGAAAATATGTCAAGCTTTGGATCAATCTCACCTTCTTTTTCTGGTGCCAACCAGGGAAAACAAACAACAAACTCCACACTTTTAAGAGGCTGTGACTGAATCTGAATTACAAGAGACCGAGGGGGCTTAACCTGAAAGGTTCCTCATTCTTAAAGTCATACCTTTCAAGTTATGTCCTTAAGGGGTAATGTATTCACGAGACTGATAGCTCAAACCAACAGGTTCCAATCATACTCAGAGGGAAGGAAAATGATACAACGATGAAAACTATTTGCAAAATTCTACCTGGTACATTGCACAAAAATGTGTACGTAAGGAAGACCCTTAATGGTAAAGATAGATATAAGGCTATAAAATCAAAGAAGTTTGAGCAAGAAACAACTGGGAGTAAGATTTAGAATGTTGCCTTAAAGCAATAATCACATGTTGAAGAAATATTTTAACTGTTCACTTTGAATAGCTCTGTGTTTCAGTAAGCTTGTGGAAGGATTTTTCTAATGGAATGATTTTTCTAATGGAATGATTTTGTAGTTTCTGACAAAGCTACAGCTAAGAGATCAACAGTTTTTTTTCCCCAAGTTTAAAAGAATTAAAAAAGAACACCTAAACATTATACTATGATTTGATCTCTAGTCCTTTTAAGTACCTTCAGATCTATTCTTATTTAACAGAATATATTTCCTATAATACTGAAATTAATGAAGTTTGAGATTTAGATAGCAGGATTCAATCACTCAGTAATATAAAGACATTAAGTTATATTGATACAAATCTTGATAACTTGATTTTATTACCCGTATATCATTTGCAATAATACACTGAGTAGAAAGAAGTATTTACCTTTTTAGTCTTTGCTCCCCCAACCGACACTCTGGCACATTCACAAGCCGCTGAGAAACATCAACTCTACCCATATAACCAACTAAATTATGACATCCAAGGTAGCTGCCATTTCCTACAACATGAAGCTTGGCTCCCATAGCTTCCATAATTTTACCCAAGGATGCTTTTTCAAACCTCATTGCTCAATGTATCTTACACTTCAGATGTTCTAGACTGTTCACTATGGCTTTGATGAAATGTTCTGTCATCTGGAACAAGCACCAGGTGTGTATAGAGATTTTATAGATGTTATAAATCTGTACAATGAAAGCATTATTTTAATTTTGTGACAATTGATACCAAAATACGCCCCCCTAGAAATGAGGGTTTAATATTTAAGTATAAGGCCATAGCTACAGTGTTTCACTTTGAGACAACAGTGTACAGTGAACTAGGATGATTATCTTCAAACTGATATATACACATCTATCTGCTTTATAGCATGAGATAACCTATCACGGTAAAGAAGAAAATGCCAAAAGTGGATTTATACTCATTTTAACCTCAGGCCTGTATATTTATATTTTAATATACTTTGGAATATACTAAGAATTGGTACAGAGGCAAATACTCACAACTTACAATATTGTGGGAATGTTTACTTTTTTTAAGCAACTGAAGTATATTTAATTAAGTTTGGCAATAAGTGATTTAATGCAAGTATTTAGAATTCAACTGAAAGGTTTGTCTCCCCAAGTGGTGTGAATTTTTAAATTCATTTTAACTTCAGCCACAATTTTCACATTTGTACGAAAATGTTAATTGCATGGGATTATTGTGAAGATTAAACAAGGTATTTTACACAAAGTGCAAACAACTCTAATTATAGAAAGAAGTTGATAAATGTCAAACATTAATATAATATCACTATAAATTACATTCAACACTTGCAGTTGCTTAAAATGAGTATGCTCATTGGAAAGTTCTAGATGAAAAACAGAGTTGTCAGTTGCTTCTCTTTAAGGAACACTCGCTCCAGTGCAATGGCTTTGGACAACAATTAGGCAATTATTCAACATTTACAAATGCAAATGTCCAAACACCATATGATGCAGCAACCCCACTTAGGGGTGCACAGACAAGTCAAAACGAATTAGAAGTGGAGGCTCATTGAGTTATTTCTACACCCATTTTGATACCACATGTTTCACAACAACCCAGAGGTGGGAATAGCCTAAATAATCACCCACAGAAAATGGAAAAACGAAATGTGGCAGACAGACATAATGCAATAATACCCATGTTTTAAAGGGGAAGAAGCCCTATCATCTGTTTCAACATAATTGAATCTTGAGACATTAAGCTGAGTGATATGACAAACACTTTTGGATGTCTTGGGTGGCAACACCCACTAGAAAATGTAAAATACTGAGCTGGACTTGAAAACATAAGCAGCAAAAATCACCAGAACACAGACCCAAATGAAGTTATGCACACAGTGCAATACAATAACCCAAGATAAATATAAAATCAAGCAAGGAATTTAAATGTACCTTAAAGTAATTATTGGATTTGAGGAATAAATAAGTAGAAACTCATGAAATTAGGAAAAACAGGCCTGCGTTCAAATTTTACAAAGCACATACAATATCTACAAAAGTTCTAGGAAAAGAATGTAATGATGAATTCACACTTGGTATTAACTTTCCCTTCAGCACAAACCAAAGGGCAAACCCTCTGCGGTGCAGACACACTGACAGTCACCCTCCTTTGGAAAAAGCAATGGTGGTCAGTAATTAAAGCTAATCAAATAAGACATTCAGAGTAAAGAAAACCAGATGAAAGAACAGATGATAAGCATTTAGATATGAACGAAGGAAAAGCAATAAGGAGAACCAATTTGTAAATTTAAGCATAAATATCAAAAGCACTGACAATACAAAAATAATTGTGACATATAATAGATACAATACATAACAAATGTAACACTATGAACCAGGAGCTAAAAGCAAGAGTGGGCAAAAGTGATCTGCTTACTCCTCATTTGTCATTGCAAAGCCAAAAATATTATATAAAACTAGAGCTTGTCAAAGGAAAAAAGAAAATGTAATTCAATCTCTTAAGGTCTTTAATCTTTTTCATTGACTTCAGGAATAAATAACACTTGTAAGAAACAGTTATGTATTAGCAATGTCGGATGTATGTATTTTTTTATTTTACTGCATCCTGATGATGTTATATTTTGTTCTTAATATATGACTTTCATTTTAGTTTTGGGAAACGACTTGTCCCTACCTGCATGTAACTATTCAACATTAATCATCTCTTGCTGCATATGTCTAAAGAGACATCTAAAAAGATGATTACGTCTAGATAGGACATTTGGTAGGACTTGCTAAAATTATTTTTCTTTTTTAAAATTGAAATGAAATAGAAAGATTTATTTTATTTTTAATTTTTATTGGAAAGTCAGGTACACAGAGGGGAGGAGAGACAGAGAGGAAGATCTTCCATCTGATGATTTACTCCCCAAGTGGCCACAATGGCCGGTGCTATGCCAATCCTGAGCCAGGAGCCCGGAGCCTCTTCTGGGTCTCCAACATCGGTGCAGGGTCCCAAGGCTTTGGGCCATCCTAGACTGCTTTCCCAGGCCACAAGCAGGGAGTTGGATGGGAAGTGGGGCTGTCAGGCTTAGAACCAGCACCCATAAGGGATAGTGGTACATGTAAGGCGAGCACTTTAGCGGCTAGGTTACCATGCTGGGCCCTCATTTCAATTTTAAAGTAAGGAGAATATTCCCATTTTCCAAGGCATTTTTATTTTTATAAAAATGGACTCTACAGGATAAATATCTGAATAATACATGTGATACATTTACATATGTACTTTATGTTTTAACTCTGTACTGTAGTGTAATTGTGAATCCTATAATATATATTACCAATTATTGTATCATGATATGTATGGTTATAACTTAAAATGACATGTTTCAACCTTATGTGTCAGGCACATGTTACATATGCCATAATCTTTATTGGATGTGTATTTACATATTACTATATTTTGTTTTAAATATATTAGTGCATATCATCGAAATTATATGTTATTCCTATGAAAAGCTACTTAACTAGCATTATTTTAACTTTTAAAGAGGTATTTGCATATTTAATAAGAAACCTTACCCACCTAATAGCTCCAGTAAATGCTCCAGAGCTAGGATTTAAATCACACTTCAAAAGTCTGCATAAACTCGCGGGGCCTGGCATGATGGCTCAATTGGCTAATCCTGCCTTTCAAGTACCGGGATCCCATATGAGCAATGGTGCATGTCCCAACAGGCCCACTTCCCATCCAGATTCCTGCTTGTGGCCTGAGAAAGCAGTAAAGGATGGCCCAAAGCATTGGGACCCTGCACCCGCGTGGGAGACCTGGCACAAGTTTCTGGTTCCTGGCTTTAGAGCAGTTCAGCTCTGGCCATTGCAGCCACGTGGGCAGTGAACCAGTGAATGGAAGATCTTTCTATCTTTCCTTCCCTCTGAAAATCTGCCTTTCCAATAAGAATAAATAAAGAGAAAAAAGTCTACACTCTGTCTACTATGTCACACCCCTTGTCATTGATGCTATAAATGAAGTCTATTTTGTTATCAATGAATCAGAAAGAAAGAGAGAGAAAGAGAGACTAAGGACTAATATCCCATATGGAGACACCGATTCTGTCCCAGCTTCTTTACTTTTGCTACAGCTCCCTGGTAATGGCCCTGGAAAGCAGCGGAGGATGGCAAAGCCCTTGGGCCCTTGCACCCACGTGGGAGCCTAGGAAGAAGCTCCTGGCCCTCAGCTTTGGATCAGCTCAGCTCCGGTCATTTTGGCTTCTTGGGAAGTGAACCAGCAGATGGCAGACCTCTCTCTCTGTCTCTCCTTCTCTCTCTGTAAAAAAATCTGCCTTTCATATAATAATATATTTTAAAATGTCTTAGTAAACACAAAGGCTATTTAGAACAAGGATTTACGATCTTGACAAAGGATCGAGATGCTTGAAGTTGTGCTGTTTTATTCCTATTTCTGCTTTATCCCCTTTCTTCCATTCCAGACAATAAGAAAGAAAAATCTTTCTCAGCTAGCTCAGCAAGTTTATAGAAGCACTGCATCTGGTCTTCTATCTCCACTTCACTCCCACTGTCACTGCAGATGACCCACTGGAAACGTCAAGAACTGCTCTCTTAGGAAATAAGGATGAGGTAGCCTTCCTATACTGAAAAGTCTAACTTCCTCCTTACATCCTGAGGAATTTGCTCTTTGTGTTAATACACAGACTAGAACGACCATTATTCCCTGAGTGTATGTATAGTAATCCTGCTAACAAATTGTCATGTTTAAAAAAAAAAAACGCATTCCTCTAAGAAAGGAAAGAATAAGAGGTTGTGGCAAAGAACAAAGTCTCCCATTTGCTGGTTCAATCCTCAATTGACAACAGCCCAGCACAAGTTCTAAACCAGGAAATGGAAACTGGATTGAGGTTCCCTTCAAGGATAGCAGGAGCTCCATTGTGTCAACCATCCCCTGCATTGGCAGGAAGCTACTCACTCCAAGAGTGTCCTAACCACTGGCCTAGCCACAAAGTCCTAAGTCCACGTTTTTCTATTTATTCCTCCCAATTTCATTAGAAACCACTTGTGTCAACCAACCACATTACTAACACTCATGCGTGGCTTTTGTTTGACCCCAAAAGGCAGTGCCATAAAGACTCGCAGATTGTAATAGAACAAAATTGCATATCAGTAGCAACACCCACAGTGGTTGGAAAAGAGACAGGGGCACTTTGATGTCCACCTTAGTGACTGTATTACCTCTGTTATAGATACAAAGTATCATAATGGGTTGCTTTGTTTTCTGAAATTTGTAGCAAATTCCTGACAAGAGAGCATAGTCTAGAATAAGTAAACCTCAGACAGAAAGTTATACCAGGTGGGAATGGGTACAACCCCTTAGCAAGCCATAATTTCCTTCAGCCTGATGTAGCAAAAAAATTATTTTTAAAAACATAATGAAGCAACAAAACACTAACCATTTATAAATGAATCCATGAATATTCATTCTTATCACAATATAGTAATTAATTATCGGTGTGAACAGCAAGAACAATATGAAATCTGAGCTTGCAGATTACAGAACTGAATGACTCATCAGTTTTACGTGATATAATTCAAGATAACACATATTCCTTTCTTGGCAAAAAGTTACCTTACGTTCTTTAGTGGGACAAATGTTAGAAAAAATATGCACAGAAGGCAAAATCTAGGCCTTAGAGTCAGTTCCTATAAATATAGGTCAAGAAAAGGACTGGTCACATTACATGACTTCAATCTCAATATCCATTACTGTGTTTAAGACTGAAAGGTCAAAAATTGGAGCTTACCAAATATCCTTAGCTTTTATACAACACAGTGTTTTTTATCACAATGTTTTTCAATATTTTTTTAATTTAATTTTTTAAAAATATATTTTAAAATATTTTGAAATATCATGAGTACATAATACTATGATAATGTACTCCTCATATTACTAGCAGACAGCTTTAATTAATTTTCTGGCTATTTTCTATAATGACCATTTAACATCAAGCTGTAGACTGTATTTTGGCAATTTAAATTATTAAGTGTGATGTTTTCAACTAACCAAAAATGTCAGCTGGGATCAAAGACTGGTAAAAACACACTGACTGCAACTACCAAAGAAGCAAAACAGAATATGTGCAGTGGTTATAATTCAAAATATAGATCAAAAGTTTGTTCTAGTCAATGTCAGACATTGGCTGTATCTTTCTCAGATGGGTTTTAAGTTACTCATCGTTTCACTTTTTAATATTTTTGCCATCTTTGATTAAAGAACTTGCAAAAATAAGAAGTCATTTGTGCAGAAATAGTCTGGATGCTCAACACACTGAACCCGCTTGAGCACCCGTGAGTGCAGACACACCAGCACAGGTCCTGCTCCAGACTTAAAATGGCTGAGCTGCAGGAGGGTGTTGCTTGGTGACCAATCAGTTCCTCCTCCGCCCCAGAGCAATCCAAACATCACTGGCAAATATGCCCCTTCAGCTTTAGACATGACCAGGACAAACAGTAAAGGGTATATTTATCTTTTTCAGTGGTCAACAGTTTTATTTCAAAGCAGTGGTCAGTTGCTTGATTTGGTCATCACCTAGGTTTAGGCTTTTGAGAGAAGAGCATTTGCAAAGCTGCTTTTATTCTTTCAGGAAATGAGAGGGAGTGTCAAGCTTCTTTAACTATAGGACTGAAAAATGGTCTTGCAGCAATTAAGTCCATGTGCTCTGTCTCGTGTAACCTCACAGTAGCTATCAGCCTCCTCTTCTTTCATTAAACTAAAGTAGTTAATTAGCCCTGGCCTGTCCTCTCCCCTTTTCTGTCTCCTTTTTCGCTGAAGTAATGATGTCTAATTATCAGCAGCACTGGATTACTGCAACATCAGGGCCAAAGCATCTCCCTGACCGCAAAACAAGCCAGGGACCCTCTGTCCTCCAGCAGCTGAGAGTAAGTCCTCAGGCTACTTGAAAACAGCTTTCAAATACAGTTCTTCATTCCTAGGGCTACATGCCTTTGAGTGAAGGGAGATAATCGGTTTGTCTTCTTGGTGATAATATATCTGTGGGTTACCAAGAAAAAAAAAATCACTTCATGTAAGGGAAAAATAATTGCAAAGTGAGAAACATGATAAGAAGAGATTTTTATTTATTTTTCAACTCATTGAAATGATGATTGGCTGTCTCTCAAAGGAGGAGGAGTCTGTAGCTGTCAGAAGCGGTAGAAAAATTCCAGAAAGAGCAATAGCAGAGTTCATGAATTAAAAACCTCTTCGACAGTCAAAGCAGACTCAAAGGAAGAGCAGAGCTCTTAAATACTACATGGAAGCTAATATTACCTAGTAATATCACTGCATGAGTGATTCTTTCTCTTATTTTCCTGGACAAAGACATCTGACTGCCCCTGGAATTGTCTCTGCAAAGAACACCTCACCAGTATTTTTCAACAACTCTGTACTAATTTGTAACTGAAAATAAGGATATCAGAGCAAAGGAACGCTTTTTTAGATCATTTCCATCCATGATGCTTTGTACTGCACTGAAAACCAGTATAAAATGCACTTTGTTTCGAATTCTTCAAACTAAGCTTTTCAACGGACACATGCGTCAACACATCCAGTGGACACAAACTGACACAGAGATAAGCCTATTGGACCGAGGCAGTTAAAGAGGAACCTAAGTTTACCACAGAAGGAATGGAAAGCAAAATTCAGAGATACATTTAAGGCATATGATATTATCTTTAAAAACTGTAAGCTAATTAAACCGTGCTATAATTTTATTCATTCGGTGAGCTAGGTTTGTCGGAAGGAGAGCACATTCTTCTAACTTATCTCCACAGCAAATTATGTTCCTACATGTTACTCCCGAGGCAAATGAATCCAAACGCTCCGTTCTCCACCACAGGCTCTGGCTCATCCAGATGTAAACAAGCCCCAGCTCTAATTCATGCCAGTCTAGTCTTCATTTATCCGGTAAAGCGAGACGGTAAGCTCAGCATTGTCTTGAACAGTGCCATAGGCTCCAGGAAAAAGCCCCACTGACCTTAGAAACCTTCCAACAACAGAACTTTCAAGCATTGCCATTTTACCTTTATTTCCGCGCTCACATGAATTTCAAAAAGAAAAAAAAAATGCACACTGTCCGATTATTCCCAATTCATTTCAAGAAGCCACAAACCTCCAGGAGTCCTTCAGATCACGCTCTGAACAAGCCTTCCTGCACCTGTTTCCAAATGAATGTACTCCCCTGTCAGAAACAGTCCACCGTTCAAAGCTCACTCCTTCCTAAGCAGACTCCAGAAACCCTGCGCCAGGAAACACTTGCCAGCGAGGGAGGGGCTGGGCTGAGGGGAAGGGGCAAAGGCTCCCGAAACCACAGCCACGCGAGGCGCCAACACAAAGGACGCCGGTGACCTCCCCCAACCCTGCTCTGAGCCGGTACCCACCGTGGCACGCTGCAGAAAGGTCTCGGGCAGCTCATCTGCAATCCTGCTTGGAGCTCCCCAGTGCCCATCTTCTTGTGAAGGAAAGCGGTTGCTGTTGCTGCTGCAGCTCCCCACCCCGCAGCCGTCTGTGTGCGGTGTTGAGCCAGACCCTCAGCTCCCAAGGCCAGGACCTCTGGCAGCGCCCAGGATGAAGCTTTGTGGCCGTGAGACTAGTGCCACCCCAGAAAGAGAAACACAAACGCGAGCGCACACCGCGCGCGCACACACACACACACACACACACACACCCCATCTGATCGCGCCCAAACGCACCTCTCTTTGTTGCTCATCATCTATCTGTGGCTTTTATTTGTGGAACAGGGAAGTGAGGAAGGGAGTGGGGGCGCGCGGGGGAGGGGGGCTGGGAGCAGGTATCTCCAGCTACCTTAGCTGCAATCTAAACAGCGGTGGCCGCCCGCTCCCCGAGGTATCCAGGCGTTCGCGCTGCCCCGGGGCTCGCGGCCAGAGGTCTAACAATAAAGCCCGGTAGCTAGTCCCGGGGAAGAGCCCTCTCGTCTGCCCGCGACCGCCACACTCGGGGCTTTGTGCCAATAAGGAGACACTGTCGCCTATCGATCAGAATCGTCTGTTATCAGAGCGTGCGGCTGCGGTTCCAGCCTGGCCTTTATGCGCGCGGCGGCACGCGCGCCAGGCGCCCCGGCGAAGGACGTGGGACAATGGCTCAGCCCGAGGACGCTGGACGCTGCCGGACGCCGCCCGGCCCGGGCGGGGAAGGAGGCTAGGCGGCCGGTCCCAGAGCCAGGAAGCCTGGAGGGCAGCGGGCTCCGGGAGGTGCGCGCTACCGCTTTAAAAATAAAGGACCACAAAGCCGCCACGGTGGGGGTGGGGGGGGGGAGGGAATCGCGTCTGGCTGTTGCGAGTGGGGACGACTTGAGGAGGGGGTTGCGGAGGGTGGGGGGCACACGAGCCAACGGTGGCTCGCGGCTCCCCGGCTCTCCCCATCCCCCCACCCCTCCTCCGGCTCCGCAGGGCTGCTCGGGCAGACAAATAACAGCGGCAAGGCGAGTCACTCACCGTGGTCTTGACCGGCACGTAGAGCACTTGCTTGGCTGCACCGCCTCCCCCGCGGACCTCCTCCGGCTGGCCCAGCTGGAAACCCTTCGATTTCACCCAGAATTTAAATTTGGCGTTGTCCGTGGAGCTCGACTCGGAGCCGTTGAGGAGCTGGACGATCCGCTCGTATTTCTTACGGGTCACCGTCTTGGTCTTGCCTGAGTCCCCGTAAGTCCTGAGGCACCAGTCCTGGAACTGGCGGTACATGTCGCGCTCGCTCTCCATGTTCCCCCCACGGCGCTCGGCCCGCCGGCCGGATGCTCCCAGCGCACTTCGCACCTGTTCACCCCGGGCTCATGAAAAAATGCAGCCCCGGCCAGGATGCAGGGACGCGAGGTCCCGGCCACCGCGGAAGCCTGCCTCGGGTGGGGGTGAGGGGGAGCGGGGTGGGGAGTAACGGGCAGCGAGGGGAGGAGGGTCCAGTTGGGCACGGGTAATCAATGCCCAGTGCTAGCCAGTCTGGCTCATTTGTAATTGCAGCGGAGGGCTAGGGCGCTCATCCCGTCTTCTCAGCGACCCGGCTCTTTTAATATGGTGTGTCCAGGACCATCCCAATCGCGTTTGGCCCAGAGGAGTTGGGTTGTGAATAATTAAAATCCCATTCCTTGGTTTATTAAAAATCTCAATATTGACCTGCAGTGGGTCCCTCGACGCCTCACCCCGGGCTGCGTCCCAGGCAGGGCAGATGGAGCGCTCGCGTGCGCCTGGGAGAGCTTCCCCAAGCCGCTGGCCCCGCGCGGTCCCGGAGCGAGAGCTGCGCCGCTCCCGAAAGCAGCTGCCGCCGGGCCGAGCGCCCGCCCGCCTGCCCGCCCCGAAGGGCACGCGGGGCCCGGGGCTCTCCTTGCTCCTGCGTCCGGCTCCGGCTCGGGCCTTCCCTGGTGACCGGCGTCAGGGGACTAGAAAAACAGAAAGTTCTTACCTGTCTTGTCTTTTAAGCCTATCAAATCCTGATTTACAGGATTTTTTTAAGGGGGAGGGGGAAGGCGCAAAGCCAGGTAATTTTCAAACGTTTTTCAAATATGGTTTCTTCAGATGCATGTGGGCTCAAGGGCGGCCCCGCATTGAGGTTCCCAGGAGTTAAGTTCCAGAAATAAGCCAAGCTTTCCGAGAGGGCTTGGGCATTAGTTCTCAGGGCCGGCTGGAGTGCCCCAAACACGTCTCCGTTCCTGGAGGACGTGGGCACGAAGGCAGGCCGCTGGCCGCGGGGCTCCGGGGTAAACACGGGTCCCCAGCAGGCGCTCCTCGCGTTCCGGCGGAATTGGGTGCCCGGCAAAGAAGTAAGTTTAGGACACGGAGGCTTGAAACCCTTGGCAAGAAATTGTAATGAACGGAGGCATCGTTCCCCACCCCTGCCTGGTCACAGTTTGCAGTCCACACGGGAGGTTTCGCTTGCCGCTTTTCCCTCACGCCACGTCACGGACACCCCCTCCACCGCGCAGGGATGCCAGGTACGACTTCCTCCGGACGATTTCCTCAGGCAAAGCAAGTCAGCGGTTCTTCCATTCAGGATCCCCATCCGCGTGCTCCAGGGCTGGAAACAGGACTCCCCATCCTCCTCGCGCCGCGGCGGCGGCTACCGCTCCTCTTTATTCTACTCTCGGCCGAGGCCCGCGCCCGTCCCGGGGAGCGGTTGTGCCAGAAAGGCTGCCCGGCCGGCGCCCGGCGCCTGGTCAGGGTCCCAGCCCACCGTCGCCACTCGTCGTGGCCTCCCAGACGAAAAGCCCCGAGCGGGAAGGCGGAGTGCAGGTCTCCACGGCGCTGCAGCCGGCCCTGGCACTTGCAAAACGGTCAGTGGCTCCTGCTCGGCCAGGCTGTGTGTGTGCGCGCGCGTGTGTGTGAGGGAGCCAGGGTGTGCGGTGTGCCGGGGGGTGCGCTGTGTGTGTGCGCGCGTCTCCGGGAAGGTCTCGCGGCGGCTGGAGCTGGGACTGACAGCCCGGGCGGAGCGCGAACAGCTCCACACACGAAACCTCTCGCCTCTCCCCTCACCCCCACCCCTCCCACTCCCCTCTCCTCCCACCCTCCCCTCCCCGGACCCTTTCAAGCTCTGTGATTGGCCAATGGGACAAAAGTTTCTGTGGAGACGGCTGGGCGCTGACGTCACGGGCAGAATTGTCCCATTTAGGGATCCCGGGGGCAGTGCGCATGCTGCGGGCTGCAGGTTAGAAGCAAAAGGAGGTAGTAGCTGGCCGGGCGGCAGCCAGGTGGCGGAAAGGAGCTAGCAGCATCCAGGTGGGGGGACGACTCCAGCAGGGTTTCCATGGAGATTCCTCTGGGTCTAGCCTAAAAACAGCAGATCAGCTGACTCCATTAGCTCAGGACCTAATTACTGCTTATTGGAGCAACAAATGAGGGAGAGGACCAGCTGCAAAGGAAGAATTTGTATCTGCCCCCACCCCATCGCCTCCTTTCTCCTCCTCTCTCCATTGCTCTGGAGTCCCGGGTGAATTCTCATTAAGTTGCAGGATTCCTGCAAAAGCAACTTCCCTTAGCCAGAGGCCACCCTGACTGCTTTTAGTCTTTTTTTATTTCCTCCTTTTCTATAGAATATATATACTAAAATAAATCAGCTGTCCCGAGTCCTGGGATTTTTGCCCAGTCTTAGAGCTCAGAGAATCTGCTGTCCAATAGAAGTCAGAAGTGTGTCTACCAAAAATGTGTTGAGGGTGTCACTTTCAGTTTATTGAATTGGATATTATGTTTAGGTCTTACACACACACACACACATACATAGTTTCACAAACCTGTGTGCCGTGTTTGGGACAAACAGACAGAGAGCAACTTTGAATCTCTAAATGTCTACCCACGTGGACCAGCTAACAGGAACCATTTGAAACTTTCCCTTGTGGCCTCACACTGGAGATAATTTCAATTCTAAAAAATTAGATTTTGTTCTATACTGATCGGTGTTTCCTAATACTTTCTAGAAACATTCATCCAAAAGTGAGCTAGCTCTGTAGAATTTATTTCTGATTATTATACCTTATTTCACAGTTTGCAGTCTTCTTGTTTATGTGTTTGTTTGTGTGTTTGTTGTTTTGTAGCTTTTCCATCTGAATAGTCACCCCATCTTCTCTAAGAATCATTCAGGTAAATTTGCAGCCCCTCAAAGTCTTCCTTTTACATTAGAAAAAAAATGAGTAGTATCTTTCATTGTTTAAAACTCTTTTTATAAAGCTTACACTTTACAATGGCATAGAGTGGTTAAAATGTGTCACCTGAAACGTGTATGAAAAAAATTTTACTAATCTAATACATGTTAATATACACATATTTTTCAGCTTTAGGTTTTATTATTTGGTAAAGAATGGTCCCAACTATGACCAGTGAAAGCTTAATTTGTTTGATAAGCATTATGAAGGGGGAAGGGCGAGAGATACATGGGAAGAGAGAGAATATTTTCCATTCATTTGTTTATTTCTCACATGGCTGGGATGATTGGAGTTGGGCCAGGCTGAATCCAGGAGCATGGAACTCCACCTGCATCTCTCATGTGGCCCTCCAAGGCACATAAGCACGAAATAAGAAGATACTGGATTGGAAGCGGAGAGCCCTCTGATAGGGCATGCAAGAGTTTGATATGGAGTGCAGTTGTATCTCCTCATTGTACCACAATATTGATCCACCTGGCAAGTCACAGCTTGGAAAGCAGTATTTTGCATTACAATACCTCACTCCTCCTTGTATATTTTCATGAGTATGTTTCATTGTTCAAATAGAAGCTTGATTAGAAACCCTTAAAAGTTCATATTCTAGTGTTTTGCCGATAACTTCAGCACAATGAACAATGCACACAGTAAGGGCTAAATAAATATATGTGTATAAAGTTAGTAGATTAATGGAGTAAGGCGAAAGAGAAGTAGGGGGAGAAGAGACGGACAATCCTGATCCATTCCTGTTGATTTTACTGGCTGGTGTTTTACATGAAGTTGGTCTCCACTTAAGGAAATGCCAGGGCCTCACCAAATGCATGTGTTCATCACTTTTATAGCTATACTTGAACATGATAATATATTTAAATTAGGACTCCAGTGGCAAAATACAAATATATACCATCAGGCACCACTTGTTTGAAACCGATTGATATAGAGCTCTCCCCCAAAGCACACAGATATTAAAATAGAGCAAAGAAAGAGGTGAATGGTTAAGTCCTGGAGGAATATCCATGCAGTGAAGGAGTAAGGAGCCCTGGCTCCTGCAGGGCCAAGCTTCTCACAGTTCTGTGGATGCCTCAGTACCCTCCCATCCCTCCACCCCTGCCACGGATTCCATAATGGGATTGACTCTACCATCTACTGTTGAGTCAACCTCTTTCATCATGTCTTTTTAAATTAACTATTTGAAAGGCAGAGAGGGCAAGAGAGTGAGAGAGTGAAAGCTCTTCTGTCCACTGACCCTTTCTCAAAATTGTTGAAAGAGCTGGATCTTGGCCACACTGAAGTCAGAAACCAGGAACCCCCTCCTGGGCTCCCACATGAGTGGCAGGGACGCAAGTGTTGGGACTTGGACCAATACTCCAATGGGAGATGCCTAAATCTCAAGTAGGGTTTAGCCAAGTGTATCACAATGCCAGTGCCACCTTTTTACCCTGTCTTACACACCAAAGCGCATAAGCCCCTGATAAAATGTTGCTCAACATGCATGTTACAATCATGCTTCTCACTTCAACTTCCCCTAAATTAGATATTCTTACTTTCACTTACTCCTAAGTCATATTGAGTCTCTTCTTCATCTTTATTATTCATCTATACAGGTGGCATAAAATTTAACTTGACAGTTATCCAAGACATTTTCTTCACCATTGCATTTCTACAGAATATCTCATAAAAAGTGTGATCCTTTACTGCACATCTTAATACCAGTGCACAACTTGGGTTGTCCTGGGCCTAGAACCCTACTTGCTTACATAAAGAGGAAGAAAGGAAAGGAAAAGGAAGAAGGGAGAGACAGAAGGGAAAGCAGACAATGTTCCAGACAAAACTGTTAATTTCCAAAATTTAAGCTACAATCAACATAACTGTGTTATAAAAGTAAATTTTCATTCAGCAATATGGAGTTTGTATCAAAAATAATCTTGGAAATGTTGCATTCTTGTATCAATCACAAGCAACACTATGATTTCATCAGCAGTAGTTTACGCTGTTATTCAGCAACTATTTACTGCTCTTAGAGACTCTAAGGCTAGGGTAGACAGTTGAATACATATGTGAGTACATATACTTAAATCCTTCAAAGTGAAATAGATAGTGAAAAGGGAAATAACTGATCAGAAATTTAGGTAAACAATCAAGCATTTAAGACAAGAGAGTTGCACACTGTGGTGTGCATTTTCTTAAGTTTCACTAACTGCTATGAGAAAAGGGGATTGTAAGAATGCAAACATGGATGCAGGAAGACCAGTTAGGAACTTGGAGTAGACACAGATTGTGTTAAATGTTGTGAATGCATCAGAGTGGTAGCTGTGCAGAGGAAAGGAAAGGATGGATTGTAGATGTGTTGTAAAGGTGGAATAGACTTTCCTGATTGCAAAGGACTGGATATGTGTTAACCTTCTTTCCTTAAAAATTCTTATCTTTAAATTCTGACTCCAGAATTGCTGAAATTATATGGTGGGATGTTTAAGACGTGGGCACAAGTGCCAAGACCTTGTGAGCTGTATCAGTTCTCTAAAAAAAGATAACCCAGAGAACACCTTTGCCCCTTCTGCCATGTGAAAGCACAGCAGGATGATAGCAATCCGTGAAGAGGGCTTTCCCCATAAGCCAGATCTGCCTGTACCATGGCCATTGGCTTTGCAGATTATAGAACTGCAGAGAATAAATGGCTATCGTTTGTAGACCACCCAGTGTACTGCATTTTGTTACAGCAGCCTCAATAGACTAGTACGCAGGTGGATTACGTGAGGGAGAGAAAAGAAAAGATTAAGGATGACTACTTGATTTTTGGCTTCAGCAATATGACTAGCGAAACCATTGACTAAGAGAAGGAAGTCTGAGGGAACAGATTGGGAGTTGGAGGCTGAGGGAGGAGCAGAAGCAGGTTGGGGTGGAGAGGCAGGAAGAAAGAATTTAATTTCAGAGAAGTTAAATTTGAAATAGCAGGAGAGTTCTTCATGTAGGCATTTGAATATAGAAGCTTGAACTACAAAGAAAATCTAAACTGGAGATAAAAAGACAGGGAATTTAAAGAATGACATTATTTCTCCTCACATGCCCTCCCCCAAAGGAAAATTTTTATCAGTTGATATGGGTTTTATGTATACTAATACCCTACGACTAAAGCGGAATGGCAGGTGCTGAGCAACAGAAGTTGTCTTCCAATGGTACAATACTAGTAGTGAGGAAAACCGAAAAAAAAAAATAGAACAATCTTGATTTATCTTTGCACATAAACTACCATTGACTTTCCAAATTTTATAAGCCCATACAATTATTAAAAATTATAAAAGGAAAATGTGAAAGATACTAGTCAGACTTGCTCCAGAGAAGATCTGATCCTGAAAACATGGGAAATTGAAACTATGAAATTTGAGAAGAGCTTGTGAGCAAATCTGCCATTAAAGGGATTAAATGGAGACTTGATGAGTTTGAGATTTGGGACCCTTTGATAAGACTAGAGATTGTGGTGGCTGTTGCTTTAAAACCTGATGCACCGGGCATTATTAAATATTAAGATGTTTAACAGCCTTTCAGTAACTGGCCCAGTGGAAAGGCAGTTGCAAAGCAAACAAATGTTCAGCCCTATCAGCAACTTGATTATTTTGTAACTTTTCAACATGAAATAGAATAAATGGATAAAGGAGAAATATCTTGCTTATGCAGATAAATTTGGGACAGTGGAAATTTGGGGACTATGAAAACATTGTCATGAATCAGATTTTATGAGCTGAATTTCAATTTATTGACTCTTCTGCGAAATAATTTTGCAAAGGGGTATCTGGTAATTTTTTTTATTAATCTATTACTATTGTTTGGTTCACAAAAGAAATGCTTTTGAAAGACATTGCCATTCTGATTTACCATTGCTATTACTAAGACAAATTTATTTTTTTTATAAACTATACCATCCCCCCCTTTTTTTCATTTCCTAACAAAGTGGGGGAAACCTGCTGTTTGGCTCCAAACGGAATGGCATTTAGATTTGGCAAGATATTCCTTAAGGGTTAGGCATTGGTTGGAGTTTATTTCCCACAAATAGGTCTGTAAGTGAAGAACAGATTTGATTTGATAGTGCAGTTGACTTGTTAAATGTTGCTTAATTCTAAATGTTTAGCATCTCTTTACTAACAAGTCCATGGTGCAGCCAGTTCTTCCATTTTGATAGGCATATATGAATTCACTAAACATTCTTGTATCCAACATTTCTGTCTAGCTGCTAGAACTATGATCAAGCCCAAACTTAACAGTCTGGTGTTCATGTCCCTGAAACAGAGAATAAAATACATTTTTTTCCTGGCCCCAAATATTGCTTTATTTCCCACCAGCCATATGGCTTATCTTTTCTTCCAAAATATATGTCCTAAAACAGTAATCCACATATTCATCTTCAACTCAGTGGACAGTACTATTGTAGAATTTCTAGACTATTTTTAGAATAGTTATCTGGCCACAAAAAAAAAAGGTTTTTGAGGAAGAGGGAGAAACATAACTCTACCTGATTCTCAGCAATTTTTCCTGTATTTCTAGTTTCTTTCTGTTGAGTGAACCAATGCATATCTAACCATCATCATCGACCCCTTGTATGTTATTTATACTACATGACTAATTACTTTAGAGCGTTGTCTAACTTGCAAGATAAAAGTGATGAGAATGGCACATGGAAATTTCTTGGCTAACGCTACAATCTCTAGAAATAGTTTTTCCAGGAGAGCCTTTCAAGCTCAAACATTCAGAATCTACAAAATACTGGTAACATTGCTAACTTTAGAATAAGCAAAGCTGAAGGAAAAAGTACCCATTCTTTTCCTGCAACCATACTGAAAGTTTTGACAATTGACAGTAAAAGCAGAGGAGATAAAATAAACACCTCCCAAACTTACACAAAAGTCTCTAATTGGGTGTCTTGACCAGAAAGCAAAACAAGCATTCAGAAGTTCCAGACTTTTAAGTTTTTATTGTAGTTCACTTTATGTTTTGGAAATTAAAGCTCCAGATAAGAAAAAAATAATAAGTGTTCATCTTATACACAGAAATAACCTTTTAAGCAATTCTATTAAAAATGTCTGCTCCCCTGATTCTCCTAACCTGGCAGTGCAGAGAAATAACAAAGGAGTGACAAATTTCCACTTTTCTTAAAATTAATTTTATATTGAACTGACCTTCAAGCTACAGTGTTACACATTTGTGCATGAGATACAAATTTTCTGATAAATAGTTCAGCACAGGTTATTAACAACCCCACCAGGTACAATGAAGCTATGAACCAATCAAATCTGTAAGATTCGTTGAAGTCACTAGGTTATAATTTGATATTATTGGAATATAGAAGGGGGAATGAGATTAAAGCTTCAGATAAGAGAGTCATTACTAGAAAATGAATTTCAAAGTCAGCATGTTTCAAATAGTACTTATATATGCGTTCATTTAAAACAAAAAGTACATATTTAAGAGCAACCAAACAGGAGCATTCAGAGATGTCCAAACACAAAGAACCAACTCTGATATTAACTTAGTGTAAAAAAAACAAAACTTATATCTCAGAAGTGTTTCAAAACTGGTCACAATAATCACTAGTGGGAGAGGTCAGGATAGTGGTTCCATTGGTGGTGGTCACTGGAAAAGGTCACTGGAATGAGATTTGTAAATATTAGTAACATTCTGTTGCAAATGACATAGATGGTTCACTTAATAAAAATTCATTGAGCTATATGCTTTTGACCACAATATAAAAATGTAATATAGAAAAGCAACATGAATGGGCATTTGGTGCAATGGTTAGGGTAGCATTTGGAACACCAGCATCCTCTTTGAGAGTTCCTACATTTGAGTCCCATCTGTGTTCCTAATCTGGTTTCCTGCTAGTGTGTTCAAGGTATGCTGTGAGTGATCACAGACATCCATGAATGGGGGAAAATGAGTAAGTTGGACTTTGGTATTAAAATTTATATTATCTTTATCAGGAATTTTCCTTTCTAATTCATCTGTGTAGAAAAAAATTATCAAGGACAAGGACTGTTAATAACATGACCTTTATTTAAAAAAATAAAGTGTTGCTTACCCTGTGACTGTACAGGCGACCCTCACTGCTCAGCTTGGAGATTATTCAAGTTGAAGAAATTGCTTTTTCTGCTTGTCCCAGGAAAGAACATTTGTGAATTCAGAGAACTAAATCATAATGTTAGCATCCCAAAGGGATACCAGTTGCATCCTGGCTGTTTCACTTCTGATCCAGCTCCCTGCTTATGTTCTTGGGAAAGCAGCAGCAGATGGTCCAAGTGCTTGGGCCCCTTCAGCCGCCTGTGAAACTCAAAGAAGAAGTTTCTGGCTCCCAGCTTTGCCTGGCACAGTGTTGACTATTTTGGCCATTTGGGGAGTAAACCAACAGATAGAAGACCTATCTTTCATCTCTTTATATGTACTCCTGCCTTCCCAACAGATAAAATAAATCTTTTTCTAAAGATTTATTTATTTTTATTGGAAAAGTAGATATACAAAGGAGGAGAGGCAGAGAGAGAGATCTTCCATCTGTTGATTCGCCTCCCAAATGGCCGGTGCTGCACTGATGCAAAGTCAGGAGTCTGGAGCTTGTTGCAGGTCTCCCGCACAGGTGCAGGGTCCCAAGGCTTTGGGACCGTCCTCAGCTGCTTTCCCAGGCCACAAGCAGGGAGCTGGATGGGAAGTGGGGCCATCAGGACACGAACCAGCACCCATATGGGATCCCGGCAGGTATAATGCGAGGACTTAAGCCACTAGGCTACCGCACCAGGCCTGATAAAATAAGTCTTAAAAGAGAGCGACACTAGGGCTGGAACCTCAAATGTGAATTCACAATTCATTTCTTTCTATAAAATCATGGTGGTTATAATACTTAGAATATTAATATTACTATGCTTAGAATTCAAATGCCTAATCTGTAGTAGTCAATATAGAGAAATTACATTGTGTCAAAAATTGTGCTCATCGGGCCCGACGGCATGGCCTAGCGGCTAAAGTCCTCGCCTTGAAAGCCCCGGGATCCCATATGGGCGCCGGTTCTAATCCCGGCAGCTCCACTTCCCATCCAGCTCCCTGCTTGTGGCCTGGGAAAGCAGTTGAGGACGGCCCAATGCATTGGGACCCTGCACCCGTGTGGGAGACCCGCAAGAGGTTCCAGGTTCCCGGCATCGGATCGGCGTGCATCGGCCCGTTGCGGCTCACTTGGGGAGTGAATCATCGGACAAAAGATCTTCCTCTCTGTCTCTCCTCCTCTGTGTATATCTGGCTGTAATAAAAGGAATAAATCTTTAAAAAAAAATTGTGCTCATCTATTCATTCTGCTGATTATATCACACACACACACAAAAAAACTTTATAACACCTCTTTTATCTGTTATTCTGAATCAAATTTAAAGGCTACCTTTATTTTAAGATGAACATGTTTTTGTTTAGGGGTAGATGTTGTGGTATAGCAAGTAAAGCTACCTTATACTGCCTTCCGTCCCATGGTGGTCCACATCCTAGTTGCTCTATTTCTGACCCAGCTTCCTGGTTATGTGTCTAGGAAAGCATCACAGAATGTTCCACGTGCTTGGGCTTCTACAGCCAAATGGGAGAGCAGGAGGAAGTTTGCAGTTCTAGGCTTTGGTTTGGCCCAGCCCTGAGCCACTGAGGTCATTTGGAGTGTGCACTAGTAGGTGAAAGATCTCTATTTCTATTTCTCTACCTCTGCATTGCAAATTGGAGTTTTTATTGGAAAGTCAGATATACAGAGAGGAGGAGAGACAGACAAGGAAGAAGACGAAGATCTTCTGTCTGTTGATTTGCTCCCAAAGTGACCGCAACAACCAGAGCTGAGCTGATCCAAAGCCCACAGCCAGGAGCATCTGCCAGGTCTCCCACATGGGTGCAGGGTCATAAAGCCATGGGCTGTCTTCAACTGCTTTCCCAGACCACAAGCAGGGAGCTGGATTGGAAGCAGGACCACGGGGATTAGAACCGTGGCCCATATGGGATCCTGGCACATGCACGGTGAGGAGCCTAGCTGCTAGGTTACCATGCTGGGCCCTCCAACAAAAAAATGTTTTTTTCAAAATTCTCTTGCATAGACAAAAATTATATGATCATGTAATAAAATGTGTTTGTGGACTCAGTACTTATTAGGTCATTTGTTGAATTTGTGCAGAAATAGCATTAAATAAACTATGGAGCAAAGACGCCAACCTGAATAGAAGGCCGAGGAGTCCACCCAATCCAAACTGCCAATTCTCTAAATTGGGACCCAGTGAAAAGCTAGAGATTGAAGCGTCAGGATAAGAATGAAAGAATTTTTAAAAAAAGAAAGAAAAAGAAAATAAAGTGGAAACTACACCATCCTGTAAAAACAAAGCAACCAAGCAGTAGGGATTGATTGAGAGGTTATATCTGGACATAGTCAGATACTGACATGGCTTTAATCTTAGACTACTTCTAAATAGGTGTCTATTAAGATGGGAAAGTTGGGCATTCAAATTTGTAGGATAGGGCCTGGTGCGGTGGCCTAGCAGCTAAAGTCCTCACTCTGAATGTGCCAGGATCCTATATGGGTGCGGGTTCTAATCTCGGCATCCCCATCCAGCTCCCTGCTTGTGGCCTGGGAAAGCAGTCGAGGACAGCCTAAAGCCTTGGGACCCTGCACCCATGTGGGCGACCTGGAAGAAGCTCCTGGTTCTTGGCTTTGCATCAGTGCAGCACCGGCCTTGGCGGTCACTTGGGGAGTGAATCATCAATGGAAGATCTTCCTCTATCCTCTTTGTATTCCTGTATATGTCTCTCCTCCTCTCTGTATGTCTGAGTTAGCAATAAAATAAATCTTTTTTAAAAGTTTGCAGGTTTTAGGCATGGTGGCACACATCTGAAAAGCATAGCTTGATACTATTTAATTTTCAAGGCTTCTTGTTGAGCAGTTTTCTCGTTGGAGAGTAACTGTATCACCCTCTGTTGCCTCAGAAGGCTTGAAACAGATGCTTCAAGAGTGACTCCAACACAGCAGCAAGGACATGGAGAGGAAGTGAGAATCCCACAAAGGCCAGTTGGATTCTGACTCACATACTGATCCTGCATCATGGTCGCTTGCAATGACCTTCCTTTATCCTGAATGGAGTCTTTGTAGACTACTACATCATGGCCGCAGATTGTTGATCTTTACATTTAGTTTTGTCACAGTGATAATGATAACATTGATTGTTTTTAAAGTTTTTTTTTTCGCTTTTATACGTCAGAAATCTTCTCACATCTGTGTGTAGTTCTGGGCTTCCTATGGCATCTACAGTGCAAACAGCATGTGTTTCTTAACAATTACGAAGTAATGATCATGAGAACTAGAAAGATGGCTATATTGAATCGCTAGATCAGCTGAGGGTATGGACCAATGGAGTGACAGGGGTGTGTGGAAGATATTTTTTGTTTATTCATTCATTCACAAACTTCCTTATTTTTCCTCCTTACTCAGATATTTCAGGTCTTTGCTTCAAGTGCACTTTCATTTGGCTCCTGGGGTTATTCCACATATATATTCTTTTAATCATGTGTTAGGTTTTTTTTCTGGCACTACAAAATGCACTAGGCTCATTGTGTGTGTGTGTGTGTGTGTGTGTGTGTGTGTGTGCGCGTTTTCTGCCTGAATCACAAAATCAGCTATTGCGCCAAAGAATTGTGGTAACTTCTTATGAGTATTTTACAAGATCTGGGCATACATTCTGCTCATGGCAATTGGTGTTTAACTTTAGACCCTCCCAGATGACACAACGCAGAGTACTAACCACTATACGATCATGGCACCTTTCCCAGATGACAGAAGAAATAAATATACACACACACATATATATATACTATCTTGTTTATAGGCATATCTGTAAATATTGTATTTGCAGTTAGCTGTGTCAACATTCAGTTAAATAGGAGTTCATACTGATAATTCTAATTCCAAACCATTAACATATATGTCACTCCAACCCCTTGCCGTTGCTTTTCTGTAGACACCTGTTGTAACACCGAAGCATCTTTCTACACCCACCTGACATCCCCTTACCTAATGGTTCGAATATAAATGTATGTATCAGAATCGTTGATCTTTGCGGACAGGAAACAAGTTCATCAGCTGGTTAAAGCTTCCGTTGCTGTCAGTTTCATAGATTCCACTCAGACCAAAGGTCACCTCAGTTTCTCACTGTCCCTTCAGTGAAACTATAAAATGGTTATTTTGCTCAGTTTTACTTGTGTGTGTGTGTGTGTGTGTGTGTGTGTGTGTGTTTTCGAAAGAAAGAGAAGAAAGAGATGTCAACTGCTGGGTCATAGCCCAAATGCTCACACTAGCCAGAAAAGGGCCAGGCGTCAGCCTAAGCCAGGGCAGGCTTCCCATGTGGACGCAGTCAGGTACCTGAGCTATCAACTTCTGCCTCCCTGGGTGTCAGCAGCAAGCAACTGCATCTGAATGGGGGTGTCAGGACTTCAGCCAAGCACTCTGCTTCGGGGTGCTGGAATCCCAGGCAATTTCTTAGAGTTATACTAAATGATAGCTTCCAGGTTTGTTTGTTGTTGTGCTGTCAAATTCTTCAATCCATTCTGGGATATTCTGAACTTTGAAATGTGTTCATTTCAAGTTTTCATACACCTAAGTTCACTTCTTTGTGTGGAAAATATTATATGTGTTCTAACAAATGTGTCCTATCTACTGCTCCTTCACTTACTCAAACCATCCCCAACCCAGACACGGGGAACAGCTGATGATGTCAGTGTACAATTCTGCTGTTCCAGAATGTTACACGTTAGCAAGAGAGACTGTGCAATCTCTTTGGGACACACATTCACCTCGCAATACATTCTTACAATTTGCCAATATTTCAGTTACTCTTATTTCTCAACAATAGTCCATTGTTCTATTACAAATGTAGCAACTTGTTACTTGATTACTGATTAGGGAATTTTTAAAAAATTTTATCCAGTTCTTGTGAGAAAACAAAATTTCACATTCATTTTTTATATGTATGTTATGTTTTCAAATCACTCAGGTGGATATCTAGGGCTGTACTCGCTGGCTTATATTCTAACATTATGTTGACCTCCAAAGTGACTAAGCCAGTTTGTAATCCCATCAGCAGTAAGTGAAAGTCCCAGTTGTTCCACAACCTTCCAGAAATCGAAATTGTCATCTAAAACAAAATAGCTATTTTGATACGTGATTTGTTGTGTTTCAATTTACTTTTAATTTTTCAACTCATTACAGAATGAATTTGGAAGTATTTCTTCTGTTTTCACTTTCTAGGAGAATATACGAATATATATATATATATATGTATATAAAATAGAAATATTCTCAATTTTAGAGCATGATAGATCACTGTCAAGACCATCAGAGCCTTGAGCTTTCTAGTTTTAAATGCTATTGCTTGACATAATTCCTTTTTTCTTTGTTTTTTCTTTATTTATGTATTTATTTATTTACATTTTTAATTTTATGGTACAATTCCATATGGTCTGGGATTTCCCTACCCCCTTCCTAAATTCCCTCCCCCGACTGATTTTCCCCATAATATTACAGTAGTCCTTCATAAGCAGTTTTAAGTCCATTAGCCTGTTATTTAAGTGACACAAGTCCTCTAATTTGTAGCTATAGGATTCTTTAATTTTATTTATTTATTTTTTACTTTTCCTCTTGTGAGTTTGTGAGTTTGGTAGTTATATATTTCAAAGTACTAGTCCAGTTTATCTAAGTTATCACATATGTGAGCTTGGAATTGTGCATAGCATTCCTTAAGTATCTATCCTTTGAAGTCCACAAGTTAAATACCAGTGACCTCTTTTATTCTGTACACAGTGCTTCGTGTTTTCTTTTCTCATGATTTGTCTGACTAGATGTGTTTAATTGTATTGCTCTTTGCAAAGAACCAGCTTCTTTTCTGTACTATTCAGAATTTCAGTGACTTTTGCTCTAGTTTCCTATTAAGTCCGTTCTTCTTGGTTTTTAAACTTCTGCTCTTCTTTTTTTAGTTTCTTAAGATGAATAGAAAGGTTGCTGGATTGTCTTTTCTGTTTCATATAGTTAATGCTGTAAACTTCCCACTGAACACTGTTTATGCTGCATCCTAATTTTTCAATTACATTTAATTCAAAATGTATTTTTAAATTTCTCCACATTTGCCTTTGGTTTTGGTGGGTGCTATTTCGCTTCTCTGTCAAGAGAACATCTTTAAGTATCATTTGTAGGGCAGGTTTGGAAGAGGCATATTCTTTTTTTCTTCTTTTTTTTTTTTTAAAGATTTATTCCTTTTATTACAGCCAGATATACAGAGAGGAGGAGAGAAAGAGAGGAAGATCTTCCGTCCAATGATTCACTCCCCAAGTGAGCCACAACGGGCCGATGCACGCCAATCTGAAGCCGGGAACCTGGAACCTCTTCCGGGTCTCCCACGCGGGTGCAGTGTCCCAGTGCATTGGGCCGTCCTCAACTGCTTTCCCAGGCCACAGGCAGGGAGCTGGATGGGAAGTGGAGCTGCTGGGATCAGAACCGGCGCCCATATGGGATCCCAGGGCTTTCAAGGCGAGGACTTTAGCTGCTAGGCCATGCCGCCGGGCCCTCACATGCACATTTAAGGATCTTTTCCTTATGTTTGAATGAAGAGAGCTTGATTATCATGTGAAGATTGCTTTTGGTCAACCCTGTTGGGAGTTCTGTGCCCCTCCTGGATGTTGTTTCCCAATTCTTTCTCTAGATTAGGGAAATTTCCTTTATTATTTCATTAAATACATTTTTAAACCCAGTTTCTCATTCTTAAACTTCTGGGACTCCCATAATTCTTATGTTTGACTTTCTAATAGTGTCTTTCAGTTCTTGATACTTTTTTTTAGCTTGACCCAGCTCTGCTTCCAGCTTTTTGATTGTTTCCCTCTGGTGACAGAAAATATCTTCTAATTCTGACATTGTTTCTTCTGCTTCATTCATCCTGTTTTGGAGACTCTCCACTGTACTTTTAATTTGCTCCACTGTATTATTTTTGATACATCAGCTTTCATTTGATTCATTTCCTGTGTGACATGTTCCTTAAATTTCTTAAACTCCTGTATTACATAATTCTCATTATTGATAAGAAGCTTTATTGTTGATAAGAAGCTTTATAGCACCCGCCAAAAAAAAAGGCAAATGTGAAGAACATCCCAGTAAAATAACAGAAGACTAAAGCAATGAGCAACTCATTGCTAAAATGACAAGACCAAATTACCACCCATTCATATTAATCCTGAATGTAAATGGCTTAAATTCATCAATCAAATGTCATAGATTAGTAGACTGGGTTAAAACACAAAACCCATCTATTTGTTGCCTACAGGAGACATGATCTCACCAACAAAGATCAGTGGAAACTGTATCTCATGGATTTTGATTTTTTTTTTTAGTTTCATCTCTTCAGAACACTTTCTTATTAAATAGCTCACTGACTCATAGATCATACAGTAGGATCATTTTCTTAAAGAAGGTTCTTAATTTTGCATTTCTTCAGTGACACATTAGTCATTCAATAGCGTGTTATTTAACTTAATGGAGTTTTGAATTTGTCTTTTCTTCCTGTTGATTTTGTTTTGCAGCTTTTCATTTAAGGGGATGCATAACAATGGTGTAACAGAGACTGTCATATCCAGATGTGAGGATACAATGTAGTATGCATCTCTACTTCCAGATCAATGATAGACTCCCAGTGAAACTGTTTACTCTATCTTGACAATAGGGTGCTGGACTCTGCCATTGTCCATGCCCGCAATGATGGATTTATGAGTGTTTATGAAGAACTATTCTACTGTATTAATGAAGGGGAAATCAGTGTGGGGGGATTTAGGAAGGGAGTAAGGGAAATCCCAGGGCCTATGGAACTGTATCATAAAATGATAATAACAATAAAAAGAAGAAAAATTTAAATATCTAAGTATTTTTAAATTTATCCCAAGATTTCTTTGAGTTCAGTACTACTTACCAGTATTTTTCTGAACTGAAAAATGTATTTTTCCAATCTTCATTTTCAGTTTTTTTGTTTTTTTTTGAATTTTGAATTTTATGGAACAATTCCACTGGGCCTGAGATTTCCCCACCCTCCTCAAGTTCCCACCCCGGCTAATTTTCCCTGTATTATTACAATAGTATCGTCCTTCATAAGCAGTCATAAGTCCATAAGTCTGTTATTTAAGTGTGGCCCAATATTGCTGGCACATACAGTGACAGACAGTCCAGCATTTCATTGTCTAGATATGTTCAACAGTTTCATTGGGAGTCCATCTTTGATTTGGAAGTAGGGATGCATACTGCACTGTATCTTCACATCTGAATATGATACTCTCTATTACACCATCACTATACATTTCCTTAAATGAGAAGACACGAAATGAAGTCAACAGCAGGTATGAAGTTAAAACAAAAAATTTACACTCTGTGATAGTATAGTGGTTAAAGTTCTCGCCTTGCATGCACCAGGATCCCATATGGACACCAGTTCTAATTCTGGTGGCCCCATTTCCCATCCAGCTCCCTGCTTGAGGCCTGCGAAAGCAGTTGAGGATGGCCCAAAGTTTTGGGACCCTGCACCCACATGGGAGACCCGGAAGAGCTCCTAGCTCCTGGCTTTGGATTGACTCAGCTCCAGCCGTTGCGGCCACTTGGGGAGTGAACCATCAGATGGAAGATCTTCCTCTCTGTCTCTCCTTCTCTCTGTATATCCACCTTTCCAATAAAAATAAATAAATCTTAAAAAAAATTACAGCACCATGGAGTCGAAAAACATGCCACTGAATAACCAACATATGATATTGGTTGCTAACTGTGTTCCATGCGTTCTGAGGACAAACTCTGTGTGATTTTTAGGCTTCTGAAATTGCAAAATGTGTTTGATGTCCAGAGTGTCATCTATCTTGTTAAATGTTGCGTGTGAACTTGAATGTCTATTTTGCTATTGTCAAATGGAGATGTCAGTTAGTTCCAGATGATTGATGGTATTGTGCAGATCAACTATATCCTTATTGATTGTTGCCAGCTGTATCGATAAATGACTGAGAGAGAGAAGTATGCAGCAATACTAGTGTACTTGTCTATTTTCCCTTCAGTCTTCTTATTTTAATTTCAACCATTTGGAGACTCTGTTTTGGGTGAATAGATGTTAAAGATTATGTTTTCTTCACTCAGTATGGAGTGACATTCTTTATTCCTGATAATTTTTTATGAAATAT
This sequence comes from Ochotona princeps, assembly GCF_030435755.1. NCBI lineage: Eukaryota > Metazoa > Chordata > Mammalia > Lagomorpha > Ochotonidae > Ochotona > Ochotona princeps. Next base: position 30,844,852 of record NC_080849.1, on the reverse strand, counting down.
GTTTTATTTAAGATTAATATTGGTAATCAACTTTCATTAGTATTAAAATAAAATACCTTTAAGCATTCTTTCACTTATACCTTTTGGGAACTTTTGATTTGTCTCTCTTTATTTATTTATTTTAATGCATTTGTAAGTCAGTGTTATAGGGTTTGGGGTAAGAGAGACAGAGATTTTCTATCTGCTGGTTTACTCCCCAGATTGTGGGAATGGCCAAAGCCAGCAACCAGGAACTTCTTCCAGCTATTCCATGTGAATAACAAGTGCCCAGTGCTAGGGCCATCTTCTGTTGCTTTCTCAAGCCTTCAGTAGAGAACTGAATCAGAAGTGGGACACTGGGGAATCAAACTGGAATCCATATGGGATGCTGAGGTTGACAGAGGCAACTTCATGTGCTAAGCCACAACACATGCTGTAAGCATTTACGTGTCAAGTGGGTTTTATTTTTGTAGAGCAAATACTAACTTCTTCACATATCTCCCAGATCTACATCCAGATATTGAACCAACTACAGATTGAAGATATTCAGAAACAAACAAAATGAAACAAAGAAACCATTGACTCTGTACTAAACACTTTCTTTTGTCATTATTACCTAAACAGTAAAATATAAGTATATTTACTGAGCATTTCATTGTAAGACTTCTATGTGTCCCTGCAATGATTGAAAGTATGCAATAGAATGTACATAAGTTATATGCAAATACAAATTCTGTGCATTTTATGTAAGGAACTTGAGAAACTTCAAGATTTGCTATATGAAAGAGGGTCCTCAAACAGGTCTCCCATGCATACCAAAGATTGAATGTGTAGTTGGGTCTTGTTTGGTAATGTCTGGCATTTAAACTTAAAGTGATTAATTATATAGTTGGAATGGTATCTATCATAGTATTTTCCATTTTTTTGTAATTATTCTGTTTCTTCTCCCTCGTGTTATTTCCACTCTTTATTTTCTCTGCCTCTCATGTATCCTTCCCTTCCCTTCCTTTTTGCATTTACAGTACTTAACATGATAATCAAACATATTTTCCTGTCTAATAATTCCAACATCTTTGTAATATCAAATTCTAGTTCTAAAGACTGCTTTGACTTAATGCTTTAATTCTGCTGCCTTTTGACATGCTTTAAATGACATTTCTTGCCGAAAGCTGGACATGTTGTGTTGTACAATAGAAATTAGAAAATAAGTCTGTAGTTTTAGCAATTGTGATGAACTGGTAGGAATCAGACTGCGTTTAATTTAATATTTACTATGGCCAGGGGTGTCAGAGACTTAGCAACCTTCTTATGTTCTTCCACCACACACCTGTTCCATTGTCTCTACCAGGTACTACCTCAGAGATAGGCTGTGTTTGCAGCTGCCTCAGCTGTCTTTGCTAATACTGTGGAGCCCTAATGGTGTAGTAGGAAAGTTCAGGTGAGAGGACATTGTGTAATTTTTAAGCTAATCATACTTAATCTTTATTAACTGGTTAATTCACTTAGTGTGCTTCTTATTCCCTTGTTTGAGGCTAGAGCCATCCAGTGCTTTCCAGTGGTACAGCTCTTCATTTGCTCTGTCACATGCTTGCTTTCTGGACCACAGCATTCTCAGTTTATTTTTAAGAAGCTCTGATTGCTACAGTTGGCCCACCTCCGCCACCACAGCCACCTCACACACACATTTGGGAGAGACAGCAAGGCTGGCATCAAGGAGCTAACCTCTTCCCAGCATGCAAAATGTTCCCCAAGCTTGTTTACTCAAGAGAGTATTCTACAGGTGGCATTGGAAATACGTCGCTAGGATTCTCTCTTCCTCCCTCTGCCACACTTGGAGGATCCTTCTTGCATCTCCATCCTGACAAGTTGGTGAGAGTCCTGAGAAAAGATTGAGTAAGCGTGGGGGAGGGCCCCCAAATGCTGGCTCCCCATCACTTTCTTACTCTAAAGCTAAGTCCACCTTTAGCCTCCAGAGATTCGTCAAAATTAATATTTACATATTTCCACTAGTTTGCAGTTCTGGTCGCTCTGGCTCTAGTTGCCAGCTCTCAGCAGCATCTAGCTGAACATGTCCTTTTCTCCAGATTTCAGAGTGGCGTTTTTCCCTCCAGCAGCAATTCCTGACAGCTGTGAGAAAAGGCAATGATTTCCTATTCCTCCAGTGTTTTACTTGAAGTGGGAACAACAGAGATGATTTTCATGCACTTTCCATGTCAGATGTAAAGCCAGAAGTCACTAAAGGCCTTTCTAACATAGTCACAACAGTTCGTAGGTACCTTTCTTTTCTTTTTTTTTATTAATTATTTTGCATTATGTGACGGTTTTATAGGCTCTGGGAATCCCCCACCCCTCCCCACGCCCCTCCCCCCCGGTAGGTACCTTTATTTTCTCTAAAGAAAACAATGTTAATTTGGGATCTATCATTGTATAGTGAGCGAGAGCAGTAGGTACAGGAAGGAAGCCTAACCGCTACATTAAATTTCAAACTATAACATAATTAGCAAATATTTCTATTTTCTATATCAGAAAGCTCAAATTTTTATAAAATTTATATTTTTTCTGATTGTCTTTAAATGACAAGTCTATGATCATGGGATTATTAAAGGATATTTCAAGTTTTCAATAAAAATAGTTTATAGTTTCGAGATAGTTTGCATTAAAAAGAAGTTGGAATGAGTCTTTTCATTGGTCTTGATGTGTAATGACATGCCTGGAAGTAATAGAGAAGTAGTGACATATTGATCCTACAGTTTCAAACTACTACCTACACTGGAGTTTGTGTGGAGTTTGTTCAAGGGGTACCCCTGTCCTTGAAATGTGAAATAGTAGGTTGCAGTGCATATGTGCAGAATTAGAAATTCTAAAAGGCGGAGTCAGACAACCTTCATTTGAGCAGCGCTTCACATGATTCAGATGTTATTGCGAGTTTTTTTTTAAGATTTATTAATTTTTACTTGAAAAGCACATTTACAGAGAAACGGGAAAGACAGACAAGGAGATCTTCCATTCTCTGCTCCACTCTCAAATTGGCAGCAACAGCCAGACGGGCGGATCAAAGCCAAGAGCCAGGAGCTTCTTCTGGAGTCTTCCATGTGGATGCAGGAGTCCAAGCATTTTAGCCATCTTTTCCTGCTTTCCCAGGCCATGTCCAGGGAGCTGGATCAGCAATGGAGCAGCCAGGACACAAACCAGTGACTATATGGGATGCCAACACTGCAGGTGGAGGCTAAGCTTACACTGCAAGATGCTGGCCTCTATTTCAAATTTTAAAACCACGAATATATCATAATTGTAGTTTGTGAACTCAGTAGTATACTAACTTTAGTAGTGCTATACAATTAGTCATTATTTATAATGACATTATTTATAATTCTATTTTTCTGGAGATTGTCTCAAGCCGTCACAATATGAGATTGTAAAATTTTATTAAAACTAGAATGTGAAAACAAAATGGCAGATTTACAACTTGTTTTATTGAAAGGGAAAGTTTCATTGCAACTAATAATTTTAAAATAAAATACTTTTGATTTTGCTTTGATTTTAATCATTTTATTTTTACTTGTACTTGCAAAACTGGTACAAATAATTCCAAAATATAAAGGATATTGTAAAAGTTCATGGATAATAAACACTATGAACAAAAACTATTCACAGTTTTCAAATTTTTACATCAAAACAAACTTTTCTTTTAATTGTATTTCCTATGAATTTTTGAAGCACCCTCAAATTTTATATAATCAAGTATGATTATCATAACTCAGAAACTAGAAATGCTATTCAAATTTTAGCAATTATCTAACTTGCATCATCCTAACCAATGAACTAATAAATATTGTATGTTGGATTTAGTCACCATGCATGCTTAATCTTAACTTGATAGCTTTGTTATTTCAAGGATAACATAAAATTCTCATGAACTTTGTTAGGGACTTGACACACTTGACAGTAGGATTTTTGTTTTGTTTTGTTTTTGAATAGCCAAGTGACAAAAAGACTGAGACAGATGGAAGTGCCCCATCTACTGAAGCATTCCCTAAATGCCCTTTGGGGCTGGGACTGTACCAACACAAAGAAGCCAGAAACGCAATCCAGGCCTCCATTGTGGGTAGCAAGGATTCTAGCACTTGAATCATCTATCACCTGTTGCCTCCCCGCATGCGCTTCAGCAGGAATCTTGAATGTGAAGCAAAGCCCACACTGGTACCAGGCATTCTGACATGGGGTGTTTCCAGCAATGTCCTAAACATGGAGTGACAACTTGCCTCTGACTTTTTGCATCTTTCTTTCTGATGACCTTGACACTTGTAAGGAGTGCCAATCAGCCACTTTCTTTGTAGTGTGTCCTTCCTTTAAGTTCATCTGATGCTTTGTTCTGATTAAATCTAAGATATGAATTTTGGGAAAGAATGCTATTAAAATGATACAATGTCTAGCATTCTATCAAGGTGCTATTACTAGTGCTGTTAACCTCTGTCACTTGGCTAACGCGAAGTTCGACAAGTATTCCTCCCCTATAAATTTGGCTATTTTTAAGTCTTATAACAAATAATTATCCTATAGGGAATAAACTTTCTAATTACACAAATATTTTATTTCTTAGGATACCTGTGACTTTACTTTTAGGAGTATTGATGATTCTTGCCTGTCACAATTATTACTGTGCTGTTCACTGAATAAAGTTTCATTGTTTCTTCTTGATTTGTTAATACGAATTCTGATAAAATGAAGAATTGTTTCCTCTTTTCTCTAAACTTGTATCCAGTTATATGTTTTACTGGTGTGAACTCACAGAAGCTACCCCAGTTGAGTCTAAGCACACATGGTGAGCAATACACCATCACTATCGTATACTGTATTGCTCATATTGACCCAGGTATTACCACTAGGTACTCCAGGTTGGCTAGAGTGTCCTTTCAATTTGTTTTCATCATTTCCTAAATTCTCTTTTTATTTTCTGGTACCACGAGTTATTGCAGGTTAATTTTATATTTCCTCTGTCCTAAGGCTGGATCACCAACTTCTAAAAATGTGTAGGTTAATTTAAAGAAATGTTTAAAGATTTATTTATTAAAATAGTAACTGGGGGATAGACAAAAGCAGAGAGAGATTATCTATATTCTGGTTCACACGCCAAATAGCCCCATCAACTGGGACTGGGTCAGGCTAAAACCATAAATCAGAACTGGGAAGTCTCAGGGCTGGGACAATGGCTGAACAGGCTCATCTTCCACCTGCAGCCTCGGCTTCCCATAGTGATGCCAGGTCTATTCCCAGCTGTTCCATTTCAAATCCAGCTCCCCATTTATGACTAGGAAAGTGGCAGAGGGTGGCTCACGTCGTTGAGCCCCAGCACCCACAAGGGAGATTGGGAAGAAGCTCCTGGCTCTTGACTCCCAGCTTCAGATTGGCTCAGCTCTGGCCACTGCAACCACTGGGGAAATGAATGAGCAAATGGAAAATTTCTCTCTCTCTTTTTTTTCTCTTTCTCCTTCTGTCTGTAAATTTACCCTTCAAATGAAAATAAATGAATCTTTAAAAAAGAAAAAAAAAAGAATTTGTAAGTCTCCCACCTATATGGCATGAACTCAAGCACATGAGCCCTTATTGGCTGTTTCCCAGGTGCAATAGCAAGAAGCTGGATGGGAAATAGAGTAGTTGAAACTCAGGTTGGCACAGGAGAATGCAATGTGAATTTCTCGGGTAAAGGCTTAATGTTGTAGCTTCATTTTATTAATGATTGATATTTCAAAACCTAGATCTGGGCATTAAGTTTGCTCATTGCTGTTTAATTATTCTTGCTTCTGGGAACTCTGAATGGAGAGAACTGAGAAACATGTTTCTGTACCCTGACCTGTATCCATGTCTGCTTTTGTCTCTATGCATATTTAACTTGAGTAGATATTCATAACCATACTTCCAAAGCAATAACCTCTGGTTCATTCTAACATTTACCCTTTCCTTGTTTCAATCTACTTTACAAGAAAAAAACAATTGCCTCCCATTATTCATGATATAATTACGTTTTTTAGTCCAGTTTATACATAAAATAATTTCAGATTTTCTAACACATACCTATGTGAAAAAAATAGATTATAGTCAAAAATCTTTACTGTTTTGCATTTGTGCAGTTATGGGTTACCAAAATTGTTTATTTCTTACTTAATATTGCTAATTTAATTTTAGGAGAATATTTTTAGCTCAGTGAGAATCCGTGTAGATGGAAAGTTTTCCATTTTGCTTCAATCAAATAAACTTCTGTCTCATATTTCACATATAACTAATGTTTTGCTCTTATATTTTCTTTTCATGTTTATTTAAAAAAATAACTTTTTTGCATGTAAGATATGCAAAAGGAGGGCCATATAGTTGACACTTTTGAATTTGACACCTTTGTATAGATTATTGGTGTCTAAGCAATTTCCACTGCATGAAAGTATAAAATCTTCCTACATTTAACTAAGTTACAGAAGTCCAAATTTTGCTTAAGTATGGAAAGTCACAGATGTCACTTGCATACCTTGGCTTTAGGAAACCTGGGCACACCTATACCAGAATAAACATTGAGTAGAGTGTCCAGCCTAATAAGTGCTCCTCTGTGATAACAGAAGGAATCTTTGGGAACAAACTCTGTAAGAAAGAAAACATTAGGATAGCTCTCAGTGACCTTTGTCTTTTAGACTAAGTATTTAAGCATGCATTAACTGAGGGTAGCCTGGGGATTCTACTGCTGAATGAAGTTATATGTCATTGCCAGATCAGATTGCAAAACAACATATACTGGATGTTGTTGCTAGTATTTTTTTTAAAGAGTTTTTAAATGAGTCAATGTCTGTGAAAGGCAAAAAAAAAAAAAAGAAAAGTTGAGGATGTAAGCAAAGTATTCTTTCACACCAAAATAGTTCTTTATTGATCACTCAGAAACAATTTGAATAACACAAGTTTAACCGCAAATTCTGATTTCAGGAAATTGTACAGCAGAGTGTTTTACTGCTGTTAGGAAAGATCTAAATGCATCTTCTGACTGAAGGACAAGAGTGATACAATACATAAAATATTTGATTTATTGCGCTCCAGTCTCTGCTCAAGTAAAATTCATTTTTTAAGATGGTTAATATCTTACACATTGAAGGAATTTTTAATTAAATGTTAACAGTCAAAGACCAACTGGAATCATAGATGTAGAAAATGACTAGAATTTCATTATTCTAACCCTTTTATTGCTAAAGCTCAATATTGCCTGTCTAAACTAATTTTTTATGTATCCCAGAAGCCATTAATTATGTTTATAATATCTCAAGCAATTCAAATTCAAGAGAACATTTGAATTTTACACTTTTAGCCAACAAATTAATACTTTCATAAATGTATAGCCAAACATACAAAGGGGTAATATCTCAAGACATAAATTGTCAGTCCGCCATGATCTTTAGAATTTTTTTTATTAATTTCACTTACTATTCTTTCCTTAAATGCCAGATTTCTACTCCTATACCTTCCTGTTAGTAGAGAATTAAGAAAAAAAATGATGAAGGCCTTCAAGTGGAAAGTCTAAGGTAAGATAAAATGTTTGTAATGGAAAAGTTAAATTTTGGACAAATACATACAAAAAGTACAAAAATGCAATTTGCTACTTCTCAAAATGCAAAACCAATGACATATATAGAGAAAAGAAATGCAGTAAATGAAAACACTTAGTAATTTGAATATGATCTCATTGATACGGTCATGAACATTAACATGTATCATGTGTTTAAGAATCAAGTTATAACTTACACTGTGACTCTAAATTATGGAAATACTAATGCTTTGAGGAAAAATAACCTCAGATATTGGATTTTGGCGATTTTGTCCTGAAGAAATAAAAAATTACCAGAAATTCTTGAGGGAACTCTAATCCTCAGCCATTTATTAATGAAAATAAAAATTAAACTGCACTTGCATATTATATGTTCTAAATCTACCTTAAGGTACATATCCATATGAACCTTCCAGAGTGGCAAGCAACTAAACAGTCTAAATTCTTACAAATTCTCAATGCTTTGAATTGCTATACCCAGTGTTTAAAATAAGCAATTACTCAAATATGTATGTGCATAAACACAGACGTGTGTGTGTGTATGAGAGAGAATATAGATGTGCTTGTGTACATGCGTACATTCTAAATTTGGAGATGAGCTACGAGCTTTATGGCGCTTTTTCTCCTCCAATATACCTGAAGGTATCTGCTAAGGAAACATGTTGCTGCTGTGTTGTTGTCACATCATCGTGGTGAACTGCATTTATCAACTTGACTGAGCCTCAAGCCCAAACATTTGGTCAAACCTCATTCTAAAAGTTTCTGTGAGTGTGTCTTTGGCTGAGACTTTCACTTAAAGCAGCGAGTGCTGAGTCTGGTAAATTAACTTCCATAATGTGAACGGCTTCATCCAACAACTTAAGGGCCAACTAAACTGGAACGCTGAGCTCCCTTAGCAAGAAGGGCTTCTGCCACCACCCGGCCTTCCACTTAATGGCCAAGACCAATTCCCAGGTCTTCTGCCTCACTCAGCTTATATTGGCTTTGAGTTACAACTTCTTCTGAATGTTCTGTATGCCAGCACACTCATCAGATATTGGGCTCACAAAAAGGTTCTACAATCAGAGCCATGAATTCCTTACAATACATCTTTTTGTATGTGACATATATAAATACTTTCAAACCCAATCAAGATAATGATGTCTGGATTTCTGCATTTTTTAAAGATTTATTTTATTTTTATAGGAAAGGCAGATATACAGAGAGGAGGAAAGAAAGAGAGGAAGATATTCCTTCCACTGGTTTACTCCCCAGATGGCCACAACAGCCAGAGCCGAGCCAATCCAAAGCCAGGAGCCAGGAGCTGCTTCTGGGTCTCCCACACGGGTGCAGGGTCCCAAAGCTTTGGGCCGTCCTTGACTGCTTTCCCAGGCCACAAGCAGGGAGCTGGATGGGAAGTGGAGCTGCTGGGATTAGAACTGTCACCCATATGGGATCCTGGAGCATTCAAGTCAAGGACTTTAACCGCTAGGCCATGGCGCTGGGCCCAATTTCTGCATTTTAAAGCAGAAATTTTGCTCCTTGCTTTGCAGTTAGCCAATGAGTTTTAGGATGATACATTGGTTCAATGACTCTCCTGCTTCTTAAAACACGTCCTTTAATGACTCAAGCCTGTAGTGATGATCTTTTCCAAACTTTTACTGAGAGTAAAATACTCGATTTTCTTTATTCTCTTATTACCTGTTTTCTTCACTGGCATTTTTCATCTTCTGGGGTTTTCATTTTTGGTGAGGGTGAATTTTATTGCATTGCCATATATTAAATTTTATTTCCTCCAAAAGAGTTATGCCTAATGTTTAACTGTTCCTTTAATGACTAATTTAGAGGATAAGAAATCAGTATAATCATCTCCTTATTGTAACCTATTTCTCACTCTCTGATACCACAGTGGAATGATAGAATTTTATGTATTCAGTATTTATGGTCAATTATATTCATTATCCTTTCTGATGCTTACATTGTTCCAAAGTTTGTTCCCGGGTCTTTGCGACACATCTCTCTTCATTTAGAGTCTGCTTGCTTTCTGGCACACTGCATGTCAGGCTCACTATGCACTTGAGTCAGTGCTAGGGCAGCTGATTCTGCAAATACTATTTAGAAGCAATAATCTGCTCATCAAGTGTGTTCATGGTATACGTATTAAAAAAGCATCTTTCAGTAGGTAGTTGAGTTGACGTGGAAATAGGAGCTTTTGGAGGCATCTGAAAAATTAAGGGACTACTGATAGGGGCACATAGCTTGGACTTTAGTGAGCCATGAAGAACAATTGTATCTGTTGTTCCAGGAGCACTCACAGAGAGAAGGTTGGATGAGAAGCAAGCATACGGAGCCTAGGATCCTGAAACAAACAAAAAGGCATAGGCGCACAGTGAAGGATTTGCTTACTTCGGCAACAGTCTAGGTGGCCCTTTGGTGAAAAGGAGAATTTCCCATTGATACTCCACAGAGGCGACTGTTATCTTTGCTTGTGATGGGGAAGAGATGAATTACCACTACCTATCTGGTCCACAAATCCCTTAAGCCAGGTATCAGTGTGATTCTGACCCACACAGTCAGCAATAGCAACCATGGCCAGGAGTGTGGGATTGAGACGAGAGAGGACATGGAACAGGGGCACTTCACTCCTTTGAGCTGGTTGAGCACAGACTGGTTCAAAGAGGCTTATCCTGCAGCACTGCTCTCCTAGGCAGCCCAGACTGCCACAGAAAAGGAAAGCGTGAGAAGTCGGCTCCGGTCAGATTTCTGAGCAGTCCACATCTTAAGATGTGCGCTACGTAAACAGGGAGGGTGTTTCCTATAACCTGAACACGCCCCCAATATCTGCTTTTAAAACCAGGAGACTGTACCTTCCACTGTCTTGTTGTCACAGGGAATTGAAGCTCTGCTCAGAGCAACCCCTACTTAACCTGATAACTAAGAGACACCCTAAACAAACATACCCCAGGTATCCACAGAGAAGCGAGGACAAACTGTCTCTGAAGAAATAACTCCAAACATACTCTCACAAAATCCCCAGATGAAGAAAGTCATTGTAATGGGGGCAGAAGCAGTTAACAAGAAAAAGAGAACAATTCAAAATCTATGAAATACCTCCAAGACTGCAGAAAGTGGTAAGCATACAAGGAATACACAACAAATAGCTATGCTCTTTAAAACAAAATAAACAGGGCCCGGCAGCGTGGCCTAGCGGCTAAAGTCCTCGCCTTGAACACGCTGGGATCCCATGTGGGCGCCGGTTCTAATCCCGGCAGCTCCTCTTCCCATCCAGCTCCCTGCTTGTGGCCTCGGAAAGCAGTCAAGGGTGGCCCAAAGCTTTGGGACCCTGCACCCATGTGGGAGACCCAGAAGAGGTTCCTGGTTCCTGGCTTTGGATTGGTGCAACACCGGCCATTACGGTTACTTGGGGAGTAAATCATTAGACTTCTATTTTAATTTAATAAAATAAATTTTTAAACATAAATTTATAAAAATGACAAGGTGCATTTTTACAAATTTCTTTTTTTAAAAGGTTTATTTATTTTTATTGCAAAGTCAGATATATAGAGAGAAGAGGAGAGACAAAAAGGAAGATCTTCCTCTTGCTATGCATGGATTTCAGAAATTTTCACACCGAATAGTCTTTAGTTGCCTCTTCTATGAATTTTTAAAATAATTTTGTATATCTTGAAATGTTAACAGTTTGTTTTTCCCTGTCCCATATTTTTCTTTTCTTTTCAGTCTCCAAAAATAGCATTCTTTCATAAGAACACTCAAAAGAAACAAAGGAATAAAGGATGAAAATTCCAAAAAAAAAAAAAAAAAAAAAAGGAAGATCCTCCACTGGTTTACTCCCCAGACAGCCACAACAGCCAGAGTCAAGCCAATGCAAAGCCAGGAGCCAGGAGCCAGGAGCTGCTTCCAGGTCTCCCACATGGGTGCAGCATCCTAAGGCTTTGGGCCATCCTCGACTGCTTTCCCAGGCCACAAGCAGGGAGCTGGATGGGAAGCAGGGCCACAGGGACGTCAACCAGTGCCCATATGGGATCCTGGAGCATTCAAGTCTAGGACTTTAGCCACTAGGCCACCACGCCAGGCCCTGTTCATTTAATTTTTGAGAGCATTATTTTTTTGGAATAGCAAATTCTTGGAAAGAACATAACCCCATCATCGTTTGATAGGATTAATTAAGACAGAGACTGTGTACCAGAAATTTAAAATATTTACAAGTTTTTTAGGTTAATATATATTTCAGTGAATTTAGTTTCCTGTGGACATTGTGTATTTCACTTTGTAAAATACTATAAAATTGGGTCTGGCATGGTAGCCTAGGGGCTAAAGTCCTTGTCTTGCATGCAACTGAATCCCATATGGATGCTGGTTCACGTGTTGGAGACCCTGCTTCCCATCCAGCTCCCTGTCTGTAGTCTAGGAGAGCAGTGGCCCAAGGCCTTGGGACCCTGCACCCGCGTGTGAGAACCAGAGGAGCTCTTCGCTCCTGGCTTCGGATTGGCTCAGCTTTGGCCGTTGGGGTCACTTGGGGAGTGAATCATCGGGCAGAAGATCTTCTTCTCTGTCTCTCCTCTTCTCTCTACATATCTGACTTTGTAATAAAAATAAGTAAATCTTAAAAAAATTGCTAAAAAAATGGAAAATATTTAAAGATACTTTACAAATGAGTCTACAGGTTTCAGTAGATCACAATTGGAATCCATGGTACAAAAATGTTACGAACTCACTGTGATTTAAATACTAGGTTAAAGAGTTTGAGAAACATTATCTTTTCCTTTAATAGAACGCTAATAAGATTGGAGATATTTTGTTTTGTTTAACGCTTTTTGGATTATTACATGAAAAACAATTATGAAGCAACAAAGACACAGCAACCAGTGGATAAACACATGAATGTGTACATCTTGCAGAGTATTTCCACATCGGCCAAATTATTACAGTATGATTTAGATCTGCAATTCAGGTATGGTACATTTACTTAATTATTCCCTATGTTTCATTCAATATTGTGAAAATGTCTTACATCTTCACTATCATTTTTTCTTAACATTTTACCATATGTTAGGTTACAGACAATATGCTATTAACGTCCTTCAACTTATCCTTGTCTGTATGCATTTCCTTTTTATTTCATTTGATTTGTGTTGACTTTTAAAGCAGAGGGAGACATAGAAGCGTCCTTCTCCCATCTGCTGCTCAATTGCTGGTCTATAACATTCAATACCAACATCCAAAGGAACACATGTCAAATACCTACACAGTATTTTCCTTTTAAGCAATGAGATTCTATAGTATGGTCATCATGGTTGTTCCATGGAAGATGTTATTAAGTTTAGCATAATCAGCTGTCTCCATTCACTCTTGGGTCCACTAACATCATTTTGAGTGAAAATTCCAGTGTTTGGGGGTGGGGACAAAGCAAGTCAGAAGGATTCTAGAACATCTGGAGCATTCTAGTGCATAGGATCGACTGAAGGAAAAAGCAGGATGGGTGAAGCCTCAGCTTTAAATGCTAAGTGCAAGATTTGTCACTCAAGACAACCAAGATCAACTCTAAATTCCTAGCAACAAAAATAAAGGGCAGGGAATGCCACTTAATTTTGGTGCTTTAAAAATAATATTTTAATTAAATAAACCAACTCACAGTAAATAATTTCAGAAACGTTCCAATCTATCTGGAGTACAAATCTGCTCCTGTATGGGATCCAGAGAGAGAAGACAAGCATGGATAGCCTGAGGAGGGACTTGGCTATCCAAACAGAGGCTGTGGAGAGAAAGAGAAACACCCGAGTGAACATGCTTGCTGGTCTTCATCTTGGAGCAAAGCCCTTCTTACTTTGTCTCATTATGGAAATTTCGACTTAATCCAATTGTTCCATGTGCTCAGTAACTCACAAGGCAAACTCAGAACTGACACAGGCTACTCACATCAACAGAGAGCCCGCCCCCATAAAATCATATGCAAGATCTGTTAGAAAAAGAACATGGGCACCCCATTAATCACCCCAATCCTGAAACTAGTAGAGGTGATTCAATCTGAAGGGTCACCCCATTTGGAAGAACACCAACAGAATGCAAGTGCAAGTGAAGAAACAAAGATTTAGCTGCATAGGAAACAGAAATAATTTAGAAATCAAAATGAAAGGCAAAAATATTTCAATTAGTTCCCTCAGACAGCACTGAGATGATATTGTACCCACATGGCAAGAATGGATTGGGGAAAAAAAAGAACCACCAGAGAATAAAAATATTTAGAAATGAAAATTTTAATTGTGATTAAAACAGGAATCTGTCAATGAACCTAATATTCAGGCAAGATCAAACAGTACTGTCAAAAGTGTCTTTAAAAGATTTCCTACAGCATAAAACACATTATAAACTGTATATGAGGGAATTCCAAAAGTTCATGTAAAATGATTTTTAAAAATGTTTAACACTTGAAATCGATGCATAACTTTTCACATTTCCATAAACTTTGTGATGATCTCATTTATGCCTATGCATATATATGTATTCATGTTTTATACTTAAAATCACTGTTCTTTCTAAAGTGTCAGCATTTTTTTAAATTACTTTTTTAGACTTATTTTTACTTGAGAGGCAGAGTTACAGAGAGAAGGAGTCGGAGATCTTCCATTTGCCAGTTCATTGCCAAAATGGTTAGAAAGATTGGAGTTGAGCCAATCCAAACCCAGGAGCCAGGAGCTTCTTGCAGGTATCCCATGTGGATGTAGGAACTCAAAGCTTGAGCAATCCCCTGCTACTTTCCCAGGTTCTGAGCAAAGAACTGGATGAGAAGTGGAGCAGCCAGGACACAATAGGCACCCAACATGGGATGCTGGCGTCTCAGGCAGAGATTTAAGCTCCTACATCATAGCAACAGCTCCTATTTATTTATTTTAAATGCAGAGTTAAACACACAGAGGGATAGAGACAAGGAGGGGGGGGAGAGAGAAAGAGAGAGAGAGAGAGAGAGAGAGAGAGAGATCTGCTGGTTCATTGCCAGGTGGCTACCTTGGCTAAAGGCTGTGCCAGGTTGAAGCCAGGAGCCAGGAGCTTCATCAAGTTCTCCCATGTTGGAGGTAGGGGCCCAATCATTCTGGCCACCTGGAGTGGCTTTAGTATGGCCTTAGCAGGAACGTTGATTGGAAGTGGAGCAACCAGAACAGGGCCTGATTCCCATATGGGATGCCAGTGCTGCAGGTGGTAGGTAGCTTCATTGGCTTTTCCACAAATGCCAGCCCTTCAGTTGTCAATAATATCTAGCAAGCATTCTAGGAGGAGGTGATTGAAGGAAAGAAATTATTTTTAAAATGACAGAAATATTAGGAAAATGTAGTTTGAATGACATTGCTAATGCTAATCCTGTTGTTTAACAGAAATGTCACCTATGGATATATTCAGTAATATGTTAGTGCTTCAAGAATCAAGATGTAGGCAAGAAAAATTCCAAAGAAAAGATAATGCTAAAAATAAGCCATATGCATAGCACATGAAACTAAACTGATTATAACAAAGTTTGATATTCAAATTTTGGGGAAATAATGTCAAGGAAAGCAATTATTTTTTCCACGATAGTTTTATGTTTAATTTTTAAAATTTATTTGTTTTTGTTGTAAAGGCAAATTTACAAAGAGGAGAGACAGATAGATCTTCCGTTTGCTAGTTCACTCCTGAAGTGGCTGAAATGACTGGAGCCTAGCTGATCTGAAGCCAAAAGTCAGGAGCTTCTTCTGGGTCTTCAGTGTGGGTGCAGGGTCCCAAGGCTTTCAGCTGTCCTCTGATGTTTTCCCAGGCCACGACAGGGAGCTATAAGGGAAGTGGAGCAGCTGGGATCTGAACTGGCATCCATATGGGATCCTGGCATTTACAAGGTGAAGTCTTTAACCACTAGGCTACCGCACTGGGCCAAACAATACAGTTTTATATGGGCTACAAGTTCATCCCTTTATCTCCCCTTCCTTCCTATTCATTTTCCCATCTCACCATTTTTCCCCATTTAATCATGTTAGTATAATCCCTTAGTATAAGTTACAAGCTTAACTTTCCGATATTTTAAAAACATTTGTTGATTGATTTGAAAGGCAGAGTTAGAGATAGCGAGAAAGAGGATAGTGAGAGAGACTGAGAACTCTTCCACCTGCTACTTCACTTCCCCAAATGGCCACAATGTCAGGTATTGAGCACATCCAAACCCAGAAGCTTCTTCTTAGTTCCACCCTTGATTGCCAGAAACCTAAATTCTTGGGCCATTCTCTACTTCTTTCCCAGGTACGTTATCAAGAAGCTCAATCAGAAGGGAAGCAGCTGGGAGTCAAGTTGATGTCCACAGCCAACTGTTGGCTCAGCTTTGGATCCAGCTTCCTGCTCGTGCACACAGTGGGAGGCATCAGGTAATTACCCAGTTATTTGGGTGCTTGCTAGTCACCTAGGTGGGAGACCTGCCTTGAGATCCCGGCTCCTGGCTAAGCCCTGGATGTTTTAGGCTTTTAGGAATTGAACCAGAGAATAGAAGATCTCTCTCTTTCAATACAATGTTCAAAGTTTTAAACTTAGAGATATTTTAAGAAAATATATATACAGTTTTTTTGTTTTGTTTTTTTTTTTAAGATTTATTTTATTTTATTTTTATTACAAAGTCAGATATACTGAGAGGAGGAGAGATAGAGAGGAAGTGGAGCTGCCGGGATCAGAACCAGCGGCCATATGGGATCAAGATGAGGACCTTAGCCACTAGGCCACGCTGCCGAGCCTATATACAGTTTTAAAATACAAGGACCAAGAAGGTTTGCAAACGATGCTTACCCACCATTATTAAGTGATTTTGGAATTATTGCAAACTATGAAGGAGAAGAGGAAGAATGCCACGAGAACAATATCCTAATACTTACTTTAAAAAAAATTACCCTCAGCTCTGCATACATGCTGAAGTCACTGAGAAAGTTGTTAAAACTACTGGTAAGAGGCAGCAGTTACGGAGTAGTACTGTGGCACTGGATTTTAAGTCACTTAGAATGTACGCATCCCGTACTGGAGAGTCAGTTTGAGTTGCAGCTGCTCCAGAGCTCTGGGAAAGCAGTTGAAGACAGCCCAACACATGGGAGACCTGGAAGAATCTCCTGGCTCTTGGCTTCGGATCAGCTCAGCTGTGGCCATTGTGGCTACTTGGGGAGTGAATCAATGGATGGGAAGATGTTCCTCTCTGTCTGTCTTCTTCTCTGTGTATCTGACTTTCCAACAAAAATAAAGTATGTTTTTTTTTTTAAAAGAATGCCATATTCCCCCATGGGAATACTCAAGTTCAATATTGTCTTCTGGCTCATGACTGTAGCATCCTGCTGATGTGACCTTGAGAAGCACTGATGAGGTCTCAAGTAATTGGGTTCCTTTGGTTTCCTGCCACTCAGAGGGGAGAGCTTGGTATGTTTCTGATTCCACTTCTGTTCTAACAATTGTTGGCAGCTAGGGAGTGAGTCATTGAATGGGAGCCCTCTCTATGTCTTTCTCTCTTTCTCCATCTGGCTACCTCTCAAATAAAGTTCAAAATAATAATACAATGTGCCACAGATATAAAGAATTATATGCCTTGGTAATAAGCAGATAGATTTTTACGTTTGTCATTTTCCAAGCTCAATGGGCCATCTCTGAGGAGGCAAAATATTCTGGTGACTATCATTTTCCATGGTGCCCCAAAGAGACAAACCTTGTCTGACCTCAAACAGCAAATGGCGTGGTATCATAAAATGATAATAATAATAAAATGGGGGAAAAAGGGAAATGGATGCAGATTTACACATATTCTTGTACCAAGCTACATCTCCCCAAAATTCCTCTGTTGAAGCCTTTTGCTACCAATGCGGTGATACTTGGAGATAGGGGATTGCGGTCAGATGAAGTCTTCATGATGGAATTGGTGACTTTAGAAAAAGAGAGGCCATAGTTTCTCTCTTCCCTACCCCACGCCCTCTCTCTCTTTTGCCTCCCCCCCTCCACCCTCTTCCATGGGAGGACACAGCTACAAGGAAGTCATCAATAAAAGAACAAACTTCCAAATTCCAACTGTTAGAAAGTGCATGCAAATTAATTCCTAGTCCTAGGACTTATCAGCTGGTCTCAGTAGTTTGTTCTTGCAGTGCAAGCATACTAAAACAATAAAATTTTATATCGCTAGCTTCAGGTTTGAAGCAAATCTATATAGAGCCACTATTCTAAACTTACAACTTCCATTTCTTCTACATTGTGTACACTTAACACCTATTCACATGCCAGAAAGTGTCTGAAATACTGAGGATAGAGTATGTTACTGTAGAAACAAAACAGAGAGGGAGAGAAGAGGAGGTTTATGGAGTTGATTCAATGCAATGTTGCAAAGGAAAATAAATGTGATTCGCCTTTGGTGCCAGCTTCATGGTTGTAACCTCATTTTCCCCAGCGCTGCGTCTTTCTCTAGCTGATCCTCAGAAATTCATTTTCAGCACTCTCACCAGGAGGTCATAACACTATCCCCTCCCCTCCCAACCCCCCACCTCTGCACCAGGATCCTCTCTCACTAACATCTTACGTTCTCCAATGTCCTTCTCCCACCTTTTGCCATCCACATTCACCAGTCATTTGTCAAGTTTGGAAAAGTTTTTATTAATTATAATTAAATTTTAGTTGATTCTCCCAATGCCCTCCTTTCTTACACTGTATATCTATCAGTACACATTGCTTACAATTGCAGACCTGCTCAACCATGCATACAACCATGTTTTCAGGAAAGGATACTATTTAACCTCCACTATCACATCTATCAAGTGGACATTTATTAAGACTGAATTCAAGAGAAGGTAGCATGCAAACAGCAGAAGACATAAAACAAAATCTGGAGTTCCTATCCCTGGGACAACTCCCATTCTTTTTTTCCTAATTTATTTTTTATTGGATAGTCAGATACACAGAGAGGAGGAGAGACAGAGCAGAAGATCTTCCATCCGATGAATCACTCCCCAAGTTGCTGCAATGGCCAGAGCTGAGCTGATCCAAAGTCAAGAACCAGGAGCCTCTTCCAGGCCTCCCACATGGGTGCAGGGTCCTGAGGCCTTGGGCCGTCCTTGACTGCTTTCCCAGGCCACAAGTAGGGAGCTGGATGGGAAGTGGAGCTGCCGGGATTAGAACCGGCGCCCATATGGGATCCTGGTGCTTACAAGCAGAAGACTTTAGCTGCTAGGCCACTGCACCAAGCCTGGCACCTCCCGTTCTTAAAGAGAAGACACCTGCACAAAGAAACATGTTGTGAGACCTGGAGCAGTAGCCTAGTGGCTAAAGTTCTTGTCTTGCATGTGAGGAGATCACATACAGATGCCGGTTTGTATCCTGGATGCTCCACTTTCTATCCAGCTCCCTGCTTGTAGCCTGGGTGTTAGATGATGACCACTGACCGCCCGCCCACTGGTGGAATAATATCAGCAAGTTGTTCAAAGTTGTAATGGAAGCTTTATTGGAAAATCTGCTCCTGGGCCCCCTTCGCGTTGAGTGGAAGGAAGATGGAGGCGCAAAGGGCCTCTGTGATATGTGTTGAGGAGTTTTATACCCCTCTAGACACGGGGGCAGGCAAAGGGGCTGTCTGTGCCCCACCTATGTAAGGAATATCCATTCAGATGTGCCATTGGTCAACTGGAATCTTGCCAGGTCGGTGATGTAACTGGCTCCTGTGGCCCCTCCTGTTCCAGGCTGAAGCCTGGGAGACATGCCGGGTCCGGGGCAGACCAGCCCCTCGTCTCCAGTGCCCTGGGTAGCCATCACTGGGAAAGCAGTGGAGAATGGCCCGGAGCCTTGGAATCCTGCACTGTAGTGGGAGACTGTAGAAGGACATACAGAATCTTTGCTGTTTTGGGAGACAGAGCCTGTTCAATCTCCTGTGAAAGGCCCAGGAGCAGTTGATATGGAGATGAATGGACAGGAAACTTCCTGGTCCTGCAGGTTTAGATAAAGGACCTGCTAGAGGAACAAGTTGTGTATTGGGAGATTGTCTTTTGCTGTTGAAATGTAAATGACTCAAGGTCCCTTCCCTGGAAGCCTAGGGATAACTTTCTTTTAAAAATCCGATGCTGTTAATAAACTTTGGCTGTTGACCATCAGTCAGTAGTCCGTGCGTGTTGTTATTGGCTTGTGCACCAAGTCCATTGCTGCAGGACTCCGAACAGGAGACCCACATTGGAAACCCGGAAGAAACTCTTGGCATCTGGCTCCTGGCTTCGGATTGGCTCAGCTTCAGACATTGGGTAGTGAACATGCAGATGGAAAATCTTTCTCTCTGTATCTCCTTCTCTCTGTATGTCTGCCTTTTCAATAAAAATGAAAAGTAAAGACTCCTCTTTATTAATCTTATATATTTGTAAAAATAATGTAAATAAAGCCACATACTGTTACTTACCTTGCTGTGAATAAGTGAAATAGGAATAGCTACAATGAAATGTTCTAGATGTCCAGAAAGGAGAAGGCAATACAACAAGGGAGAAACAAGAGAAAATTTGCTTTTGTGTAATTTCCTCTGCAATTTCCTAAAGTAGCCAACCAATGAGATAGGGGAAGAGACTAATGTAGGGGCACTGTTGGGGAAAATGCAGTAAGTTAAGAAGCAAGCCACATACAGTGGAGTGTTAGGGCTGATTCTGGGTGAATGTGAAGGAAGTCGCAGCTGAGAAAGCCCTAAAAAGGAAGGAACATTATTCATTGACTCTGAAGGGATCTTCCTAGGAGGTGGGAGGTGGATCTCCTGAGAGCAAATCTGTAGCTGCCTGCTCTCACACCAGTGTGCTCACCAGTGATGCAATGGTGCAAACTCAGTGTAAGACAGGCCCTTTGCTCTGAGCTCTACAACCCTTGGTACCAAGGCATGAGCTTGCAAAATAAGTCAAAGGCATTGTGTGGAATTATACAGAAAGCAAAAGTAGACCACTAAACAAATACCTTTTAAGATTATATAGGCATTATTTTGTTAGAGTAATAAAATAAATGAGTGCAATAACAAGTAAAAGTCTATGAATGTAACACTGATGTGAAAGGGTTTTTTTTGCCTGTTTCAAAGCATTGATTCTATTTTCCTATTTTTTCTCATTTTTACCTTTTCTCTTGATTGATACTGCATGTCTGAAATGAATATAGTCATAAAAATATTATCTGGAGCAACATGATTCTGACTGACTCACATGTAATTCAAAGCACACAAAAAGAAAAATTTGCGTACACCTGCACCTACATAAATCACAGGCAAGAGAGGTACACATGCCTGTATTTGTACATCATGTTATTACACTGAATAAAAAAGTCATTGGAAATGTTACAAAACTCTCTATGGGCTCAGTTCCACATAAATATGAATACATAAACTATACTGCAGTGTGAAGTCATGGCATTCTTTGAAGGAAGAAGGCTGAGCTCTACCCAAAGAGTGTAAGCATGATGCTTAACCTTCTGGCTGGACACTGCAGCAGGACAGTTTAAATCCTGGAGCAGCTCCTTTCTCTCACTCGGAGGCTGTTCCCATAGTGACCACTGAGACAGCACAGGAGGGAGCTGATAAAGATTACTGTGAGCCTATCCTGGCCATTCAATCTGTTGTCAAACCAAACTGCAAAATCAACCCCACAAGTCTTCATTTATCCCACTGCTCTTTAGCACCCACGATGCATCGAATACTGGACCAGGCATCATGAACATTAAAATTTGGCAAATTAGGCGTGGTGTTGGCTTCTAGATAGACAAGGACACTCAAGTTTAGAGAGATTTGGGCCTCCGACTCGTTAGAAATCACACTGCTGCTGAAGGTGGAGCCTCAATTCACATCAGCTTCTGACTGACCTTAAAACTTCCATCAAGCACCACCCAATACTTTCTCTCTTTTTCTTTTTTCAGCCCTAAATGTTCTCTACCATAAATTGCAATGCAACACTTCTTCTAGGGCAGCTCATCCAGTTGCCTAATAGATGTTGCTTTAAATATGAATGTGAAAGCCCCTGGAACTGTATCTGGTGGCAATTTTGTCATATCTGATGAGCAGTGTGGGGCCAGGTCTGCCAAACCCTGGCTTTACTGAATTAATTAGCCTGAGGCTGTCCCAGGAAAGCCAGCAATTCTACAGTGACTTTCTCCATACAGATGGCCCCTTAGTCAGCTCTGAGAATGCAGAGAGAGGTCTGGCTTGGTGTTATAACAGCAGACTGGGTGGACAAAAGCCTGGTGGACACAGATGCCCACTCAATTGTATTGAGTCTATTTCCTGTCATTTAAATCCAGTGTCATTTATTATTCAACTCAGAGTGTATTTTGGAGATTCAATTTGTAGGGTACATGACACACATAGTAAATTGGTATGTATTATCTCAGTTCATTTGCTAGAGGACAGGTGTTCACATCACAAGAACCAACAGCCCCATCGACAGTAATTGGTGCCTTGGCTGGCAGTGTGAGCCTAGAGGGCAAGGACTAAAAGTGCATGAAGAATGAACTAATAATAATTTCCACATGCAGTTTAGTGGTGTTTTACTTGAGGCTCTCAAAGCACATTTTAGGCATTCATTTTCCCTCGCTATAACACTGCCCAGGCTTGTTATTACTCTCATGCTACAGCCAGGAAAACAAAAGCAGAGAGTGGCTGACTCAAGATCACAGAGGAAAACAATAGCAGAAGGAGGAATAAAAACTCAGGAGGCCTAATCCTTCAGTCTGTCTCCCTGGACTGTCCTCACTCCCGTGATCTAATCATTCATTATTTAGTCTTAGCAAGGATATTATTAAAGAATGTAGGCTGCTAAATTCAATTTTGTTCTGGTTAATTAATTTCACTTTGCAAGTCTGTGTAATGTACAAAATTACAGCAAACACAAGTAATGTCTATAATGTTATGCAGTTATAACATGTTTCACATGTATATAGCATATAAAAAATCACCGCAGCAGACCATTGTTCATACTTTCAAATGTGTGGGTAAGCATTTCAATGTAAAAGGAGGGAATCTGGGTAGGATATAAAGATTTGTGTAAAGTGAAGAGATTCAAGGGCCAAGATATTGGCTACTTAGGAAATGTCATTTCAGAATACTTTGCACACTGAATTCACTTAAAAATATGAAATTACAAAATCCTGTCCTTGTGGGTTCTATTAATAATGAGCAGGGAGAAAATGAAACTTTTTGCCCTGGAGCTCAGGTAAGAACACATAATTAAGAATACTGCAATAGAAAAAGCAATTTTACTTTCCAAATGGTATTTGGTTTCTACATACTTACAAATGGTTATGTATAACCAACCCAATACACTCAATTAAGTTCCTTCCACTTACAAGAAAAACAAATTTCTTTATCACTGGTTAAGAAATTGCAAAAAAAAATAAATTGAAGGAAATAAAGAAAGGGACTGATTATCAATCCTCTCTTTCCAAGGGAGCTATGAAAACATGAAATAATTTAAGAGTTTCCTAACCTTTGGGAAATGAAATCTGGCCAGCACTATGACAAATGTATACAGAATCACTACCCACAGCCATGAGGACAGTCCATGATAAACTCCTGGTCTCCATCTTCCCCCATTATCCACAGGACTGAGAATGAAGACTGTGGGATTTTGTGGGTAGTGGTTCTGTATCCTGATCACCTTAGTGTGAAAGTGTCCTCTGCTACAACCAAGCTTCCTGGATAGCTAAGCGTACGCATGCAAGTAGGATGACAAATTATTGGTTAGCTCCTCATAGAGGGGCAAGACTTGCCAATTTTTTTATAGGATGTGTGTGAACTTTGTGCTGATGATATTTTTCAATATACCTTTCATGTTAGCGTAAAAGTCAAGTGGAAAGGAAGGAACAGTGATCCACAGAATAGCACTACAAAGTGACTTAGAGCAGTGGGGAAAGATGAATAAGGGGCAGCCTTGGAAAGCCAAGGAGACATCTATATGTTATCAATCAGGGATCAACAGGTTGTGATTAGGAATATGGGCTATGATTTTCCAATTCCTTTATAGGTTCTTGGTTCTCACAGTATTGGGGAGTGTAACTAACTTATTATTTCATGAGGTCCCACCAAAGAGAGGTCCCATAGCTGAGTAACCTCAAGCTCCATTTGCAGCAGAAAGCCTTATCACAGGCTCTAGAGCCAAATTATTGACAGGAATGAAACAAGAAGCAAGACAGTCAATTGGTGGTGTTATCATAACCTAATCTACTCTAGTAACTACACATTTGTTCAGGAGATGAAGTCTTGTGTGCATCACATTTACAATGGCCACCTACTGTGATTGTCCTCTCCTTGAAATCTAGCTTTCTCCTCATTTTATTGCTTTGTTCTACTTCCCTAGCACAACCTGTCTAGGAATTAGACAATGACCTCTACTTTAGCACGATGCTTTTTGGTCACCACACCTTCTGGCTCTATCTAGCCTGTTAGCCCCTGCACCTGCCCTTGGGGTGGCAAGTTTTCCAATGCAAAAAAAGAGAAGCAGTTGACAATATCAGTGCAGGAACATCAAGGAATGTGCTTCCAGTTAATAATAATCTCTCATCTGGTCTTCATCCCCATGCCAGTTTTTTATATCTGTAACAAAAGAGAACACCGAATTAATTTTCTTACTACACGTTGCTTTCTTTGGGTCCTTTCGCCTTCTCTATCAATAGACACATTTCTATTATACTCATTAATTCAGCCAGTGTCGGTTTGCCAGCATATGTTCACTGGAAGAAATTTAAATGTTTGTGACCTCAGATTCAAAAGGACAAAACCCATAGCCATTTAAAGAATATTAAAACAGTTAATGTGCTAAATGCCTGATAGATCGTGTGAAGAACATTCATGCCTTTATTCATTTTAAAACTAGGCACTATCAAGTGGATGTTGATGATTTCTGTTTGCATTAACAATCAAAGCTTGCCTGATAGGCTTGTTACATTTAGAATAGTTCTTAGCAGCTTAAAACTCCCTCAGCAAATGCTTGCCAAATCAATTGATTAGGGAGATGACAGTATTTAGATAGCATATTTCTGTTTTCTTCAATATTTTGCCTTTTTTCTCTTGCATCTCTCACAATGGGAATTAAAACTTTCTACATAGGGTGATGAACGGTAAACAAATGAATTAGTGACTCAGAGACCGACACCAGCTGTAAGATTTTTGCATATTGTGATGTCGAATATATCTAAACATAAAATGTAGGCATAGAAGCATGGTAAAAGGAATGATATAATGTAATATGTTAATATGCAATTTGTGATTTCTTTTCAATTTTTCTATGGTTAATGTAAACAACTTTGCATCTTAAAAGCCATCACAATCATGACAAACAATTCAGGCATTAAACCTCAAAATTAAGTTCTTTCTTCCCAAATTCCTCACAGAAATAAATATAATACTTTGGTAGGAATACAATGTACTATTTATGTATTAAGTTAAAATAATAGTGTCTGTGTAAGATAATCTTCACTTATTCAGCTATAAGGTATATATACCTTATTCTATTTCAACAGCTATTTATTTTTTTATTAATTGACTTATATATTTTTAAATTATTGAGTATATAATATATTAAAGTATTTAATTGATACTTTCTTGGCAAATGGTCAAGTGATTTCAAGTTTTTGATTATAACAAATATGTGCTTCTACACTTGTCCAATTTATTATATGAACTTATTATGAACGTATGTTACTAAAATTGCCTTTAATTTTTCATCTAAAATCTCAATATTTTTCTAATTCCTTGCTCCACGTCAATCTCCTCTGATGAATTGTAATTCCCTGGAGTCAGAATCCATATCTGTGTGATCAGTCGACGACACATAGCAGGCTAAGCTGCCTGCTGCAACACTGGTAACTGGTGCCAGCTCTGCTCCACTTCCAATCCAGCTCGCAAGTGATGCACCTGGGAGAGCAGTAGAACATGGCCCAAGTTCTTGGACCCTTTTATTACCCATGTAAGCAATCAGCAAAAAATGTCTGGGCTCTCGGTTTCAACCTCGCCCAGAAGCCATTGCGGCCATTTGGGGAGAAAACCAACAGATGGAAGAGCCTCTCTCTCTCTCTCTCTCTCTCTCTCTCTCCTTCCCCTCACTCCCACCACTGCCCTTGCTGTAGCCTTGCCTTTCATATAAATTGAAAGCAAATTTTTTTTTTTTAAAATTCCCAGCATGTAGAAGATATTCACATTATTCACATGTTGAGTGAATAAAGTGATCTTGATTTTGCAGAATAAAGTGACGGAGACATGTGATATTAGAGAATTAAGGTAAAGTATCAATATGAGTAGTATAAGCAGGAGTGGGAAGGAAGGAGGGAGAGAGGGAAGAAGAGAGAGAGAGAGAGAGAAAGTTGATCTTTGATCTTTTGTTCACTTCCTAATTGCCACAACAACTTGGGTTGAGCCAATATGAAACCAGGAACTCACAATTCAAACCAAGTCTCCTACATTGGTGACAGGGATCCAAGCACTTGAACCATCACCTACTCCCTCCAGGGTACACATTACCAGGGAACTGGTTTGGAAATGGGGGAGCAAGAGCTCAAATTAGGCACTCTGATCTCAAATGTGGACATCCCAGATAGCGACTGGATCAAATGCCCACTGCCACTGTAATTTGGTTTTGTTTTGCTTTGCTTTAGCAAGTAAGTAACATATTTAAAATTGTGGGCTGGTATATTAAACAGTCTGGGATAGAGAATGCATTGGAGAATGTAACTAAAATTTTTATCTTTTCTGGCTTTAGGAAAACAATTATGTTAGCAATACTCAGCCAAGAATTTCTCATACTTGGATATAATATTTTTATATAAAAAAAATAAAAGTCACATTCCGGTCAAACAAATCTCTTCCTACTCACAAGTTAAAATTAAAAAAAACTAGAAATGGATAATGATCATAGAATTATAAAATTTTAGAAAATAACATAGCAGAAACTGTTTTACAACCTTAGGTAAGATAAGGATTCAAAAACAAAGTTAATAGAATAACTATAGCATAATAGATTGTGAGGCCAAATTTAACAAAATTTAAAATATCTCTTCTCCAAATTACATCTCAAGAAAATAAAAATAAAATCACAAGAAATATTTACATAGTGCATTTTTTAAAGATTTATTTATTTTTATTGGAAAGTAAGATATACAGAGAGGAGGAGAGACAGAGAGGAAGATCTTCCATCCAATGTTTCACTCCCCAAGTGACCACAACAGCTGGAGCTGAGCCAATCCAAAGCCAGGAGCCAGGAGCTTCTCTGGGTCTCCTATGTGGGTGCAGGGTCCCAAGGCTTTGGGCCATCATTAACTGCTTTCCCAGGCCACAAACAAGGAGCTGGATGGGAAACAGGGCCGCTGGGATTAGAACCGGCGACCGTATGGGATCCCGGGCATGCAAGGTGAGGACTTTAGCCATTGTGCTATCACGCCGGGCCCTACATCATGCATTTCTAATAAAGGAATTTACCAGGAATGTATAAAGGTTTGATGACAATTCAACCAACAAGAATTATAGAGAGAAAATATGTACATGGAAATATGTTTTAGTTAGTTAGAAAGAAAATGCAAATGAAAATCATACATTTGCTATACAATATTCAAATTAAAATTGAGAACCAATATTATCAAATACCAACAAATATAAAGAGTAACTGAATCTCTTCTATATTGCTAGGTAAATGAAAAAGTGGCACAGCTACTTAGGAAATAGTTTGAGGATTTCAATATAGTTAAATATACATACTTATTTATATTTATGGTTTCATTCCCAAGAGAAAAAAATGCATATTCACCCAAAACCTCTATCAAGTATTTTTAATAGTTTCTTTTCATAGTTGACAAAAACTAGGAAGAATCAAGTGTGCTTTTTTGTTGTCAGATGAACAAAAAAATTATGATACACACAGGCAACAGCATGGATGAATCTTAAAATAATTATGCCAAGTGAAAGAAGCCAGACACAAATGGTTATATTCCACATGATTCCATTTATACGGCCTTCTGGAAAAGACACACCTTCAGGAATAAAAATCAGTGATTGTCAGGGGCTAGGTGAAGGGAAAGAGAGCTGATTGCCAAGGAGCACAAGGACAATGTTAAAATAGATGAAAATCTCTGATATTCTGATTCTAGATGAGTATATGAATGTGGGCATTCATCATATTTCATCAAAATGAATTTTACACATGCGAGTTATACAGCAGTACACTAAACTTAAATATCCAATAAGGAAAGCACCAATTTTTTTCCTTTTAAGAAAAGATAAAAGAGCACTCGGAAGGGGTACAAGTTCAACCTGGAGGATGAGTAGATGTGAATCAACTAAAGGGTTGGGACAAAAAAGTTTGCAGCAGAGCAAATGTTTTAGGCAAAAACCGTAAACTTTGTGGAATTTAATTGGTTGAAGAAACCATGGCAGGCCAATGTGGCCTTGTAAAGGAGTTAAGCTTTTACGAGAACTAGGAGGAAAGAGAGGTGAGCATCGGTTCACACAGGTTCTTGTAGCACCTATGCAAGATGTTATGCTTTATTCTGAATGTGGTGGGAGACCGATTCTTCCTTTGTGATGGCCCTACTAATGGTTGGCTTTCTCCCATGTAATAATGCATGATCAAAACCAGGCAAGATAGAAAGTCTAGTATCATGGTGTCAATGTATATTTAACTGTTTTCCTGGGAGTCTATACTCGCAATTCCATTGTGTTCTTAAGCAACAGAATGTTAAACTTGTAACTATTACTGAAGGACTATACTACTGTAATAATATGGGGGAATGGTGGGAGAGAACAAAGGCAGAGAGAAAGGGGAAGGCAAGGGGGGAATACATATAACTACAAAAATGTATCTTGTGAAAAATAATCTATAAAAGAAAAGAAAAAACAGACAAGAACCACATCTTGTCTTCCAGTCTTCCAGTTAAAGCTTGCAGATGATAGAAAATATTTGAGTGATCATACTGTTCTGATTTAGTTTATTTATTTTGTCCTGTCCTTAAATTTGAGTACTCTCATTTTTTGCTTGTTTGTTTTGTTTCATTTTTTGAGTTGCTTGGTGCAAATCTGTTTTCTTTAGGGTGCTTACTTCATAACAACATTAAGCCTATTGTTACATTTATTTTACTCCCCCATACAAAAGGCCATTATAATCAAATAAATATAAGTGGCATGGCTTTAGACGACAAGAATGAAAGCAGGAATGGAAACAGGAAGATTAATATGAAGTTGGGAAGAAGTCTCGAGGAGACTGGGTGACAATAGAATAGAAAAGGTCATGAATATGGAAAAACCAAACACAACTCTAGCGTTCATTCTTACTGGCCTGGGTGAAATCTGTCACTGCTGACATTGTTAGAAAACTCATGATGGGGATCTTTTCAGGGAACAGAAAAAGGTAACGAATTCTCTTTGGAAACATTGACTTTGAAACTCCAATAGAATTTCCAAAGACAGGAGTTCAGGGGCCTTTGTAAGATACCCATTCATGTAAGCACTCTAAATGTGACAACCAGGATGCTGAGATGAGATAGAGTCCTCAGCGGAAGATAAGAAGACAATAAATTGCCCAAGAACCAATGACAGGAGAAAGGTAAATTAGACACCAGGCAAGAGAAACATTGGGATGGGACAAGTTGGTGGCCATAAGAAGACAGAGTTACAAAACCGTGCCCTACAGGATTGTTGATCAAGGTTAGAATTTCATTCTGTAGCAGAATTTGGAATAACTATCTAGACAACAAAGCAAAGATTCTTATCTAGGGATACAGACCATGGACCAGAAAGCTCCAGATTAGTAACATAATCAATCAGAAAAGCTTACTACTCAAAGTTGTTTTCCAAATTTGGTTTTAGGTATCCACTTGACAGTTATGAAATGTTAAAGAAAATAATCCAGAATCTTCTTAGGCAAACAAAAACATATCATTTACCTTAAAAATTCTGTGGTGAGACATTTGGCTTTAGTGATTAAGATTCTTACCTCTAACAACAGACTTAGGGTTGAATTCCCGACTTTGATTCCTGGTACCAGTTTCCTGCCAAGGTAAACTTGGAGCTGGCAATGACAGCCCAGTACTTGAATTTCTATGACCCATGTGGGAGCACTGAGTTGACCTCTTGGCTCCAGGCTTCAGCGGAGCCCTTGCCCCAGACGGGGTAGGCATTAGAAAATGAACACACAGATAGAAAGCTTTTATTCTCCCTCTCTTTCCCTTTGTCTGCCTTGCAAATAAAGAAATGGATATATTTTAAATTGCTTTTATCTCTTTTAAAAATGTTTATTTAGCTTTCTTGGAGGTCAGAGACAGAGAATAGCAGTATTTTAAATGCCTTCTTACTGATATTATTTCATTATATTTAATGGCAATTTTTGTTCATTATTTTCTTTCACAGCCACCATTACTTCTTATTTTCATTGGTGTCTGTAGTATCTTAATTGAGAATCATCTACAAGTTTAGTTAACAAGCTCTCTACTTCCACAATTAATACAGTTGTTAAATGGGGTATAAAACTCAAGTCACTATCCACCAGTCCTTAACATGGAAAATTATGGCTTAAAATAATCTTTGCTTTTTATCATTTATCTAAATTTCTGTTCCCACGAAGGGACTTTGATTCATATCCAATATCAATCAATTTAGAAAATAGACATCATGAATCCTGTAGTCCTAAACACTACTCAGACCCTGGTTTAGTATACGCTTTGCCCCTTTGTGATAAAATTAGAAGGCAAGTACATTTTACCCTATGAATCACAGTGTCATTGGGACCAGTGTTATGGCACAATGGGTCAAGCTCCTGCCAGCGACATTGATACCCCATGTAGGTGTGATTCCAGTATTGACGGCTCCACTTCCTATCCTGCACCCAGTTAAAAGCCAGGGAAAAGCAATAGATGACGGCCTAAATATTTGGGTCTCTGCCACCCACGTGGGAGATAGGATAAAGCTCCTGGCTCCTGGCTCCTGGCTCTTGCATCTTGGCTTTCGCCTGCCCAACTGCCCAGTTGCAGCCATCTGGTAAATGAACCAGCAGATGGAAGAGCTCGCACGCTCTCTCTCTCTCTCTCTCTCTCTCTCTCTCTGTCTTTTACACTCTTTAACTCTGACTTTCAAATAAATAAATCTACAACAAAGCACACAGTGACATTTGAAAACTTTACACAATCTTTAGTGAGACTAGTCCTTAGCACTCATTTAGGTTCACTGTATTATTATTTTGTTCCATTTTTATAAACTATTCCTGATTAGCAAAATGTCAATCATTTATTTATCAATGTAGGCTAAATACCTTCTATGCTGATATCATGTCCTTTTTTTCCATTTGCAAATATTAGAAATGCTAATTACATCTTAACCTTCATGAACATTAGTGTGGGTTTTTGAGATATTATAAAATACATAGTTCTTTCTTTAGGCAATCATATTGCTAGGGCATGGATTGTGGCCGCCCTGGCTAAACTGCAGCTTGGGCTCCCACATCAAAGTCTCACTTTGAGTCTTGGCTGCTCTGCTTCTAATGGAACTCCTTTCTAACGTGCCTCGAAAGCAGCAGATGATGGCCGAGCATTTAAGTTCCTGCTACCCATCTAATAGAAGACCTACATGGAGTTCTGGGTAGAACTCTTAGCTCCTGGCTTCAACCTGGCCCCCGTTTATATAAACATATATATATTTTTTTATTTTAAAAATTGATCATGTTCCAGCATGACCTTTTAAAAATATTCAGAATGTATTTTGCTATGAGCCAATAAATGTTACCTGAAAAACTGGGAAAAGTCTTTTTAATATTGTTAGGAAATATAAACATGTTTATGTATATGTAATTACATATATAAAATATTGAAAATTTAAGCTAAGAGCACAAATATATGTGTAAAAGAAAAAAGCAAATAGCATGAAAGGTGACAATTATTTAATGAAATAATGCAATAATAAAGACTTTAATTGAAGTTTCAGTGTAAGTCAAACATTCTGCTAAGTGCCTCACATAAATCACCCCATACATCTCCACATATTTTTTGTACTCAAGAAAACTGAGATGCCAGGACACTGACTAGTCTTCCTAAAATTATTCAGTTGGTAACTATTAGAACCCTGGGTTAATTTTATTTGTGATTTATTCAGAATGGTGAATTGTAAACCACTGTTCTGTAGGACCTTCAGATTGAAGGGAAGGATACTCATCATTCCATGGATAAATAACCAGAGACTCTGTATCAAGATTTATATGCCCCAAATGATTGATGCAACTGAGACGGTTCAAGTTACAGTTCAACAGAAAATTCAGGCTTTCCTCTTTATGCCCTTGGTTAAAATTCTCCATGAATGTCCAAATCTCCCTCAGGACTCTTACATCCAAAAGACCAACTTAATTTGCTTTCACTTCATGTTTGGAAATGGAACTCAAATAGAACTCTTCAGCCTGTGAGACGCCTTAACCACTGCCAAGATCAGCTTGCAGCATAATGAGCTTTGATTGACTTGCTTATATCAAACACAGAACCCTGGGCTATGTCTGAAAAATAGTGCATAGAGACGGAGGTTGTGGGGCTGCCGTCTGTCCTAGCAGAATGTCACAGCTCCTGTTTTGCTTCAGATTTGGGGGTTGAAGCATACCTTCTGCTTTTGCTGATGTAGATATCTGTCCAATTTCAAGTGTTTAAGGTTGGATTAAAGGTTTCCATATTATTGTCATTTAAGCAGGAAATATGTGATAAAAATGATTATGCAGATCATTATTATAAATCCTCCCAATTCTTCCACATGAGAGGCTTTCACATGGATTTCAAAAATATTTTGTATCATGATAAGCTAATCTTTATTTTAAAGATTTATTTATTTTTATTGGAAAAGCAGAGCAGATTTATGGAAAGGAGAGAGTTAGATGTTCCACCCTCTAGTTCACTCCCTAAATGGCCACAATAGCCATAGCTGAGCTGACCCAAAACTAAGAGCCGGGAGCTTCTTCTAGGTCTCCCACTTGGGTGTAAAGTCCCAAGACTTTGGGCCGTCCTCTAATGCTTTCTCAGGCCATAGAAGAGAGCTGGATGGGAAGTGGAGCACCAGGGACATGAACCTGGGCCCAAAGGGGATCTCAGTACTTGCAAGGTGAGAAATTTTAGCCTATTGAAAACATGCCTTATATGCTGAAATTATAATCCCATTTTCCCATTTCTCTTTCTAAAATTTATTTATTTTCAATTGCAAGGCAGATTTTACAGAAAGGAGAGAGAGAGAAGGGGAGAGAAGTCTTCCATCAGCTGACTCACCCCTCCAAATGGCCACAATGGCCAGAGCTGAGCTAATCCAAATCTGGGAGCCAGGTCTTCCAGTTCTCCTACATGAGTGCAGGAGAGGCCCAACTTAAGCCATCTTCCCCTGCTTTTCCAGGCTATAAGCAGAGAGCTGGAGCAAAGTGAAGCAGCCAGGACACACACGGTGCCCACTCCCGTGACTCAAAATTTCTCTGGTAGCTCTTCAATTCGTGGTACAAGTCTACCAATGTGCAAGGCAACAACAGGTTTCAGATTTACCCTTTGCATTCATCCGCAATACTACAAAGAATTAAAGCCAATGAAAGTGAATTGGCTGCTAGTGGAAAATGCAAGAATTCTTGGATAAAATTGTAAATATCATATTAGGAGCAAGCATTTGACTCCATGGTTAACCTGCTCTTCAGGATTCCTGCATTCATTGTTTGAGCACCTGAGTTTGAGCTTGAGCTCTGCTACTAATCCAGGTTCTTACTAATGTGCCTCCTATGAGGAAGCAGTGATGGCTTTAGTGATTTGGTTCCCACCAGCCATGTAAAACACTTTGCTTTATTTCCACTTCCCATCTTCACCCGGGCTTAGTTCTACCACTGCCAACATTGAGAGAGTGAACCCACAGATGGGAGCACTCTCTCTTGCTACTCTTTTCAAATTAATAGTTTTCACTTTGGAAAGGAAGAAGAACCAGAATGACAGATGGAGAGAGACCTTCCATCTACTGGTCAGGCAGAGGCTAGGCTAGATCATAGCCAGCAACAAGGAACTTCATCCCAGTCTCCAACATGGGTGGCAAGAACTTGAGTACCAGAACCATCATCTGTTGTGCCCCAGTGCATTAGCCAGAAGCTACTAGGTTAAACAATGGTCATTTTACATGGCTGTAAAATATTCCCTTTGAATGACTATTCCAGAATATGTTTATTCACTCACTTGCACTTAAGAACTGTGTGTGTGCTAATGGGACCAGCGATGTGCCCATTCCCCTTCTCTACTGCTTTTCACCGAATAGGATTACACCAGTCAATATTCCCATACAGAGAAGGGGAAATGGGATCACACACAATTTGCAGAGTAACTTTGAAACCTTGCAGTAAGAATATTACAAGGGCCCTCAGGGTGGAAAATGTTTTTTTTTGTTGTTGTTGTTGCTGGTTAGTGTCTTTTATTGATTCCTCATACAGTTACTTGTCTTCAGGCTTGTTGAAGCAGTAGGTCAGACTGCACTTGCCGCAGTAATGCCTGTCGAAGTGGCTAGCCATGAACACGCCGGCACCGCACTCGTCAGAGGGGCACTCGCGATGCAGGCGGCTGATTTTACCATTGTCATCCACCTTGTAGTACTTGAGGACAGCCAGCGTCACCTTCTTCCTCTTGTGCTTGTTCTTCTTGGGAGTAGTGTACGACTTCTTCTTCCTTTTCTTGGCACCACCACGGAGTCTCAGCACCAGGTGCAGAGTGGACTCCTTCTGAATGTTGTAGTCAGATGAAGTTTGGCCATCTTCCAGCTGCTTGCCAGCAAAGATCAATCTTTGCTGATCCGGAGGAATTCCTTCCTTATCCTGGGTTTTGGCTTTTACATTTTCTATCGTATCCGAGGGCTCTTCCTCGAGGGTGATGGTCTTGCCCGTAAGGGTCTTTACGAAGATCTGCATCGTGGCGGCGGCCCCACCGCAGATGGCAGATCGAAAAGCGAAAAAGTTCCTTGATTAGACTCTCTTTTTCTATGTGGGGAGCAGCTCCCCAGTCTGTAATTTTCCAGAGCTTTTCATTCTGTCTTCTGGCAGGGCTTTCCTTTTCCACTTTGACCACATCTGAGTGGGCTACAAACTTTTCAGCCTGCTTTGGTCCCCAAAAAATTGGGAGCCATTGAATAAGTGTTAAATAATCCCTATCATTATCTGTGTAAATTGGTGTTTCTTTGGCAATTACACTCTTTCAAAAACATAGCTTGTAACGTAGACATCTAGTCTAGTGGTTAAGATGCTCAAGACCCAAAGTGCTTTGCCCTGGTCTGATTTTCTGCTCCAGCCCCCAATTCCAGTTTCATAGTGGTACATATCCTGGAAAACAAAATTGATGGCTCAAGTGGTTGGATTCCTGCCACGCATGTGGGAGACCTTAATTAAATTCCTGCCTGCCGACTTTGAGAGTTTCTGGGGAGTAAACCAGTAGATGGAAATTTCTCTCTCTCTCTCTCTCCCTCTCTCTCAATCTAGCATGAACAAATAGAGAATCTTTAACAGCGCTTGTAGTAATTTTATTTTCTCTGATGTAACAAAGGCAAACCAAGACATTGAACTCTCTAGACTTAACCAAGTGTAGTAATTTTTAAAAGAGCCGATTCTAAATCTCTAAGCTAAGATATATTGTCCTACTGAAAAAATTAACTGTTAGAGACTTACAATTAGTTAATGTAGCAACGACCAACATGACAGCCACATGCATGGTTTTGGTTTGAGACAAGAAAAGGCTGAGCTTCCTAACAGTGCAAAATCCCCAAATGTGTCTCCTGTTTATGTTCCCTCTTACTACCATATTCAGTGTGGTAAATTACTCTTACACA
This sequence comes from Ochotona princeps, assembly GCF_030435755.1. NCBI lineage: Eukaryota > Metazoa > Chordata > Mammalia > Lagomorpha > Ochotonidae > Ochotona > Ochotona princeps. Next base: position 30,809,501 of record NC_080849.1, on the reverse strand, counting down.
GAATCGTTTTCTTGTGGATTACTTCATACAACCTAGGGATACTATCTGCAGTTCTTTCCATACCTTTCCTAAGTCTATAGGCTCTTCCATCTCATTTACCCACTTTCTAAGTGATGTCACTAGTTTGTTTTTACCAAATGTCCAGATGTATTTTCTCTCAGTAACTTAACATCTTTCCAGTATCTAAGCACACTTTTCTTGCCACCCACTGCCAGATCTTGCAACCAAAATTGCAAAAGTCAGGCATTTTATTGTGGTTATTATTATTTTTTATATTGCAGTGTGGAGGCATTGTTGTGTCGGTCTCAAATCTCAGTATTTTAGAAAAATAAAATCATGTATTCCATCTATAGTATGAGTACCCACAGTAAGGCATTTTGCTCCACATGTTCTCCATTCTAGTACATGGATTAAAAAGGAAGTTTCAGAGCCCAGTGTGATAGCCTAGTGGCTGAAGTCCTTGCCTCACAGGCACGGGGATTCCATTTGGGCGCCAGTTCTAATGCCAGTGGCCCAGCTTCCCATCCAGCTCCCTGCCTTGGGCTGAGAAAGCAGTCAAGGGTGGCCCAAAGCTTTGGGACCCTGCACCTGCCTGGGAGACCAGGAAGAGGCTTTGGATTCTTGGCTTCAGATTGGCACAGTTGTGGCTGTTGTGAATCAGGAATGCTTAGGGAGTGAACCAGCAGACGGAAGATCTTCCTGTCTGTATATCTGACTGTCTGTATATCTGACTGTCCGATAAAAATAAATCTTAAAACAAAGGAAGTTTCTGTCTGAGGCATTGATAATTTTGTGATGTAGAGAAAATAAAACAAGGCACAGTCCAAATTTTGACACTGAGTTTTTCTCTGAAAGTAGCACATGGTACTTCTTTCCCTATTTCATTGGCCGATGCAACTCATATGATCCAGCTTGATGCCAAATGCTTCTAGACAATTCTTCGTTCCATGGAAAACGATGATGAATATTTTGAAGAAGAATGCGATCTTCTTTAATATGATGTGAACTGCTGGCAATTAGGCCTGGAAAACAATAGTATGGTAATGAGTATCAATCTCAATGGAAGCTAAACAATGTTCACCATAATAGTAACTTGTTATTTATTAAACACCCAACAAGCTCCTAGAATAATGCCTTCACTTAACCATTGCAAAAATCTAAACGATGATGGAAACTATGGCTCAAAAAGATATTTTGGCAAAGATTACACACAGAAAGAGCCAAAGCTGAAATACACAGCCAGGTTTGATTGAATTCAAAATCTATTGTTTTCCTTGAAGGGCACAATGGTACTATACATTGATTTCACGTAGAGAATGAGAGATTGGATTTATAGCTGCTAATACTGACTTCACCACTAAAATCCAGACATTTTACCTTAGAAGAATTGGTGAGTTCTTTATTAAGGCTGAGTGTCAGGGGCAATGTAGTTGGAAAATGGCAGTAACTGTTAAATACTCCTGCTCTACTAGAAAGTTCCCCAGATATCTGAAGTATTGCTTTCAGAGGAAATCAAGGGCTCTCAGGACAACATTTTGGTTTAGCAGTTATATAGTGAATTGTCTCCAATTAGTGTTCCCCTACTCCTGTTGAAGTGCAGAATTGGCAATTGTTCAGTGCCTGTGCCTTATTTGCTGTTAAGTATTTTGTTTGTAATCCTACTCTTAAACTTGTCATAAATGGGTTAAGTAGAGATGAATACTTATTTTGAAGTGAGAAAATAGAAATTGTTTATTTGAAGATTAAAGAAAGTTAGGTAAGTGAAACATAAAAGGTCTTCAAAAAAGCTTCATCTTTAACATGTGTAATTGATTAAAATGAATCAAGCTAATAAAATTTATTTATTAAAGACAGAATAGAATTTTTGTTAATGTAGTTCACATTTGATTTTCTCAAAGGCTTTTTCATGTGATCATTGATAATAAAGTGAAATTCAAATGTTCTATCAATAGTTGAGGTTAAATACAGATCATTTTTATGCCTCAAAATACTTTCATGTTGAAGGTTTAATATATCACATACATTAAGTCTTGAAATGCCTTCCCATTCCACCAGCACCTCAAGTCAGTAGTTTTCAGCATTGCCTACATATTAACCTACTTGGGAACTTATGTAGTCCACATCCCAGAAGAATGATGTCAAGACTTCTGGTAATTAGACACAGGTAGTAACAGTTGCTAAAATTCTTCACTCAATTCAAATGCACATCTCTAGATAGAGCCCCATGCCATAACTGTCCAAAATGTGACTCAGTCTTTTGCTTTGGAGATTATGCACTCCAGATGATAGCAATGACATCAGACTTCTTAGGCACCTGATGTACAGGTGCACACTCACATCTGGAAAAGGCCAGGTCGGGAGGGGGCAAATAAACCAGGAATTCAGCTAACTAACCAAGTGGATGCTGACTTCCTGGCACATGGATCATCAATGCTAAAACCCCGACATGCACAGTTTCCTCTGCACTTTGTCTGGACAGCAGCTACTTATATCTGCTTTCTAGGGTCTGTAATCAAGAAGTAAAGTCAACAAAACCGTGAAGGAAATTGAACAAAGTCTATGTCCTTATCTGGAAGAACTACCCACCCATTAACAGTATTGGAATGATGACACTTGGGGGAAAAAAAAAGCAAAAGCTACACAGTGAAAATTTTCCATCATTTGTGTTTTTATTTTGTAAAAGGCTGCTGGGAGTCAATGTTTTCTTCTTACACCCTCAGGCACTTGGTCGACTAACCTGGTAGGTTAGAATTTAGCACGTTTAGCCAAAATAGACTGACTTCATCGGCCATTTAAAAAAAAAAAAAACAAACTACTTTTTAAGGAGCTAGACTGTTTTCTGGAAGAGTGCTGAAAAATTGTATATTTGTGATGTTGTTTTTTTGATTATTTTTAAACCAATTGCTACTAGACCTCTAATCTTGTCTCACACAATGCTGTCAACATCATTTGCACATAAAATTCCTTGTTTTTCAATCTGCATTGAAAATGTGCGAATAGAGGTGTTTGCTGGTGGTTGGGCGTAGTCTGAATATACTGCACTGGGTGTTAACATGCAACACCTGGTTACTCTCTGTTGCATCACTGAACACCACACTGTCAAGGCTAACTATTGCCTGAACAGTAGCCAGTGGGTCACAGACAGCTGTTGGGTAGCTGTAAGCATAGCACTACTTGAATATTAATAACACTACTTTGAGACAATCAATGAATCAAATATAGCTTGCCTTCTCTCTAAATACTTTTTCTTAAGGTATGTGAAGCCATCTGAGTAAGTGGAGTTTTCCTGAGTTCCGACACTCTTTCTGGTAGCCCAAAGATGCTGCTAGAAATCAGCGGTGAGCACTACACTGCCATGGAACTTGCCTCTCGCTTATTTTTCCTGTTTATTTTCTTTACTGTCACCATTTCACTGCCATTTCTTTTATTCTTCATCCCTTCATATGAATTCCCTTTTATTTTTATTTCTTCCATCTCTTCCATCACCTTTTCTTGCACATCACCAACTTGGCTATAAAATCAAATTTCTTTCTAGTGAGTGGGTCAGGAAACTTCTGTCAGACATTATCTTTATAGGCGTTCACTGTCTTCAAGAATATTTTCTGGAAGCTTCTTCTTCCTCTAGTATCTGTTTTATTGGTTCAAGGTTTCTATATGCTTTCAAGTCACATTAAGATTGGATTCTAGGGGCTAGCTCTGTGGCATATTGAGTTAAGTTGCCTTTTGCAGAGCTGGCATTTCATTTGGGCACTAATTCAAGTCCCAGCTGCTCTTCTTCTGATGCAGCTCCTTGCTAGTGTGTCTGGGAAACGCACAGAAGATGACCCAACTGCTTGGTCCTCTGCAGCCATGTAAGAGACCTGGAAGCAGCTCCTGTCTCCCAGCTTCAGCCTGGCCCTGTGGGGGAGTGAACCAGTAGATAGAAGCATGCTCTCTCTCTTTCTCTTTCTCTCTATCTCTCCTTCTAATTATGACTTTCAAATACAGTATTTGAAAAAAGACTAAAAAAACTTTGGCTTTTAAGTTCATGAAACATTAACTCAGTTTTTGGTGTATTTAAGCATCCTGGTGTAACGCTGTTTAGACAATTTATCTTCTGAATCAAGCAAGCTTTACATTTTGAGAGAAGATTCTAAAGTAGCAGTAGGTGTTTGACATGGCAGTTAAGACACCACTTGGGGTGTCCACATCTGTTTTAGCTGGGTGCTTTGATTTGAGACCCAGCTCTGTCTTTCATTCCACTTTTCTGCTAATATCTAACCTGGGAGGCAGTAGATGATAGTTCAAATACTTGAGTCCCTGCCGCACTTGTGGGAGACCCAGCTTGGATTCTATGATTCTGATTTCAGCCTGACCTAGACCTGGATCTTGCAGATACTTGTGGAATGAAACAGCAGGGAGAAAATTCACATCTATTTTTCTCCCTCTAAGCTTTCCAAAGAAAATTTTAAAACAGAGATAAAAAAATAAGTGCTTTTCCTCAAGTCAAAATAACAGTGAATGTAGTAAGGATATATTATACATTATTACAGGGCTATCTTTTATTCCACATTTATTTGTTGCATATTGTTCTGTGGGCCCGGTACAGAGGCCTAATGGCTAAAGTCCTTTCCTTGAATGCACCAGGATCTCATATGGTCACTGGTTCTAATCCTGGTAGCCCTGCTTCCCATCCAGCTCCCTGCTTGTGGCCTGGGAAAGCAGTTGAGGATGGCCCAAACTCTTGGGATCCTGCACCTGCATGGGAGACCTGGAGGAGGTTCCCGCCTCCTGGCTTCGAATTGGTGCAGCACCAGCTGTTGCAGTCATTTGGGGAGTGAATCATGATCAGATGGAAGATCTTCCTCTCTGTCTCTCCTCCTCTCTGTACATCTGCCTTTCCAATAAAAATTAAAAAAAAAGGATATTGTTCTGCAGTAGGCACTGGGAAACATGAATGGGTTCTGGTACCAGTTTTTAGTGAAAACTTAAGCAAACGTAAGACAGACACATACAAGCAATATTTAATATTCCCTTAAAGTTTCTAGTCAGTCGTGTAAGAAAATCAAATTTATTATTTTTTATTAATTTTTTCAGGGCAGAATGTGAACTTAATTTTAATATAAATGTGTTCTTAAATTCTTCCCAATGTTTTTTTTTAAAAATTTGTTTTTATTACAAAGTCAGATATACACAGAGGAGGAGAGACAGAGAGGAAGATCTTCCATCCGATGATTCACTCCCCAAGTGAGCCGCAATGGCCGGTGCGCGCCGATCTGATGCCGGGAACCAGGAACCTCTTCCAGGTCTCCCACGCGGGTGCAGGGTCCCAAAGCTTTGGGTCGTCCTCGACTGCTTTCCCAGGCCACAAGCAGGGAGCTGGATGGGAAGTGGAGTTGCCGGGATTAGAACCGGCACCCATATGGGATCCCGGGGCTTTCAAGGTGAGGACTTTGGCCGCTAGGCCATGCCGCCGGGCCCTATTATTAATTATTTTACATTATGTGACAGTTTCATAGGCTCTGGGAATCCCCCACCCCTCCCCACGCCCCTCCCCCCTGGTGGATTCCTCCACCTTGATGCAGTATTACAGTTCAAATTCAATCAAGATTCTTTCTTTGCAAACATATACCAAGCATAGAGTCCAGCTACTTATTGTCCAGATGGGTTGAACAGTTTCTTGGGGAGACCATTTCTGGTCCGAAGTTAGAGCTGGTAGAATATCATCCCAGTCAATTAAGAGTCCCAATATAACATCAACAGCAATTTGCAACATTATGGAATTGACATGGTTTTGAGTAACCAGTATGTTAAAAAAAAAAAAAAAAAAAAAAAGAAGCAAGTTCTTAACCACAACCTATGATTAGCTCATTGACATTTCAATTTTAGCTTATATACAGGACCGGCTGCTATATACCTTAAAATGGCTATAAGGTATCATTCAGCTGTCTCGTGTCTGTTTCATTTTAGTATTTAGTCATTTGTTGTGTTGAAGTATAATTTTGCTGATCTTGGCAGCTTTTAGGATAATCTAGACTGGCTTGTAACTCTAACAAGACATTTGTCGACAATTAAGGTGCAGAACATTTTTTTGGGGGGGGGGGTGTGCAGGAAAATCCTCAACACCATGGTGAGGAGTGACTAATCTTTGTGTCCTACCTAGTGAGGCATGAGCCAATCCACGCCAGCTCTTACCTGTCAGATTCCAAGCTCTACTCTTTGTTGTTTGTCTATTTATTTTAGGTGTTTTTAGTTTGTATGATTGTTTGTTTGCTCTGAGGGGTTTTCAGAGCGATCCCGATGGTCATTGCGCGGGAGGGTGGGGGTCCAGAGGTGGAGCCAGGCTCGGACCAGAGAAAGCTTTCCTCCCTGGTCCCGAAGGACATTTATTGTTCTTCTGTTTCTGCGGACCGCTCAGGGCTTCTGGTTGTCTTTCCGATGACGTTGGTTTCTGCACGGTAGTGTTTGGACTTCTTCCATCCCCTGCAGAAGCTCCGGTTGGGGGTGGGTGACCTCAGAGTACTCGGCCTCCGAGGGCATCCAATTCCCTGTGGCCTCCTTGGCAGTTGCTTCCCAATGTTTTAAGAATGAGACATCAAAAACATTTTCTCAGAATTAATACCATTTTCATATATGTGCATAAATATAAATATCTTTTGAGGGCTTGTTAATATTCAAATAATATAGGCTATTGATAATTAATATCATTCAAAAATGAAAGACATTTAAGAGTATTCAGTATGTTTTAATCTCTTGATAGTGTCTCTGAGTGGTGAGAAATTAGTTACATTTTGATAAAGAAAAAGTTAAATTTATTTTTATTGATTTTTATAAGAAGAATCTGACTATGAGGGAATAAGTCATGGAAAAATAGTGATATAATAACTGAGTCGATGTGAAAGTGTAATTATTACTCATAAACTTGTGTGTGTGTGTGTGTGTGAACTAGGAAGCTAAGAAACAAAAGATTTTTCAAATGTCTAACTTAAAGTTAGATTTGACAATTAAGTGATATCATGAGATTTAAGGCTTGTGTTCCCTGTTGGTTACATGATCATTTTCTTTGGAAAATAGATTCATATTAAGCAGATATCTGTAAACAACTGTACTATACTTTCTTACCAATATATGTTAGTAGGAGATATTATTTGAATAAATAAGTTTTATATTTTAAGATTAACATACTGTCTTGCAAAATATACTGTTTTCCTCAAATTTCTTCCCATTTCCTGTCACTTCATTGACTCTGGATGCAAATCTGATTCTATGTGCTTTCAATGTCCTTTTTCTCATCTTAGAATTTTCTATTGGAGACACCTTTTGTAGTATATGTACTTTCTTCAGTTTCATTCTTCAAATCTGATCTTAAGTTGTTCTGTTGGAGTTCCATCCTTTAAGCTCTATTCCAGTATTAATGTATCAGCCGTAGCTACAGATTCTGGAAACCTTCACTTGGAGTGTATGACTGAGGGCAAACAATTGAATGAGCTTCATTTCCCTCCTCTCCATTACACCTGCTACAGATGCATATGTACAGCCACAGAAGAAAGGGGAGGAAATAAGCTTTCTGTCTCTGAGATATCATCTTAATTATATTATTAGCTTATTAATCAGTACTGGGAACTACATGGGACACAAAACTTTGGTTTTCTGAATTCTAAGATTGAAAAGTGATAGTAGCTCATTTGAATTGCTACTCATTGATTTAGGACAAACTCAAATAGGTCTAGAAGAAAAGAAAAGCTTCCTAAGTCATCAATGCAGCACAAGTATTTATGGAGAATCAGAGTGTGCCTGTAAAACTTCAATAATCATACTGTAGCATGGCTAAGTAGGTTATATAAACTAATGGCCCATTAGCTTTGCCACAGACTCTGTATGACTATTAAAATGTTTGATATTTATAGACTCTAAAATATTCTGTATATACCACAAACATGTTTTCTTTTCAAATGGATACACAGTTTCAATTAACTTCTGGGAGTAAAAGCTTCTGGGAAGACATAAAAAGGCTATTGTATGTGCCCCCACAAAATATTCCCTTTTTTATACAGACATCAGAATCCCACTTTTGGGAGAATGAAAGGGAACATAGTTCATATTTCTGGAGGTGTAGACATATAGGACAAGGTAGACAAAAAGATTATGCAGGGAAAAGCCCAGAGAAGAAAAAATAAAACCATAGTCAGAGAGGGAGAATATACAGAGTATTAATGGGAATGTTTAAGCTTGAAAAACATGCCCTTGACCAGCCTTCAAAAATCTATACAAACAGGCAAGTTCATGGAAAAGAAGCCAAGGATAACATTGAGTAAGTTCCCCAAACTTTTTGCACCAAGATAGATTGATCTTTTAATTATGTTCCATAAACATGGTGAATTCCCTCATATATCCACGCCAATCATGTATTCAGAAAACGTGTAAATAGCCACTGAACTTTTTATAAGAGAAACTTGGGGAATTTGTATATCTCCTAGTTTATAGTCAAGTTGTCAAATCATGTTGGACTCCTGGGTTTCTGAGCAGCAGGTCGAATGGGGTGCCTAACACCACAGGGAAACAGTCGGAAGATCTTTTTGGGAAAGATTGAGGAAATGATTATTGTAGGTGAAGTCCCTTCACTATGTCAGAGAAAATGCAATTAAATGGTAAGTTATTTTTGGCGCAAGAATATTTGGAGATCCATATTTGTTTGCACAGTATGCATTTTCCACTAACTTTCCAATCCCAGTGATATCTTGGAATTAACCTTGCAGGGCTTGTCCACAAATGAGCTGGATTTCACCTCAATCAGTGCAGCTCTAAGAATTGGCTTTGAACTGTAAACCTGTGTTCTTCTCTCATTTGACACAGCATCAAGGTTATCAAAATTTTCATACATACGAATGGGACTGAGCACAGATGGGTAAAGCACTCATTGGCTTTTGTCGTAGCTGGTGTGCGTCAACAGCACAAGGACGATTGAAAACTCAGGACTGTGAAGTTGACTGACTTTCCTAAATGTCTTAAGAGGCTTTGAGAATAGAAACTAGCAGGCTCTGGCTAAAAAACTAAACAAGGAGTGACACATAAAATGTGGACTATAAATATATAAAAACTATTATGCTATTAAAAGTATACTTACTTCCAATACAGCACTGCAATATACAACTAAAAGTATTGTATTGTATTGCACTTACTTCCATTACAACACTGCATTGTACAATTGAAAGTATAGCTGACTTTCAGTTAATCCTTGAACTTGCTATGCTGAAATTGGATGAATGAAGATGCTACAGCTGAAGCAAACTATCCGCTTTCAAGTCATCTATCACTGTAATTGATCTGCTCTGGTGGCTTTGTAGGAATGACTCTACCCACTACACTGCAAACTCCTATGTCATGTGTCAGGGATCAGGCTCACACACCCACAGTTTACTCTGGCACGTTGCTGGACACATGACAGCCCTTTGGATTTTCCTAAGTGAACAGTAGATGGCAACTGAATCCTTGATGGTTTCATAATTCAAAGAAAAGAGTATTTGAAGAGGTTTAGAGATGGAATGATCTTGTTCCTAGGAGTGCACCTGTTGTAACAAGTGTCGCTTTTTTCGACAAGATGTATAAAACCACATTGTGGGTGGGGTCGTTCTTGGAATGAAAATGCTACCTCCCATATTTGGAAGATGGGAGACGTTGAAGTCATAATCTTAGTTTGAATATTTTCTGATAATGTTTAGCATTTTTATTGTGTATTAGCTATTGAAGAAGATAGCTAGTCCGTGATTCATGGGGAGACACATTTTGTCTCAGAGATATAGAAAACGTGAGAGAGATTGAGAGACAGAAAGAGAATAAAATCATCTGTAGCAGATCTGTTCTCATATAAGTTGTTCCACAGCCTTATTGAGTGAATTTTAGCTATGTTTTTCCACAGTTTGCACATATGTGATTTAATTCGGCTTGTTTAAAAGATTTGGTTATTTTTATTAAAAAGGGAGATTTACAGAGAGGAGAGAAAGAGGAAAGGTCTTTCAGCTGATCCAATCCCCAAGTGGCTGCAATGGCCAGAGCTGAGCTGATCCGACCCAGGAGCCAGGAGCCTCATCAGGGTCTCCCACATGATGGATTCAGAGTCAAAGGCTTTGGCCCATCCTGCTTTCCCAGGCCACAAGCACGGAGCTGGATGGGAAGTGGAGTGACTGGTACATGAACCGGTGCTCATACGGGATCCCAGTGCATCTAAGGCTATTTGTCAGCCACGGAGCCATCCTGCTGGTCCTTAATTAGGTTTAACAAAACAATGTGCATAGTCTCCTCCCTCTGTGTTACTCTCCCCCTTCTCAGAGCTCACTAGCTTTTGTATTATACACACCTACTAATGATGGAGTGCCATAACTCAACCAATGGCCTCAGTGTTGCCCTCGAATCCTCATCATGGGAAGATGGCAATTAACCAATGTGGTATTAGAAGGAAACCCTGAGTCTTGTCTCCCAGTTGAAAGCTTTTCCCTACCTAGCACTGAGTATTTCCAATGATGTACTATTTCCTTCTGTACCCTGTTTATAACTAACATAAACCACAAATCAGCATCTTTTTTTTTTTTACAAATCAACATCTTACTAGGGAATATTTTATTGAGCCAGAATTCTAAGAATCGCCCATCATTTTACTGATGAGTAGTAATTTTAAATGACTCATTCTTCCCTGGCCTTGGTGACAGCTACCTTACTGTGCTTGTCACCCTGCTGTTTCTCCTTAAATGCTTCTTTGAAGTGTTTCTCCTCCTGCTTTCACATAGGAACATACTCTACTTCTTTTGGCTTTAACAACATGTTTGCTGACCTCCTTCAAAGCCCTCCTCACCTCCCTTTTTTCTCTTCCAATTACTCAAACTTCTTCCAGTTGGGTCTTCAGTTGAATCGTTGGGGTATGTTGTGCTCATGAACATTCTGTCACTCTCCAACTTTGTCCCTGCAGTCAGAATATTTCTTGTGTTGGAAAGTGAGAGTTCATCAATGATACCAGTGTATTGTATGCTTTGTAAGGGACACTGTGTGGTGACCGGGTACACAGTGGTACCAGGACATTCAGCTTAACTCCCTTCTTGCCGATAAATAGACTTCAATAAAACTACAAGACTATGCACTGCCCAATGTGAGACTTCTTTTACAAGGTCTGTTGCAAAGTGAAAGAAAACTCAGGAGATGTTTTGATCCTCTTTGTAATTAGTGGGTTTTCCCAGTTACTGAGCACGTAGCTAGGAGAGAGACTTCTTTCTTAGGAGAGTTGGGTGGTGCCAGGACAAACCCACCACAACCTAGACATTTGGCACAGTTGTTCTTGGGGCTTGGAAGCCTTTCAAAGCCATATATGAACATGACCTCCTGAGAACAAGAGACTGCTCTAAAAATTAAGCCTTCAAACCTTGACAATATCTGACTCTAGTTTATTTGTACTATTTTTACTTTTATCATCACTTGTAAATGAAGGAAAAAAGGTGTTGCTTTCTAGTGCATCACTTTCATATTTACAGATGAAAATAAACTATTTTTTAAAAAAAGAGCCTTGCATCTAGAGCTAGATTTTCACTATTATCAAACTGGTATGTGGGAGAAAATACATTCTTTTTGTATGAACAGAAAGGATTAAAATCAGTTTCAAAAATAAATATGCAAGTTGTGTTTTAGCAGCGTCTCATTTGAAGAGAAACCATACACTGGAAAGAAACAGAGCAGATCCTTACAGCTCTATGTGTCTAACAAACACAAATAATCATAATTATCCCTGCCCCCCAGGACTTAACCCCTTGGGGGAAGGGCTAGCCTTCCAGGCTCCCTACCAAACTAAAATCATTTTAAAATATATTTATCATTTTCCCCAGCTCTGTTGAAACATGTTTGTAGATTGATACTATTTGTTGTTGTGTTTTCTCCTTTCATTTTGTTTCCACTGCTCATAAGGACAATTAAAACCCAGGCTGTAATAAGGCATCTGTTGTAAACAAGTTCAGACAAAGGAAGCGATTTCTCTGGCAAGTAGGGGGCGTGAGAAGAGGGAGAGGACTGCTGCACAGAAAGCCTGGATAAGAACAGAAAATAAAGCCTTTCCACCTCTGTGCCACTCCTTCCCATGCCAGGGACATCTCGGTGGGTAAAACAATCAGCTTGATATGTTGTGTTTGGGTCCATTCCCCCAGTAGAAATATTTGCTAATTTTCGGAATTTGCAATGTAGGTTCTGGCCCCCTCCATTTACGTATGGCCACTACCTTCTCTATTCTAGATTTGGAACAATGAAGTGTCTGCCTGAAGCACAGTCAGTAATGTGTCCTGCCAGATTCCGTTCCTCATTTGTGCAAACGACCCCACACAGGACTCTGACACATGTGTGAGCGGGGTGCACCTGCACATGCACAGGTATCAGACACTCAGCCACATATGTATACAGAAATGTGTTCACCAAGACATACATGCACATGAATTCATGCACACCCGATACCCACTGATCAGCAGGTGCCCTGATGCAGATGTACATGCTTGCACACATACATGCACAGACATATATCCACACACACTTTTCCTGGTCTGTCACTGACAGGAGGAATCTGCCTTCCCAGGTACGCAAAACCTGTGAGCTCCTGAGCTTGTGTTCATTCTCATCACTGAAAATAATCATCTTCGGCCAAACTCTCCTGCATGCCTTGTGCAAAGTTCACTGCTATTGCTTCCTGTGAGCCTGTGTCCCATACTAGCCTAAAAGCCAAATCTTTCCATTTCAAAGAAAAATTGTTGTCCCTAAAGCACAAAGCATTCATATCTGCCTGGTTTGAGGTCCTAGCTTTGCACATTTCTCAGGACAGTGGCACAGAACTCCTAGAGTCTCCTTTTATGGAGGCTGCTCCGTGACATCCCCCTTCCCTCACCCACACACCCATTCTTCCCGCCCAGGAAGTCAGTGCTGCAATCATGGGGAAGCTAATTCTATTTGCTCACTACCTGTGGGTCCAGACTGTGTCTCACTCATCTTTGCATCTGCAGTGAATCCCTTGTAAAATACCTGTCACAGATGAGAACCTCTGGAGATGTGCTGATGACACTCAAGCCCAGTGTGGACTCCTTCCCCTCTGTGCCCCAGCTGTACAAGAGCATACTAATGGTACGTGTGTGTGTGTACACATGTGTGTGCATAGGCACACTGGAAAGAATGAGAAGTCATGAGAGAAACAGATCTTTCCACATTGCCGGAGCCAACTCAGTTGCTCTCTAGGAAGTCAAGTTTCAATTACTATTCTACTAAAAGAAATGATAATGTTCTCCCTGCATTCTCTCGTTGAGAGACAGGGTAAGGGGCAGGCAACAGGGAGGATGCTGTCTGAGACTCCCACATCCCAAAAAGGAGCACCCGGGTTTGATGTCAGTTCTACTTCCTGATAATGAGCACACTGGAAGAGAACAGTGACAGCTCAGGTGCTTGGGTTCCTCCAGGCCACCTGTGTAGGGTACCTGGAAGGAGTCCCTGGCTCTTGAATTCACCCTGGCCCAGCCCTGGCAGTTTCAGGTAATTGGAGAGTGAACCAGTGGATGGAAGATCTCTTCACTCCTTCTACCTGGTCTCTTTACAGCTTTCCAATAAATAAAAATAAAGCCTTGAATAATTCTCCAAGCATTTTTATTCTTGGTTGTAAAAAGTGAAGGTAATTATAATTGGCTCACTGAGACTTTGAGATTCAGTTCTGACTGATAGTAATGCTGTAGTCAGACACTGTCTTAGCAAATGCATTTGTGGCCCTAGTGAAGTGTTAGGAATAACCATGGTAAAGTTAATGGGAGGGAGGCAACTGCTAACAATACCATTTAAATAAACAGCAAACAAAGAGAAGGTTGGACAACAATTAAAGACAAGTTAACCTAAGCCTAAGTCTTTCAGGTCAGCAGCTACCAGTAAAAATTCTATCACTGCTTTACATATGAAGGAACTGAGGTGCAAAAAATAGAGCAAAATGATTCATCCTACTCAATCCCGTTGCTGAAAGTATCAGTGTTTGAACTTCATTACTGATACCAGCTCCAGGGCTTCTAGGATGCAGTCTACTCTCATGTCTGAATGTAATTTTGAACATTTCCTTATTCACTTATTTGGAGGCTGGCAGGGAGAGATAGAGGCAGAGAGAGGAATCTTGCATCCACCTGTTCAGTTTCCAAACAGCTGCCGTAGTGAGATCTGGGCTAGTCCAAAGGCAAGAGTCAAGAACTCCATTTGAATGCTCCACGTGACTGGCAGGGGCCCAAGCTAGGTCATCACCTGCAGATGGCCAGGATGTTCTATCAAGAGAGTTGGATCTGAAACAGTCACTGATCACCAAACCAGCACTAAATAGGTCACACCAGCATTACAGTCTGCCACTTAACCTCCTGTGCCGCAAAGCTGAGCCTGTGAATTTAATTCTCATTCTTGGGCAGCAGTAGCAACAACATGCACTCACACTGTAGTAGATGGCTGATGGTCACAAGCACGGTCATGAATGCGCCTAAAACAGCCATGGAACCTGAAGATTCCATCACCGTCCCGTGCTTTCCTAGCTTTCTGACTGTGGCAATGTGATTCAGTCTCTCTGAAAATTGTTCTTCACATGCAAAGGAAAGAGCATAATATTTAGTTTGCAGTCTAATGAATGAATTGCAGAAAATGCATCAAAGTGCCTTGTGGCAACTAGCAGCAGTCACTGAAGGGCAACTTTATGCTTTTATATGTTTATCCATTTGTATCTTATCACTGATTCATAATCCTTACAAATGCTTTTACCAATCCAGTAAAAAAATTAATAATTACCATATCCATAATGTATTCTGAACTCGATAGGGATTGGGTAACAGACTGGATTACAAAGTCAGAGGGTTGCATGGCTTCGTCCTTGTGGTCCCTGGAGTGTCAAGGATTACACTGGAGTCGACCTAAGCAGTGAACTTATCCACCAGTATAGGGAACTAGCACAGAGGTTTGGAAGAGGGGAAAATAATTGGACAATTTAAGACACTGGATTTTTTTTTTGAAGAATCATAGTAAATGAAAACCAGAAAGCAGACTAAGCACTTGGAATAAATGGATCGTAATATTCTCATTTCGGTTATGATTTTCTTTTTCTTCTTTGACATTATGAAGAACATGATGCCATATTTATCAACCAAGTCCTGCCCTAGAAATCCAAAGGCTTATATTGTATTCACAGCTAAAAAGTGAATGATGGCGTCTGTGTGCAAATTATTTCTTTACTTCAGCTAGTTCATTCCCCACAATCAGCGAAAAAAGAAATTAATAAGAAAAGTGAAAGTCAGCAGTAGAATCTCATGCACGGTAAAGGGAAGTTATTTTGATGGCCAATAATCCTATAGAAAACTTCTTAAACTAGTCTCATTTTCCTCTTTTCCCCCACAGCCTGCTGTAATGCCCAGCATCACGGAACAGCCCTGAAGGTTGGAAGAGGCAGTGCTGGAGGGATAAAGACTTTGGTGCAATGGCCACCCTCTGTGTCCCTGGGCTGCTTCTCAACCGACCTGTCATGGCCCCAGTGACCGGGAAGTTCTCTAAAGTCTCTTCCAGTTTTGTATCCTTTAATCCACTTGTACTTCTACAGAGACAGAATAAACTCATCCCAAATCAGAACAGGAAGAAGTTCTGTGAAAGCAACTATTTTGAGATAGCAGACTGTTACACGCACCTCCTCGCAGGTACCCAATGGCTGCAGCCAGTGCCTCCTGCAGGACTCCTAGAAATTGATTGGGAGCAAGAGAGAAATGATGTGGGTGGGCCTGAACAGTTGTGTGAGTGTCCGCTTCTGTAGGCTGCTGAGGACAAAGACAGAAGGATATGTGCGGTATGGGTATGGTGGTTAAAATTCTGTGTGGGACACCCTCATCCTATATTGGAGCATATGTGTTTGGATCCTGGCTCAGCTTCCTGTTGTAACTGTGCTAATACACACCCCTGGAAATAGCAAGTGAAGGCTCAAGTACATGGATTCCTGTTACCCATATGGAAGACCCTGGCTTGAGTTCATTGCTCCTGGACTAATTCTACGCCAGATGCTGCAGGTATCAGGGAAGCAAACCAACATCTTTCTACCTTACAAATATATTAAAAAAAAAAAAAGACATCAATTTTTAAAAACTTGCCCAAGTTCCCTATCAGTGGACCTTTTTCCCTACCCAAGGGCAACTGCTCGCCAGAGAACACAGGTTCTCAGCAGTCAATAAATAAATAAATAAATAAATAAATAAATAAAAAGTATGCTGTCCTTCTCTTTCCCTTGGGGCTACGTGCTCTGTGGAAATTTGGAGCTTAAATATAAATGACCTTTTCCCAGGACTCAATCCTGTTTGTTGCATTAGTACATTTTATTTTAGGTTGATTGGGAGAGGGGTCAAGATCTTGGTCAGGAAGCTGGGAGTGCTAGAAATTCTCTGATGATTCACTTTTGGGGGAGAATGACAAGGGTTATGAATGGGCGACAGAGCAGCAGTCACAAGAAGGGAGTCGGAGCATCACCCAGCCAGCTCCTCTTGTTCAGCATCAAAACCCAGCTGTTTCCCCTGGGTCTTCACTTCGGGTCCTTGTGGCCTCAAGGACATAAACCAAAATAATGTGCATGTGCAAGCTTCTAAAACAGGAGAAGGAAGATAACATAGAGGAAGTAGAGGAAACATTTTTGAACATTTTCCCCCAAAAGGACTCTAGAAAACTGAGGATTGGAAATAGATATATAAATTTCATATTTTGTTCAACCCTTTTCCTAAAAAGAAAACGTTAGTGGTTTCCCTAAAGGCACAACCAGAGCGCCACCATGTGGTGGAGCCCTTATCTATTCTGAAGAAATTTTGAGTTTGCAGACAGAGGGAGTCTTGGGCAAAGAAAACCTGTAACATGCTGAAAGTCAGCAAAATCAGCACTGAGGAGCGTACTTGTCTGGGAAAGCTGCGTGACAGGATTGACTTTTTAATAAATCATAATTTCCTTAGAATGACTCTTACACTTCAAACTACAAAAAACACATGGTTGGTGAAATTGTTTCACTTTTCTGGAAAAAAAAAGACCATGGCTTGTCATAGTGCCTGGTGAAAAGAAAGAGCATAGCTGGGACTAGTACTCGGTGATAGGATGGAATTTTCTGTTATTCATTAAAAAATCACACTCATGCAAATTGCTAATAATAATCAGCTGAAAATTGGGTGATAGTAATGCATTTGCTTCATTTGTCTGGTTATGAAATTGTAGTTGTTGTGGAAAATATGTTTCTTATTCTTTAGGAAGAATGACAAGTTCTAGTTATTTCAATTTCTTATGTCACTCAGCTCTGAGAATAAATTTTGGAGAACTGTAAAAATTACCTCCTGACCAACTTCTGTCCAAGGCACTTACAGTCTGACCAAGATTGCATGCAGTGAAAGGGGGGGTTTCCAAAAGGAAGAGTAGGCTGAGTGTGGGAAGGGAGCAGGCGAAACAGAGCAGATGACAAACACACTTAATGTCAGTCCAAGGCCTTTCCCATCATTCATTGTGGAATCTGTCATATGCTCCCATGTGGGCTTCCTACACGAGGGAGAGTCTCCCGTTGGGTCTGCCAAAGAGCTTCTGGACCATTGTCTCTCTGCCAATGTGGACTCCCCAGTCCAACTTTCTACATAGAAGTCAAGGGGGTGGGGAAGCTCACCTAGCATGTGATTATAAACTTTACAGAGAGAACATGGTACTTAAGAGTCATTTCCAATCAGAAGAAAATTTGCTTTTTTAAAAATGTTTTCCACTGACTTATTTCTCAATTCATCCATATTTTAATGGAAAACATCAGGGGATATATTATAAGTGTATAATGGAGACTAACATATCCAGATGTGAGGATACAATGCAGTATGCATCTCTACTTCCAGACTAAAGATGGACTCCCAGTGAAACTCTTAACTATATCTTGACAATAGGATGCCGGACTCTCTGCCACTGTCCGTGCCTGCAATGATGGACTTATGACTGGTTGTGAAGAACTATACTATAATAATGATACAGGGAAACTCAGTGGAGGCGGGGGAAGGGACTTGGGGAGAGGGTAAGGAAATCCCAGGGCCTATGGAACTGTATCATAAAATGATAATAATTAAAAGAAGAAGAAGAAAATTGAGCTGAGACCTTCTTGACATCTATGTAAAGTGGCTTTTATCCTTAGTCAATGTGATTAAGGCGTCAATTATGCTGCACTGTTGCCTTCATGCAGTGTTAATGTTTTTGATTAATTCTGTTTTAAGCTTTATTTCTTTGAGAAAGAGACCTCTCACCTACTGGTTCACTCCCCAAATGCCCTTAATAACTGAGGCTAGGCCAGACTGAAGCTGAAAGCCAGGAACTCAGTTCAGGTTCCAATGTGAATTTCAGGGACTCCGAGCATCACTAACTACCTGCAGGACGCTCAGGAGCTGGACATTGAAGTCAGGAACTGGAGGCATGCACTGAGCCCTGAATGGCATGCGGCTGTCCCAAGCCACGTCTTCCCTGCTGTCACTCTGCTTCCTTTCCAAGGAAGTACTTGTCTGTTGATAAGGTCATGTGATTTCTGAAGGTTCCTTATTAAAAGTTTTCCTTTGGTAGTTACACTGCTCTTAAATATTCTTTGCAAAAAAAAAAAATCTCCCTTTCTTTGAAAGCTTATGCCTGTTTTATATTGCTTTATCTTTTCATATTGTACAGTCTATATATAGATGAAATTATGCAAGGGCTCAGAACGTTCCTCCCCAGAAATTACCTACTTGTACCCAAGCAGACTTCTTCTCAGGCCTTCAGCACTCCCGGAAGCTTTGGCCTCTAGTGCTGTGTCCTGACATCTCATGACCGCTGTTCACTGCAGACACTAAGCATTTCTTGGCCTGTTAGAGACAGAGCGGCCATAAAGATTCGCTGAGGGAATTTAGAATTCCAGCATTCTGATTCAGACCATGGCTTTCCTCACAGACGGTTGCTCCAGGGGTGGGTGGGACGTCTTCTCAACTTGAAGTCTGCACACATGATCCTTCTGTTAGAACAGGTAAAAAAAAACTATAAAAATATCACATCAATGCTTACAATATACATCCATGCCACCAAATAGCTTTCTAATCTTTTCACAAACAATTGCTCTTGAGTTCAGGCAATTTATGAACATAAATAGCTCCTAAGATTCTCTGAGAATCACAAGTTCTAATAGTTGATTTTGAGATAGTTCATGTCTGGGAAAATAATTTTCTGATCTGTCTTAAAGACAAATGGTTATATTATAAAATCTACTGATATCTAGGGTGATTTTTCATCTCTGTAGTTGATTCATTCTAACATTTCACCTAAATACTGTTCCATCCAGAAGTTATTATGCCACTGATTTCTATAGAAAAGTTATTAGAGGGCGTAATTTTTTTCAAAGCTGCTCTATTATTTTTAGGTGAATAGCCAAAACAACTTATTTGTTGAAGACAGCGGAGGTTGAGGGCACGTAGAGCTGATACATGTACAGGCTGGCTTTGTCAAATTCTGTGTTAAAAAAATTTGCACACAACTGAAGAAGAAAAAATGTTTTATGTCTTCAGTCATCTGGTGAGTGGTCAAAGAGGGAGTGACTTCACCTAACAGGTAGATGCCTGTTTCTCTTAGCAGGGTACCTGACCTTGATTTATTGATTCCCAGCTTTTGCTTGTGACTCCAGCTTCCCACTATGGCAGACCCTTCAGAGCAAGCAGCAATGGCTCAAGTAAGCAGACCTTGCCCCCCGTGAGGTCTGGGTTCTTCGCTTCCTTCTAGCCCTGGCCACAGTTGAGTCACTGCATGTGTTGTGAAGTGAACCCATGGATAAGACACACACCCTCCTCCCTGTCTCTGCATCCTCTCAGATAACTTTTTAAAAAAAATTAAATGAAATCTTTATTCACCTTGTGCTGTTTCTTCTAATAAACTTCCCATCACTGTCACCAGAAAATGAGCAAGCTGATTTATCATAGTTCCCTGTGAGCTAAGACCCAACTGTTTAAACTTGCCTAAGATGTTCTCAGAATAATCTAATCATTCTTGTCCAGCTAACCACCAGTAGTCCTCATTCTGTGTGTCTTATGTTGCTCTTACCCAGTGATCCATAACACCTTCTTCCTTCTGAACCTTTATCATGGTGTTCCTTACACCTGAAATGTTTTCACTTCCTGTTGCTCCATGACCGAGATGAGGGATGAGCAAATACGCCATGGCTCAATTTGACCTGCCTCTCTATCTCTTTGATGAATAAAGTTTTATTAGAATAATACCATGTTCACTCATTTCCATATTGTCTATAGCTGCTTTTGCACCACAGCTGAAGAGCTGAGTACTTACAACAGACTATCTAGCCCAAAAGCCTGAATCTTTTCTTATCTACTCTCTTGCGGAAAAATCCACTGACCTCTTGTCCAAATTAGTGTTACTTTCCTAGTGAAGTAGTCTTCTTATCAATATATAAGCTCCAAAGTCCTAGAACATTCTCCGCAAGTCACTAAAGTGAACTTAACATTGTTAGGAATTGTATGTGCTTATGCTTTCCAAAGCAATTGTTTGTTCCCTATCGATATGTAGTGTTTATTATTTTGAGACTAGTTCTAAGTGCAATGCCTAAAACAGAGAAAGTGTTCAAGCAATGATTGCAAAAACAGTGAATCAACTAAAACTCAAACAGAAGAAGATGACAAAGAAAGTTTCCCACTTTTTGTGTTACTCACAGTAACTTTCATATTTTAAGTTGTTTTAGTTATATAAGCTGAATAAATTTTACATTTTTCACAATACAGTTTCAGGAGCGTAGTAGTACTTCACACCCTATCCTCCCCACTGCCCACTTTTCCCCCACCCTCATTCTTCTTCTTCGTCTTCTCTCTTTTTTTTTTTTTCTTTTTAACTTTTGCAATGACATATGCTCGGTTCACTTTGAAAACACAGATTTGAAGTCCTATTCAGTAAGGAATTCACCAGTTGGAAGGTATGTGAAGAAAATAAAAACAAGACAAACGCAAAATTAATGTTCCTGAAGAGTATGGACAAAGGCTGTAACCAATAATCAGATCTCAAAATGTCTATCTTGTTTATATACATATATATATGTGTATATATATATATATATATATATATATATA
The DNA here is from genome assembly GCF_030435755.1 of Ochotona princeps. Classification (NCBI taxonomy): domain Eukaryota; kingdom Metazoa; phylum Chordata; class Mammalia; order Lagomorpha; family Ochotonidae; genus Ochotona; species Ochotona princeps. The sequence goes on along the minus strand of NC_080849.1, from coordinate 30,788,379 downwards.
TATCACATTTTTTTGCACTCTGTGTATTGGTTACCACAAATTGAAGAAATCATATCTGTCTTTTGGGGACTAGTTAATTTTAGTAAGCATAAAGATTTCCAGTTGTATCCATTTTGTTGCAAAAGACTGGATTTCAATCTTTTCTATGGCTGAATAGTATTCCATTATGTATATATACCACATTTTCTTTCTCCAGTTATCCATTGATGGACAACTGGATTGATTCCACATCTCAGCTGTTGCGGACTGAGCTGCAATAAACATTGCTGTGTAAGCAACTTTCTTGTGTGCTGATTTCGTTTCATTCAGCTCAATCCTTGATAGATCTATTTTCAGATCTCATGATAGCTTCTAAAGGATTAGAGATTACTGTGAGGGGGAATAAGTGTTTTCAAGTTTAGATGATATCCATAAAATAATTTCAAATGGTGCTGCTTTCCCACTTGACTAGAGAGTCGAAGACCAGTCTGGTTCTAGGCAGCTCAGTGTAAAAGCATATTTAGAAAATATCATGTATGGTTAAAAAAAAGGGCAGCATCAAATAAATACAATTTATTTTAAGAAATTCATTGTAAAGAACACAAATTTCTTCTAGAAATCCTATCTTTGCTCAAAACTTTTCCAGTCTCTTATTCAGGAAGTAGCTTGCCAGTCTGTGTTACATGTATTTCAAAGTCACCCTGATGGAGAATCCTCAGTCATGGGAAGGAAGGTATAGCAGGCTGTGAGAGTGCGTTCCATTCTTTAAAAATGTTATGTAGGTGTCTAATGACACATGTTATGCTTAAACTAGATGAGAAAACTTTGGAAACTTTTTTTGAATTAAATAGGAAGTATCCGTATAATGCAATGAAACTGATGCTCTTGTGTCTTTGTATAATTGGTTCATCAACAAACGTTTGTTACACATTGGGTTGAGGACAAATGCTCAAATGACATGCTACAAAAAGTTCCAAGGATGCATGCTCAAAAATATTCAAGAAAAAATTCCAAAAGTTTGTAGAAAATTAAAATGCAATGCAAAAAGTGTGCAATCCATGCATACTTTTTCTATAGTACATATTTGTATGAACTTTTCAAAGGCTCCTGAGCAACCTGGGAGTAGCTGTAGATTTGCTAGTCAAGTTACAAAAGTCAAGTATAGAATTGACCGCAGAATTCACAGTTAGGCTACTGATAGAAAAGATCTAGATCAGGAAAAAGGCAAATACAGAAGCAGAGCAGGGCACGAGAGTAACAATAAAGCAATGGGGTCCAAAACTTACATCAGTGGGACCCCTGTTCTTGAATGTTGACAAAGTAGATAGTTGTGGAAAGCAGCAAAAGCAACAGGCACAAAGTCACAACAGAAATGAAGAAATACGATGTTCAGAATAAATTCGAAGAAAACAGTAATCGCTCTTCCTAGCAACCCTCTAACTTCTATCTTTGCGTGCTGAAAAAGTTTTTAGAAACATAATGCAGACCAATTCTGCTAACATAACCTTTAACAGCAATACATACAAAATGCTTCTGCAAGGAACCTGCTTCTCATATCTTCTCCTCTGTTCTCACCCTCTTCCCACCCTCAGGAAAGCCCTTCATGACAGACCCAGGTCAGGAGGCACTCCTTGTACGCCCCACATACTTAAAATTCCCTTCACTGGATGACATGTAACTTCTGCAATTATCTGCAGAAGGATTTATGGAGAAGCCACCCTCAAATGGAAAAATGCTTCAGAGGCACAAATCACTGTCCTGGTTTTTATTTTGTGGTACAAATCGAGGTCACATTCACCCGCAAATGAAGTACAAAGAACATTAAAATTCACAAAGATTTCTGCTGACAAAGGGCTCCCTACAAAGGGAGCTTCAAGGTTTGTTTTCCTGGAAGCCAAAATCATCAAGCCCTTCCAGACACTCTTCTGCCTGTATGGCACTCTGGCAGATGAAGAGAGGAAGAAAATGACAAGGGAACCAAGAAAGGAAGAAGACATTCAGGATTTTATGTAATAAAGAGGACACTGAGACTGTCATGGACCACCTTAGCCGGATCCAGCTTGTAAAGTAAGCAAGAATAAGCTTAGTGGGCTTAGAATGAGATCTACTTTATAAACTAGAAGCCTTTTCTACCACCAGCTTCCTGTCTGAGAAAGAGCGTGACCCCACTCCTATTATGAACTAATTAATCTCTGCAAAATTATCTGGAGGAAGGAAACTTGAGATGACATCTGGAGATAGGTTTCTGAGCCGGGCTAATTAGCAGACTCCCCTGGGAGCTCTCAAAGACTAGAGAAATAAAGGGAACAAATCTTTGAGCTCCACCCCCAGAGAATATGATTAATAAACCTGGGTCAGGCTCAGATATTTGCATTTTAAAAAACTTTAGGTGAATCTGAAGATCAGGTTCAGGAACCATTCTCCCTAAACCAGGAAGGGCCACCCCTAAGTTATCAGCAACCAGAAAAAGAATACTTTTTATGAAAGACACAATTCGCCAGGTTTTCAACATAAAAGGTATTTCAACTTTGAAGACAATCTAAGAATAATCTACCTGACCATATCGTATTTAGTTTCACTTCAATTGATTTTACTTCACAAGGTAATTTAATAGTAAAATGGTGTTTTACTGTTTTTGTATAAATACATGGCACTTCAAAAATTTGATGAAAGTGTGTACAGGCAAAGGCAAACATTCATCTAAAATTCTCCTTACCAAAAAAATTCTTTTAGTTTCATTTTTCCATGAATTTTTTGAGGTAGTTACACAAAATATAACAAAATATGGAGATAAGGACCACAGTGTCTTATTTTTGTATTCATTTCAGATCTTTTTTATTATTCCAGCTTGTTTGTGAAAATACAGCTTTGTGGGAAAAGTTAAATCTCATCTATTCGATTTTGCACCTTGCCTCTCCTTTTGTGAAAAGGTACGCTTATGGATTTGTTCTGTAAGTAGTTTACAATTTCACATATCTATTTATGTGTTTCTATTTATTAACAATATGTACACATTATTTTTAATTTTACATAGATGATATTTTCATTTCACTTTCTGGAATTTTTCTTTCAATATCGTTTTTTGAAGGTCTACCTGTGTTAACACAAATATACTGAATTAATTAAGTACTAAATTCACACCTTTATCATGTGGTTTTAATTTTATTTTTTAGTTGTATGCATGTATTTGAAAGGCAGAGTTAGAGAAAGAGAGAGAAAGGTAGCCTCCAAACTTTTCCATGTCTCCCATGTGCATCCAGGGGACCAAGGACTTGGGCCATCTTCTATTCCTTTTCTGTGCAAATTAGCAGGTAGATAAATTGAAAGTGGAGCAACCAGGACTTGAATCTGCCCACACATGGAATGCCGGCATCTTAGGCAGCAGCTTGACCTGCTGAGCCACAATTCAAACCCCAGCGTGGTTTCATTTCTGATCTAGGATTTTTGTTTGCAGCAACTTGATGATTATTTCACATATCTTATGTCATATCTTCTCTCATATAAATAATAAATTTTGTAACCTCTTTATTGTTTCCTTTGCCTTTTGGTTAAATGTAGTTTTCGGGATGCTGACCTGAGGCACACTGAGAGTGAGTTCACAATGGATCATCCCTGCCTTATCACCTGCGTGGGGATGTCCTATAAGAACCACTCTGGCCTTGTCTCAGCCTACCATGATGAGTACCCCGCTCACATGCGCCAACCTAGAAGCTGCTGCCTTCCCCATCCCAAACACCAAATGTATGATAAAGGCGCCGTGCAGTGTGTCCTGGGCGGCCATTTTCCTCATGTGGTAACCCCACCATGTGGGAGCTGTCCCAGGCTCTGCTGCCAGGAAGCAGCCAGTAGGACTATCTCCCCCAATAAAACTCTGCTTGAAATGCAAGCCTCTCTCTATCTCTCAATCTCTCTGCTCTAAACTTAACAGTATTTATTCACATTTTCTTTGAAAACACAGACACAAAGACAGAGGCACAGAACGACATACACACGAAGATCTTCCATGTACTGCTCCACTCCACAATCATTCCCAGCAGCCAGGGCTGAGACCGGCTGAAGGCAGGGGCCAGAACACCATGCGGGTCTCCCACATGAGAGACACACACCCTAGTGCTTATCCCATAAAGCACCACCAAACCCTTATTGGCGTCCTTTAAATATCATATATATATATATATATATATATATATATATATATATGGCCTCATTTAGCAATAAAATCAGAATTGAGCATATAGAAGTGTTGACCATTTTTAGTACCTAATAGGGAAGTAGCCAAGAGTTTTTAAGAACAGAATTACTGGACTGACTCACAATTAATCTGCTCTCTGAAGTGACCAGTGTGCCTCTTTCTATGGTGTTCTGGTTTCAGACTGCCTACATGTTCTCTTTGTATAATTGGCTTTGCAAGTATTCCAAGAATTCTCCCAGCTTACCAGGTTTCTGAAGCTATTATCTACTCCTAACTATTCTATTGTTAAATTAGAGCATCTTGCAAATATGCAACTAATAAACATTTCAAAAGTTGCCCATGTAAATATATCCAGCAGAAATTTTAAGAAGATACACTATAAAAGGGAAGCTTTGCATAAACTCTAATATTTTTCCCACTAGCTTAAAATTTCTACTTTTTAAAAAAATCTGAAATTCCAATTATATATCCAAAATACTTTGAAAAATATTTGTGTGTATATTGACATGTGCATATATTGCTATAACAGGATTCTAAGAAGCTGGAATAATCGAATTAACTGGCAAACTTTTAAAAACACCGTAAATATATTTATTTTGAAAAACTTGTCTTAATTTAGTATAGAAACACTATTGGCCTTTTTATTTCACAAAAATACCAGGTGACAGTCTACACCAAAGCAATACCCTTGTAGAAAAAGATATAGCTTATTTTTCTTTAATATTTATTCAATTATTTATTTAGGAAATGGAGAGAGAGAGAGCAAAGAGTGGCCCCAACAGCCAAATCTGGGCCAGGCTGGAGTCAAAAGCCAGGAAATCCATCCTGACCCCCCCAACCCCGGGTAGGTGGAGACCAAGAACTTGGGATGTCTTCCACTGCTTTTCAACATGCATTACCAGAAAGCTGGACTGGAAGCAAAGCAGCTGGGACTTAAACCAGCATTCTTGTTTGGGATGATGGTGTTGCAAGGGGCATTTAACTTGTTGCACCATAAATTATTTCAGAAAGTGGATTTACTTACTGATCTGGCGATCACCCCTGATATCATGTAGCCACATAGTTTAAAAAAAATAGGTACTTAAAATTTCTGAAACTGTACCCAAGTCCAGACTTCTTTATATCCTACAAGCATACTCCAATTGCCTAGTCAAGCTATTCACTTGAATGCCTGATACATCTCAAGCTCAGCATATGTTTAAAGGGTTTTTCATCTTTCCCACAACATTTGTTCATTTTCCAGATTTGCCTTTTCACTCCTAGGCAATTTCTGTCTTTCAATTGTAGGCCAAATCTCAGATGCTTCTATATATCTCAAACCTCACAACAGGCACATATCAATTTTGCATTCAAAACGTCTCTCTAATATGATCAATTCTTACAATTCTGCTACCAGGTGGCTCAGTATACTCAATGTTGCCTCTGGATTCTTGCCCTAGCCAAGTTCAGCTTTCTGTTCCTCCCTGACCCCCTTTAGGGTATTAAGTTTGAAGTTAGTGAATCTTCTTTGTGATATTACTTCTCTGTCCCATACCATCACCATTGCCTCAGAGCACCTTACATTGACATAAAAGGTTTTTTATGTTTTGCTTTCCCTAGTGCCCTATATGCACTCCTAGCTTCAACCACGAACATCTTTGACTTCATCTAATACTTACACTGTGGAAATATTAGCTTCCTTGGTTTTTGTACACCTAGCAGAAGTTCTGGTTCATGAAATTGGCTGGAAGTACCAGTATTGGAAGAAAACAGGGAGAAGGGTAAGATCCATTATCAGAAAAAAAAAAAAAAGTCATGAGGCCAGGGAAATATGTTGAAAAGAACACAGAAAACAAAATGAACAAGTTCACAGAGGTCCTTAAAACCCATGGAGTCTTGTTCTGAGCTCATTAAGACTTTATTCCTCATGAAAAAGGAAAGAAGGAAAAGACAGAAAGAAAACAAATAAAGACCTCAGAGCATACATGCACACAGGTACTTCAAAAAGTTGTAGCTAGATTATTTTGGTAACAAAAAAAACCCTTTAAAACCCAAGTATATTTTTCATGAGATGCATTTTTTTTCATGAACTTTTTGAAAACTTTTTATCTATATAAGTATGTGAAAACATTCATGGAAAACAGTATCTTTTATTTTATCTTCCATTAATTTCTTTTTTTCACTTCTTAATTAATTTGTGATACAGTTCCATAGACTGTGGGATTTCCCTTATCCCTTCCTCTAATCCATTCCCCAAACACACACTGATTTCCCCCCAATCATTACAATAGCATAATTCTTCATAAACAGTCGTAAGTCCATCATTTGCTATTTAAGTGTATCCTGACACTGCAGGCATCGACAAGTTGCAGAGAGTCCAGCATGCTATTGTAAATAAATTTAAGTTGCTTTGAGAGTATATTTTTGATTGGAAGCAGAGATGTATACTACACTATATCCTCACATCTAGATATGATAGTCTCCATTACACAGTTACAATACATACCCTCAGATGAAAAGCCACAAAACAAAACCAATAGGAAGAAAAATAGAAATTTACAACAGCATGAAGTTAAATAGCATGCCACTGATTGACTAATGCATCGCTGAAGAAATGAAAAAGAAAATCAAGAACCGTTTTGAAGACAATGATGCTACCATATGACCTGTGAGTCAGTAAAAAAAATTAGCATGAAAAAAACTGTCTTGAAGAAATGAAAATAAAAACAAAATCATCAAAATCTGTGAGATACAGGTTCCATTGATCTTTGTTGGTGAGATGTATCTCCTGTAGGCAATGATTGTGTAGATGGGTTTTGTTTTCTGATCCAGTTCACTACTGTGATATTTGATTGATGAGTTTAATCCATTTACATTCAGGGTTAATAACTTTTTGATGTACCCTTAAATATTTGCAAAATCTGTGAGGAAGAAAGGCATAAACATTTTTATTATGTTGGTGTAGGGAATAAGAATCATCTGGAATCTGATACACACACACACACACACACACACACACACACAGAGTGCATTTATTGAGTGGCCAGCCATACAGAGGAAGTTAGACTCTGTGGCCCCAAGATGGATTTTTAAGGAAAGTGAACTACATACATACCACTAATCAAAACTAATAAACAACAACAACAAAAACAAAAACAAAAATAACCTTGATTGGCCAATGCAAAAAAGCTGGGGCATGTCCTCAGCTCTGGAACATGGTCACCTTGCCTCATCTCCCCCAGGGAGCTCTGTGTCCCACCTAGGTCACAGTGAAATCACATGTAGTCAATTTTATTCTTGCTTAGTGCTTTTCTGTTCCTCTTCTGGGGGAAAAATTCTTAGAGAAAATTCATGTAACAACTGGGCAATAGTCCAGCATCCAAAACACATGGGATGACCATGGATGAAAATATTGCATTTCACAATGGCAGCGAAGTGCCACGAACCTCTGAGATTCACAGAACAAATCTGCTGGAGTGAAAGAATGAGAGCAGGAAGGAAAGAAAAGTAAACAAATTATTTCTGACCTCCTCTCCGAAGCATTTCCTCGCAACAGTTGCTGCCTTCCTCACTTGCTGCCCACATAATGTCTACTGTGGGAGTGATGAAATCCCCCAGGAAGCCATGCAGAGGCTGTTACAATGCATGAGCAATTCTAAATCCCACCCTACATCTAGAGAGCAGTTAACTCCATGCCTCCCACCCCATCACAGCCTCAAATGCCAGATCTGTGGTCATTTCTGTTTCCCCCTCATTCATTACCGCTTTCTTTTTCCTGCCAGCTGACTCATCCTTATAATTCACAGCTTCTCATCTAACCTTCCCACTAAAGAGTTCTGGTCTTTGACAGTGTATAATGCACACAGGAAGTACTCATACCTTTATGGTTTCTAAAAGCCTGAGGAAGTGATTCTAAAGTAGAGCCAAGGAAAAACTCTCCAATTTCCTTGCCTCCTGGTCTTATCTAACTTCAGTTCCCCCTCCAAATGCTTCTTATCTCTGATCTGTTTTAAGTTTGGCCTGTTTTCCAGCAAGTCCAGATGCCTCAGAACAGGGGATGCTACTTCTGATTGGGAAATTCTGCATGAATTTCCAGTATAAACCTATCCTCTTTGTAGAATTGTGCAGCCTGATGCCTCTGCTCAGTGTTAATGTTTCCTTGCTGTTTTTTATCCAGCTTCTTTAAAATTTCAAGCCATTTTTTAAACCATCATTCTGGGGACTTCTGTGAATATATAAACCACTCATCTGTCATACCACTTTCATAGTTCTCTGACTTCAAAATGAATTCTAATGATCCCATTCTCCACTTCCCCTCAGCATGACCACAACTTGAACTTGGTCATTACTCATAGCCTTTTTATGTCAGAAAAGCTGGGCACCGATACTCAACCTGCTGTCCTTCCACTCTGTTTCCATACCTGCAATCCATATCTGGTGTTTGATCCACTATCTCCACTTCCCTCCTGTCTGCCACCTTGCTCAGGATATACTTTCCTTCTGTATTCAGCTGAGTCCATTAGACACGTTGTAGTAATCATGTCTTCAGTATCCCTGAAAGCTCCTAACCATGGATAAAATCAACCATCCCAACTACTCTGCTCATATCTTTCGTGATATAAATATTAATAATATCTGCTCTTGGTTTTGTAGCAGAAAAAAACACATGTCAAGAAATTTCTATGATTTCCACTTGACATAAAACTAAATATAATGTACTCTTAATATCAAGAGGCTATTGTGGTTACTATTTTCCCTTTAGATATGAGGAAAATGAAGCAGTGATACGTAATGTACAGTCACAGATTGAATTGTGGGGCCTACATTCAAATGAGTATTCATTTCAATATCCAGTTTAAGGTTTTGAGCAGCTATGTTGGTGTATCTATATACTACTACAACTGTTTTAAAAGGGGTCCAAACAATAAAATTGGTATTTATGTTTTATTTCTCTACTCCGTTAATTATGCCAAAATATGATTTTGCTAGGTATTACATCGCAAAAATTAATCATTAGATATTACCAATCAATAGTTCCTGCTTAAACCAAGATTACATTTTACATTGAATCTTTGCAAGCCTCATGACTCTTCCTCTATTATTGATGCATAAAGTGTACCTCAATTGACTTAAAGACAGCTTACCTGAATGCTTTTCTAGATGGCAGGATTGTATACTTTTGCTGTTGGTTTTGTTAATATAGCAGGTCCTACTGTCAGGTAGAAAAATTAGATACAACCAAGAAATTGAGAATTTGTATTTCACAAATTAGTTCAAATTGGTTTCTGCCAAGAGTCTAGGAATAAATCTCTAGAAATAACTGTGCACCTTATCTTCTTCTTTAAGCTCCATGAATTTCTCAGCAAGAGTCCCCATGATCAGTGTTTGCTTTTATGCGTATGTCCACTCTGCTTTGCATGCTCTAAAGAAACAGATGCTCCAGTCATCACTCAAACTGGGATTATCTGGAAATGATCAAAGACAAACCCTTGTCCATGGTGCTCCCATGATTAGCACTGAAAGTGTGTGTTATGGTGGAAGGGGCCTGAACTCCAGGCCCATCCCATAAAGCATGTCACGTGAGCATTCCATTGTACTTCTCTGAGCTTTCATAGTCTTCTATCTTCGAAACAACAATATAATTTTATATTTTAATAAAAAGCATTTTAATATAGATTTTGGGCTGGATTCTTTGCCGTGAAATAACTGTAAGAGATTGGATCAAGTCTAATTAAGAGAGTGAAGTCAACAAAACCTCTATCAACACCTTTACCCTCCATAGAATGAAATGTTTTTATTTATTTATTTTTTAAAATTATTTATTATTTTTACTTCATTAATTACATTGTATTATGTGACACAGTTACATAGGTACTTGGGCTCTCCCCACCCCTCCCCAAACCCTCCCACCATGGTGGATTCCTCCACCTTGTTGCATAACCACAGCTCAAGTTCAGTTGAGATTTCCCCATTGCAAGCGTATACCAAACATAGAGTCCAGCATCTTATTGTCCAGTCAAGTTCAACGGCTTCTTAGGTATACCCTCTCTGGTCTGAAGACAGAGCCAGCAGAGTATCATCCCAGTCAATTGAAAGCTCCAACATACCATCTGCAACAATTCACATCATTATGGAATTAATTGACATAGTAATGAGTAACCAATATGTTAAAAGTAAATGCGATGTTTTTATTTTCTTACACAGTGATTACCAGTAATCAAAACTGAGCTAAGTTATGAACTGTCTAAGCACTGACTTGGATTCAAATATCCAAGTTCATCCTCAGCATATTCATTGTATTCTTCAAACTTTCAAAATATTTAAAAATATTGTGACATTACAAGTGATAAAAAAGGGATGGTAATGAACTCCTTAGGAGGTTAAATAACTGGAAATAAAAATGTTGAAGGACAATAAGTCAAACCTACAAACTTCAGATGAAATGTTAAATCATGCCATCTTGATTGTGCAGCCCTTCTGCATAGGTAGGTTTGACATGTTATCAGTGCCAGCAACATATGGGGAGTAGATGATTTCTGCCTACACTCTGTGAGCGGCCTTCTCATAACACCAAAAGTTAATCACGACAAAAAGCAGTCTTGTCTATTGCCTCCAAAGCCTGAAGCAATTTGTTCAGCAACCACACTGCTAAGGTAGAGATAAAGAAAAGGAGCATTGAGAGCAGCAAAAAAAGATAAAAAACATTAAAGGATGTGTTCAGAATGACAATGACTTCAGCAATCAGTGATTGCTCATGGATCATTTTTTTCTTACTACTTTGGAAATATGTTTTTATTATTAAGGTAAATTAAAAAATCGAAAATTTAGGGGAAAGAATTCTGTCTTTTTCCACTGCTTGGATGACTTCTGCTTCCAACCTCCCTGTTAAGTTTTTTATTCAATAACTGCAAGATATGTGAATATAACTCTGACATTCGGCAATTAATAAATGGTACAATCAAGTAAGAACAGACAAAGCAAAAACATAAGGGAGTCATTTTTGCAAATGTAAAATGTATACAAATAAAAAAAGTAAACAAAAGGTCAAGGGCCATGGATTCAATACTCAAAATATATCCTTGACTCAGTCTTATATTGACATCTGTACTGGGGCCACATTGTTGCTTTCTGATTATCAAGTGTTAGCAGGTTAACATGAATATGGCATACACTGTTAAACATTATACCACATCAGCGCCTGCCATTTGACTCCCTGAGCAGTTCAATAAAAACTTGGTGCAATAAAAGCAAAATAACAACTAAAATCCCACTCTATCCTCACTATAAACACACCACTAATTTGTCATTCACAGGAATTCCTCCCTTAATTGTTGTTTTGACTTCCTGGAATGCCCAACATAGTATCATAACTGTCCAAGATTCCAAACACATGAAATTATACCCCTGGTAGATGCACTCTACTTTAGAATCTAATAAGTAGAGCCTAAAATTTACAGTAAAAGGAAGCAAAAAAAATTGCCATTGGGATTCTGTGATTAATAATGGAAGCAGTCACTCTAATTTCCATCCTGTGATTTCTAGGTATGAGAGCTCTGGTTATAGCACAAAGCACCAAATACTACACGCTGCTGTAACAAACTAGTCACACCCTAAAAGACCTTGCTAACAGCTCCACAGGTCTACTAGTTTGTGCAATAAACAAAAAATTTAAAAGCTGTTCAATTGCATTGGTGTCACATGATAATATGAGTGAATGCTGTGAGCCCGTTGCCACAGTTAACCTGCTGAGAGATGATTTCCACATTGGTAAGCAATGCTGAGTGAATGCCGTGATGACAAAACAATTCTGTTAATCCATAATGGTAGTTTTGGCAGAAACACTTCCAGAAAAACATAATTTGGAATGCAGTTTGGATACTCGGCAGTGGTTATCACCACCAGGGCCTTAATAGATAGAAGCTCACGTTACTGGTCCTCTGTCTACTGTGGTGGATTCTCTCCTACCACAGCCTCTTTCCCCAGAGCTCAGTGAGTAAAAATAGGACTGCCTGGGGAACAAAACCTTCTGACATTTACATAATATGCCCTTTTGTCCATCGTCATCTGTTGGGATCATCCTTTGGTAAGCATTCACATGGAGGACAATATCTTCACACTGGGTGATTTGGACGGATCTATTAACATACTTCTTTCCTAGATCTCTTTGTCATTGTTCTGTCCAAGTACCAAGTTCTGTAGTTAATGTTTTCGGTATAATCTGGAAATAGGTACAGACCCATGGCTCTACCCTCATTTTAGAAAAATCCAACAATTGGAATTTTTGTCCACTGGATGTTTTCCCCTTATACTGTCATTTGAGGTCATTGCAGAGCAGGACCATAGTGCTAAAGCCATTCGCTTTAGTACGGCACCTGTATACTTTGTAAAACCATTGATTAAACCAGGCTCAGCTTCCCTATTCAGTTGTTACTTGATCATAGGAACGCCCTATAGGTTGAAAAGATTGGGAGGGAAAGAAGACCATGTAATAGGCCGTGGGCATCCATGCCTTCCTCACACAAGTTACCTGGGCCTTCTAGATCCACTAGAGTGTACTCAGCTATGTTTCTTTTCCATCTGGAAACAGGGTTCTTCTTCACATGCCCAATTTTAATGGTTAGCAGGACAAACAGCGACAGTATGTGATTAGCAACTTGTGCTGCATGGTAATCCAGTGACCTGTGGTTGAGGTTGAGTTTCTGCTAAAGCCAGCTGCGAAGCAAAAGATGTTTCTTCAAGAAGAGAGGCATAATTTAGTGCAAGTGGCAAAGCTTCATCCCCAAATCATTCTATTCTTCTCTGCGACACACCTATATGTGCCAGCCAAAGATTCCACACAGTATTCCTCTCTGCCACTGACATTTCAAGCACTGTCCAATGTACTCAAGGACTTGTGAAGCTGGAGTGCTCCCTTCTAAGAGGGCTCTCTGATGGATTATTGGCAGACCACATTTCTTTGCTAATCAGCCCTCTCCAAAGGTTTGCTTGAGTGTCTTGCCCCAGAGAAAGTAAAAAAATAGAGACCTAGCAAAGATGAAATAGCGATCATTTTTAGGAGCTAATTACATACTACTACTTCTACCATATCTACTCACTAGGAGCAAGTCACCAAGCCCTCCATCAACAGGAGGTGAATAGAGCTTCAGATTTTGAAAGGAAGAGCTCAAAGCCACCTCCAAACGTCATTTGCAATATTGAAAAATACATATCAATGTCATTATACAAAAGCCATTAAACATGCCTCTCATAATTTTCTTTGATGAAATCCCTAGAAAATGACAGGTTAAAGTGATTTTGTTTTGTTTTGTTTTTTTGCAGTATTCTAATATATATAAGTCAGATTTGTCCAAAAGCACTGGATAAAAAAAAAAGCACTGAATGAAAAAGCATTGTATCTTTTTATTTTTTATTTTTTTTATTTAAGATTTATTTTATTTTCATTACAAAGTCAGATATACTGAGAGGAGGAGAGATAGAGAGGAAGTGGAGCTGCCGGGATCAGAACCAGCAGCCATATGGGATCAAAGCAAGGACCTTAGCCACTAGGCCACACCGCCGAGCCCAAAGCATTGTATCTTAATCAATGTCAAGGTGTGGTACTATTGACGAGAGTGGAAAAATCCAGTTTAAATTTTGGGGTTTTATTTTTTGTAAGTTAATATCTGAGATCAGTATTGTGATGCAGGGGGTCCAGCCACTGCTTGCAATGCCAGCAATCCCAGTTATAATTTTGACTGTGCCACTTCTGATCCATTTCTAATGTGCTTGGGAAAGCAGTAGTAGATGACGCAAATGTAGGCTCCTGCACCCACATGGAAGGCTTGCATGTAGTCCCAGCCTCCTGTTTTTGGCCTGAACTATCAGCCATTGCAACCATTTGAGGAGTGCGCCAACAGATGAAGATTTCTCTCTCTCTCTCTCTCCCTCTCTCCTTCTCTCTCTCCCTCGCTCTCTGATTCTGCAGCTCAAATCTTTTCAAAAACATTTATTTTCCCCTATGGTTAATTATGTTTTATATTTCTCTTTCATGCTCATTGATAAAGGATAACAATTTGGCTATTAGGAGATTTTATTTAGTGACTTTCAAAAACTCATATATAAAATTATAACCCCTTTGTCATTTAGTTTATCACATCAAGAGTATACCAAGTTGTCAATTTTGTATTTTTCAAGTAACAATGTTTTAATTTTGAATTGTAAAAACTAAACCCACCATATCTCTATAATTTCTTTTGTAGCTACTTTATTGCAGAATTAACTTGGGGTAAAGGAAAATAACAATTTAATGGTTGTGCCAGAGAGATTCATTCTTATTTTGAGAAAGAACTTTCCAATAAGGAAACTTGTGACAGCAACCAGCATACATGGTTTTACTGAAGCCTAGTCCAACACCCAACTGCAGTCCTCTGCAGGCTTTGTATCCCACTTCATCGGGTGGAGGAAAAGCTGCATATAACTGAAAAGCATTTGAACAGGTCACAGCTGAGAAACTCAGAAACATTCAGATACTGAGACCTAACCATGGGAGCATACGGCAGTTTCCTTCCACCCACACCTTACCACCTCCCAAACAGGACTCTTGTGTTATAAGAAATTACAGTTGGAAAAAAAAATCCAACCTGAATTTATGCTAAAAAAAAAAAGTAAGCTAACAAAATAGAAATAAAAGAGAACTTCAACAACTTGATAAAGAACATCTACAAAAAAAAAGAAAAAGTAACATGCAGGTTAATGTCAACTTAGCTTTGGGAAACTGTTTTTCCTTTAAAATCAGGAACAAAGCTAAGATGTCCACTCTTAACACTCATATTTAACATTGCATGTTGATGGCTAGATTGAAACATCAAATAAGGAAAGAAATAAAAGGCATACAGGTTGAAGAGAAAGAAATAAGGCTTTGTTTAGAGATCACACTGGGTCTTCGCTAAGTAATTTTTAAGAATCTACTAAACCAAATCAAAACAGTAAAAAAAAAAATCAAAGCCTTCTAACCAAGCTGTAGGATGCAATGTTAATATGCAGAAGTCAATTGTCTCCCAATATTTCAGCAGTGAACAAATAAAGTTAAAAATACAGTTTAGCTTACCTTATCACAGAAGCTTAAATATTTAGGTGTAAAATATTTGCAAGATTTATATGTGGAAAACTAAAAAAAAAGTCTGACTTAAAGAGCATCTAAAACTGCACAGTTATTTCTTGTTCCTGTGCAGGAAGATTGAACATTGTTAAGGTGTGCGAACTCTCCAGCTTGATCTACAGACTCTTTGCCATGACAGTCTAACCTCCGAAAAGTTATTTAGCGAATATTCAACAAAATTAATACCTGGTTTACTTAAAAGACATATTATAGCCAACATAATTTTCAAGTGGAAAAAATCTGAAGGACTAACGATAACTGCAAAACAGCTGGTTCCGGGCCAGGCTAACTCCAGGAGTCAAGGACTTCTTTTGTCTCCCACTTGAGTAGCAGAGCCCCAGATACTTGGATCATCCTGCACTGTTTTTTGTAAGTTAGCAGGCTGAATCAAAAGTGGACAGCAAGGACATGGACTGGCACCCAAAAGCCTTACCTGCTATCTGCTACACCACAATGCTGACCCCAACAGCAGAATTTTACAGAGCAAAAAAAAAAAGGGGGGGGGGAATTTTTGAAAAAAGCACTTCTTATAAAAGGCTTTGTACAAATGTTAAATAAACATATGAAACCACTCTAAATATCCCATGCCATTCAGAAGTTATAAGTTAAAACAAAAACAAAACAATGCTACACTCCAAATAAAATGGGTTAGGATGTGTAGTATCATGAAAATTTATTCGTTATTGGCAAGAATGTAAAATAGTACAGCAACTTTGAAAGACAATTTGTCATTTTCTTATACAGTTAAACAATCCAGAAATCATGTTCCTGGTTATTTACCCAATTGAAATAAGAATTTGCATCTATACAAGAACTTGCATATAAATTTTATAGCAGCGTAAAGCATAATTACCAAAATTAATCAAGAGGTCATTACAAAGTGAATGGGAAATCTAACTGTAGCACTCCATAAAACAGAATATGATTTTGCAATGATAACAAATCATCAACAAAGGGTCAAAAAATCTTGGAGAAACTTTAGAAAAGTATTACAGAGTGAAGGAAACCAATCTAAAAAGATTATAATTCCAAATATATGGTTTCTGGAAAAGATAATACCATGAATCCAGCAAAATTGGTGCAGATTGTCAAAAATTCTAGGGGAAAGAGAAAGTGACAAATGCGCACGTGGAATATATGATTTTAGAGACATAAGACTTTCTACATACACTTTAGATTTGTGTATATAGCTTTATCTATCACAGTCCATAGATTATATAACCCAAAGTGACCACTTTGTAAAGACCTTTATTTATATGAAATGGAAAGAGACAGAAAAAGAGGTAGAGAGACACAGAGACAATGAGATCTTCCATGAAGCTACGGTTGTGCCAGGCTGAGGCCAAAAGACAGTAATTCCTTCCGGTAGCCTACATGGGAAGAAGGGCCCAAGTACTTGCATTAACCTTTGCTGGTTTCCCAGGTACAGTACCAGAGAGTCTGACTGGAAGTGGAGCACCTGGAACCCAAACTGGTCTAAGATGTTTATGGCTTCAAAAGCAGCAGCTCAACTCACTGCACCACTATGCCAGCTTGCACCTCACTTCCCCCTAACCAGTGAATCTTAGTGTAAACTACTGATCTTAGCTGATAACAATGTATCAGCCTTAGCCCATCAATTATGCCAAATGTCCCACTCCAAGGCAAGTTGTTCATAATAACTATAACACGGACATATGGGGACTTTATTTTCTGTTCTGTTTCTACGAAAGGCAATTTATTATAAAATTAAATCCAACTAATAAAAATTAAAAGGAGTTGACTTAAATGGTCCCTAGTATTTGTTAAGAATCTATAGGTTGCTAAAACTCCAAATCATTAGAACTGAAAATTACCATTTAATTCTTATGGTGATTTGCACTTGAGGATTTGAAAGCACACTCAGAGATAATTTTGTTTATCCTTCTTAATCAACAAATCTATTCTCCAAGATACATATTATGAAATATTGAGAAAACATGAAACATAATGATAAACAACTCAGTAACAAATTATAAAATAGTCAGTGTAACAAAAAAAAATTCTGCAAAATCCAAGATAAACAGACCAGGATTAGCATATAAATCAGGAGTGTATTTGAGCATGTGTGCCTAAGCTTGAATGGAGAAAATAGCAAAAATCCTTTACTCAGAGCTAGCTGCACAAATAGAAGTAGTTGAGAATTTTGGTGCTAATCCCTCTAGTCTATTTTCATTACTTGGAGAGAAAACCATGGAACTTCATAAACAAGAAGATTGCCAAGGGGCGGTAATGCTGGCCACAGGATAAGAACTCAATGCATCACTCAGAAGGTCTACATTATTTTTAGGGACAATTCTACATAGCAATTCTAATTACTTTTTTTTTCCAAAAACCAAACTAAACTTATGTTAAATATACTTACATAAGATTTATAGCTGGTATTCTTGAAGGAGGCATGTGAAGATGCTAGGAAATTTATCACTGCCCAGAATGCGGTTTTAGGTGGATATTCTTTATCAGCAAAATTCCAAGAGAGAATAAGCTGAAAATGTGTGGTGTAACAGAGATTGTTTAACCAAGATTCACATCTCTTATCATCTACATGTGTCAATAGGCAGATTCCTGGGTTAATCTCACTCAGCGGATTCTGGGGAGGAACTGTTCATCTCTGTGTCCTAGTGTACCGAACCTGCAAAAGAAAATTGGACAAGCACTGGTTCAGATGGATGGGGATGGGAATCAATCCGTCATGGGATAAAACAAAACGGAAATAAAACAAGATGCTGCTCTCTCTCACTTGCAAATCCTTGAGAGTCCTTGGGGACCGGAACAAGTAACCAGAGCCGCAGACACTTGCTAATGCTCTGATCTGGCATGCCTCTTTGATCTCCTTCAACCTTCCAAACTTCAGAATCATTCTGACAAGAGTGAGAAACAAGACACAACATGTGACTTCCCATTTGGTTGTTGCCAAATAGTTTCCACAGATTTGTCAGCATAAACATCCCCTAAGCAGTCTGAAAAATCCTTATTCTCATGGTTACCATACTCTCAAACACAGCAAATGGAAACAGATATTAATATTTTACATTTTATTTTTCTCTCACCTTGTAAATCATCTGTAGATCATAAAATGAAGTTGACTCTTGGTGTGAAAAGGTTTTAGACCATACTTCTTTTCTCATTTACCCCGAAGGACATTTTAGAAAAAACAGGAAAAGTTATGGAAGAAATTATATGAATACACACACCCTCTCTACCACTAGCTCAATACATTCATCTGTTCATGCAGCAGGTGTGCGGAGTGGACATTTTTGGTTGAAAAGTGCCCTTTTTCCCAGGGACCTTCATATAGCCTTGATTGACAGGTTGAATCTACACAAAAGGTGCCAAGGGCAGTGGCTATCACGTTTTTCTTATGCTTATATGTAACACTCACCTTTTTTTGGCATTTTGTTTCATAGCAATTTCCACTTACCAAAAATTTGAAGCCAGGAACTCAGATGTACTGCTTCGGCTTCAACAAAGCCATATTGCAAACAAATCTCATTTCAGTGGTAAGGTTGGTTCATCAGACAACAAACACCGAAAGAATATTCTGTAGATAAGTACAAGCCAGTCTCAAGACTGCTTCAATTTTTTTCTTAAGGCAACTCACGATATACAGTAAACAAAATTTTCTGCCAGGGGGCAGCAGTATGTAATGCTTTCACTCTCAGGAGACTCTGGAGGAGTTTATGAAAGCTAGTAGGGTACGACAATAATTAACTTGAAATTAAGCCTCATGATAACCATGTTACACTGCATTTCCCAGCACAAGTTTGTTTGATGGTTGCTTATTAAATTATATCCAGAACTTGTATAAACTGAAATTACATTTTCAGACATAAAAACACAAAGAAACCCTAACAGATTGAGTTTTAAATAATTTGCCACTGATCTGCCCTCATAACATTTCAAGTTTCTTTTTCTCTCCTGAATCATTTGTATATAGTCATATCACTTCTCAGAAAAAGGTAAGATATTTTAGAAACTGAGGAGTTCTCAAAAAATGTGACTCATCTTAAAAGAAACTAGAAATTGTTATCTTTGTTGCTAATGATAGAGAAAATAAATTATGGTGGAAAATAATAAATTTTCTGGCAAATTGTTTCTGCCAATGCTTTAAGTGTATATGAAGTACAGAATTGTTCTAGGAAGTCGTTGAGGAGGGGGATGAGGATGGAGATGAGCCATATTGAAGCCCTCTAAAACCGTATTATAAATCCAAATAACCTCCGTTGATAATGCCTGGCAGGAGTGCTTTGAAGACCACCCTTTGCCGGCTCTGGCTCACATAAACAAGCACTTAAAGAGATCTGGGCTAGTTCTGCAGGGATTGCCAGTGGTTGGAGCTGTTGTCACAAATTTTATAAATTAGGCTCTCAGATATACTCTTTGGAATTCGTTTTAATCTATTTAAAAGCACTGCGGATTTTGTTTACAGTTTTCTGCTCTAAAGGAGGTGCTTCAGGGAACTAGTTTCTAGGAACTCTTGGCTAAAGACACAAAATAAAGTAAACCTTAAAACCCAGATCACAGAGACAGGAAGAGAAGAACAAAGATTCACCAAAAACAGAATTCTGGAACCTGAAAAGCAGATGGGTTGGGTAAGTGCTTAGAAAACCTGAGAAAGATGAATCCTGAGCTTCTGTGATAAAAGTTGTACAGGAAGCAAATTTAACAACAGAACCTTCAAAAGTCTCAGAAACAGTCATGAGGGTAATATCATGGCTAACAAGAAGAGGATTATTTCAGATGTATTTGGATCCCTAAAGCCCACCCTCCTTGTGTACAGCTGGGAGATTACCCCTGCCCCACTCTAACAGAAATTGAGGACTTATTACTTCATAAAATATTATTTCATTTTATTTTATTTTTAATGTTGTTTATATAGTTGAAAAGGATGCCTGCCCATGTGAGCCACTGATTAGGATGGGAAGGGTCCAGATGTGGAGGAATGAGGGTGGGACAAATGTTTTTTTT
Organism: Ochotona princeps; assembly: GCF_030435755.1. Lineage (NCBI taxonomy): Eukaryota > Metazoa > Chordata > Mammalia > Lagomorpha > Ochotonidae > Ochotona > Ochotona princeps. The sequence goes on along the minus strand of NC_080849.1, from coordinate 30,768,106 downwards.
TCTTTTTCTCCTGTAATTCAGAGGAGGAGGGGTGCCAAGAGAGGGGCTGCTCCTTGCTGTCAGACACTGGGATGAGGGATAGTCATTTCATGTCATCTTAGAGACCCCAAAGTGAGGAGGAGTATTCTGATGGTGTTACTTGAGTGGTTTTAATAGCTCTGAGATGCTGTTGGTTTCATTGCTCCAGGGTTGAGAAAATATTCCAAGGTCTGTTGGTTCACAACGTCCACCTTAGTGCATCCATACATCCAGACACTTGTTGCAAAGCTTGGGCAAGAGAGTTATTCAACCTGTTCTGCTTTGCATCCTCTGATAAGGCACTTGACATTCTCGGCTGAGCTAGATGAGCTGGTTATCATGTGCCCTGTATGCATCTGGGCATGCTGTCTACTGCACAGGCATTAGCAACTGAGAAGGCCAAGTGCTGATACATGCTCTCCAAAGTGGGATCACATATCTTGTGATTTTCTCTGTGGCTGGTGTTTGAGTCCAGCAATCTAGGTGGGGAGTCCCCCAAGGAGCTGCACTGGATAACCTCATATTTGACTTTTGTATGCTTCAGGTAGTGCAGGGTCATGTTCAGTCCATTGCTCACATCAGCCTATGCACACACTCGTGAATGTAGTTGTCTGGTCAGTTCCACCCTCTGCCCCAACTCTCAAGCAAACCGACAGGTGATGTGGCCTAGCCCAACCAGGCCCATTGCAAACCCAGCCCTTATACACACCAGCAGGAGTTGTAGCCTGGTTGTGGCAACTCCCAATAACCTACACCAGGCCTGTCCCCAATCCCAGGTTCTGTGCATGCCAAAATGGGCAAAGTCTACTCTGATCCATCTTGCATTCCATTTGGCTCTTATATGCATTCATAAGTGTTGCGGCATAGCTCAGGCTACCCCACCCTCAGACTCAGCACACATATATGCCAATGGATGCTGTTCCCTTGTCCAGCATGGACTACCCCCAGCCCTGGCTCTCTTGTTTACCAGCAGGAGCTTCAGCCCAACAGATTAGTGCCCACAGTTCCCCTACTGGACATACCCCCAGTCCTGGATCATGTGCTTGCCAGTGATACTGTAGTCCAGCCTGACATAACTTGCCAATGGATGCTGCAGCAGAGCCCATACACCTCACACTTATTCTGGTTCTTTTATGTGCAAGCAGATATAGTGTCCTAGCCTACCCTGGTCCTTCCCCAAGCCCAGCTCACATGTGGTTAAAAAGTGTTGCTATGCTGCCTAGTCTGATCTGCTCCCAGTCCAAGCTCCCAACACTCATCACTGGCTTAACAGGGAAGTTTCTGTAGTTTCTCTACCAGGCTTGTGTATGAGACCAGTAGTCTGGGATGCTTTAGGGATGTAAATTGCTAAAGTTGTTGGAAGACATGAGGAAGTAGCAGAAGATAGGGCAAGATTACACAAAGGGGAGCCTTGTGAACACTTCTAAAGCTTTAGACTCTAGGCTAATAGCAATATGGGAATCATTGAGGGAATTTAATAGTTCTTGACCATCTGTGCTTTTAATAAAGTTTCTCGTGTGACTGAAATATGTAGCTTAAATTGAAAAAGTACTGCTCCAGAGTCTGATCATTTAAAATATCTCCATGAACTGGTAGGATTGGTCCTTCTGGGAAACTTGTAGTGGTTGTGCAATATCTGGTTCTTTTAGGAAACAAGAATACCATGCAATTCCTGGACATACTATCCATTAACAAGCACAGGCAATGGAGCTCCCAATAACATTCAAATAAGGAATTATTCAGGAGATTTTCCAATAATTGTTAGCTCCTTCCCAGTTATACGTGCATAGTGTTTAAATGATACAGAAATGTCATGATACATACAATGAAAAACAACACTAGTTTACCATTCCTCTGTTCTAGTTTCAGAAATCTAAACACTTCACCTTGGGGGGTACTTGTTTCATATTTGTAAATATTATCATTATTATTTGTTGTATTAGTTTGTAATGTCAGGCTGGTCTATTAACTTTTCGTTGCAAATGAATGCTGAGCACACTTTCACCTCTATATTCTACTCCACAGGATCAAAATTTTCTCTAATCTCTAGTTGTAATTTTTGCCTAAGTCAACATTCTGTGTTTACAGTTATAACTAAGAAAATTCTGTTTACACCCCAATCTGTTGTTGTTTGGATAATATGGCTGTTTACCAATGACCTGTGTGCTGGGATCTTGTTTCTTCGAATATTATGTTTAAATGATTAATGGATTGATGTTAATGGTTAATAGATTCAGGTTAAGACTTCACCTGATTCCGACACTTTGGAATTTGGCCCACTGAGAGATCATTTGGTCCCTGGGTACTTGCCTTGGAAAGAAGGTGGTTCTTGTGGCAGGTTTGGCTATTGATGCCTCATGCAGCTGGCTTCTCTCGAAACCATGATGCCATTGTCCACTAACAATACCTAAGATACATCCTTGCCCATAACAATCTCTAGCCACAACTACCCTTTGGAAATGCCTGACTCCACTACTTCCAGCCTGTGACTGAGCTGACATTATCTACACCATGTTAAATCCTCTCTCAGCGCTTTGAATTGCCTTTCTCCTGGGAGCTCCTTCTTTAGAGCAGCTACTGTTGTGCCCCAACCTCTGGACAATCTCTTGTGGTGAGGAGTCTCCCCACATGTAAACGTGTCAGAACATCACCAATAAAGCTTAGCAGTGGTGCTGCTCTCTCATGGTAGTATCTTTTGAAAAAATATTTTTTTTTAATTGGGAAGGCAGGTCAGATTTATGGAGAAAAGGAGAGACAGAGAGAAAAATCTTTGCTGGTTTACTCTTCAAATGGACAAAAGGCAGAATTGAGCTTATCTAAAGCCGGGAGCCAGGTTCTCCCACAAAAACATTCTCTACTGCTTTCCCAGGCCATATACAAGCAGCTGCCTGGAAAATGGAGCAGCTAGGAGATGACTTACTGCCCATATGGGATCCCAACTCTTTCAAGGTAAGGATTTAGCCATTGAGCCATTGTGCCAGGCCCAGTAATATCTTTTTCCTTCATCAGCCTCTGTATCTCCTAGCCTCCTCTCCAGACTTCAAAAACATTCTGCACAGATAGACATTTAACATGAAGATTATGATCCTGCTTAAGATGTCTGCATTCCCTGACAATTGCCTGGATTTGAATGCCACCTTGGCTCCAGCTGCAGCTTCCAGCTAATGCACATCCTGGGAAGTACCAGATGATGGTTCAAGTGCATGAGTCCTTCACTTCCATGGAATACTCAGGTTGAGTTCTACTAACTTTGGCTTAGCACAGCCCTGGCTACTATGGTCTCTTTCTCTCTCTCTCTCTCTCTCTCTCTCTCTCTCTCTCTCTCTCTCTCCCCAACTCTGTCTCTCAGTCTCTATTTCTCTCTGCCTTTCCAATAAATTAAATACCTTGCAATTCATTCTCATTTCTTAGGTGATCTCCTCTTTATCCTTTAATACTCATTTTAGTTGTCGTGTCATTCAGGAAAGCTTCTTTGGTCTGCATAAATAAATGAGTGCCCTGATTTGCAATAGTTCTGCTTGGAATCTGATAAAAAATTTAAAGCTCCAACCTACTTTGACATTTGCTAATTTCTAAAATCTTGTGGTGAGGAACATCAATCTCCTCATACCTGGATATGAGGTCTGAGCTCTCCTTTGGTCAAATTAATGAAATGTTTATTGAGCAAAACCTATGAATACACATATAGAAACAATCTCTGGTTTGGGATTTCAAGGGTTAGTTAATAAAACTGTAAAGTTTTATGAAGTTGAAAGTATACTCAGAAAGGAACTAATTAGTCATATAAATAAATGTCAGTGGCATTGAAATAAATACTTTATTGGAAGCAGCTAAGAGGAGATCATAAATCATAATTTAGGCTGGAAGCGCACAGTAAAACACAGACAAAAAAAAATTCCACCTTCAAGTTAAGATCATTCCGGCTGCTCTTCTGAGTCTATAGCTTTGCATGATAAAACCTTGCTGCCTCATAGCTTTGCATGTTTACACTAAAATCATGATCCCTCTGATTTTACACTCAAAAACTCTGGGTTTTTGAAATTTTTACTTATAAATTGGACTCAAACCAAAGAGAAACCTTAGCACTGCTGTAGGTGCTCTTTTGGCCAAACCCATTATTGTTATGAAGTTTCCAAAAATTAGGCAGAAATCACAGGAAAGAGTGTACATTTTTTTTTCTGTTTTAGTCACATCTCTGATTGCAAATATCATGCATCATAGAATATTTTTTATATGCAACTAAGTTTAAAGACGAAAAATAGCCTATATGATTCGCAGTTTTGCTGTATTTTCTTTCCTTTGTTTCTATGTCCTGTAGAAGAAAAGGCATATTAGTTCGACTTATTTGATATCTAAATTCTCCCACCAGATTTCCAGAGCAATTGATTAGTGAACTATCTGCAGGTACCAGTCAGATGGTAACAGAAGCTGTGTAACGCAGAGTCAATAGTTGATCAAATTTTTAAGTTAGCAATAAAACAGACTGCTTAGTATGGAGTCAGTATCCACTTAAGGTCAAAGGAGAATTTTGCTCTCCTTTTCAGGCTATGAAATCTTTTCATTTTCTTGTCTCATCTGCTTGTTCTCTTAACCTTCTTCTGTGTCTTCTACAGCTCCAAATATTTCAGGGAGTAGAAAAACCTGCTCTTCAAGCAAGCTTGTGAGTATTTTTATACAGCACATCAGTAGTTCTCAACTTCTGTCTTTTGAGATTTATAATCTTTAGAGCTATTTCTGAAATGGGTGACCCAAGACCATTGTGCAAACCAGATTTGAAAAGGGCCCTTTGGAGTAAAACTGGAATATGATCCTGGGAGGAAGGCTCCAGAGAACTATAGGCTAATATCATCATAATCTTCACACACATATCTGTACCTGATATTATGCATAATCAAAAGCATGCATGGTCAAGTGTATGCCTTGATACGTTCTAGCTGATAACTGTATTATTAGCATTTTACCTGTCCTTAAACATTCTTTAAGCACTTCGTTTCAATGCTTGAAAAAATCCCATCCTTTGATCTGTTAGTTGTTTAACTGCTTGACAATCAATAATTTCACTTAGCAGTGAAGAGCTTGATATCCCAGACTAAAATTCTAGGTCTCTCACCCACCGCTTGTGATGGAGAAGGTAGTTACTCCCTAGGTGATTTATTCAAAAATAACATCCTTGTCAAGTATGCATGCTATGTATGTAGTTAAAACAGTTAGTACTCAACATATTTGTGGCTGTTGCTATAGTTGTTTGATTTTTGAATGTTTCTAATTTCTCGTTTGTGCAGATACCTATGACTCTATGTACATAAAATGTCTTTTTCTTTTTTACCACTTTAGATAGAATTATAGAGGCAATTTTCATAGATGAAAGGCTATGAATTTTTAAAGGCTCTCAGTATAGTTTGCCAAATCATTTATCAAAGAGATCATATAATGTTTCGCACACACACAGCAGTTAAATGTTCTTCCTTCAACAAATACCGCATCAGTAAGGAGACCAATTTTTTAAAAGAACAATGGATCTGAGGGACTTTCACCTGCTCTTCCACTCCTCTCTGTTTCCTCTCTAACTCCTCTTTTCTTGGCACACCGTCTTCTAGGTACCCAGGTTTCCTTTCTAATGTTTTTCAATTTCTGGATGATTGAGCCTTTAAGCATCCTGTTTCCTCTTCTGAGACTGTCTTTCTTGCCTCACATTAACTCTCACCCACCCAAACATGGTGCAGATAATTCATAGATACAGAGCAGAACACGTTATACTCTCTTTCATATATTCTCAAAGTGTTACTCCCTAGCACTTGGTGCAATTGTACTTGAATTAAATCAGCTTTATTTATTTATTTATTTATTTTGCTCACTTGAAAAAGTAAACAAATAGCAGCAAACACTTGGCACAGCTATTAAATTGCCATTTGAGACTCCTACAATTCACTTTTAATTATCTGGTTTCAAGTCCCAGGTCCACCTCCAGTTCCAGCTTCCTGGTAATGCATGCCCGGGGAGGTAATAGGTGCAAGCTCCACTTATTGAGTCCCTGCCATTGGCCCTGGAGATCAGATTGAGTTCCAGACTTTCAGCTTCTGTGTAACCCATCCCAGGCTGTAGCTATTGAGGACATCTGGAGAGTGAAACAGTTGCTTAATTAAACATTTTGATAATTAACATTTGTTTTAGGTTTGGAATTGGCCAAAACAATTTTCTAGAGAGAAAATTCCAATTTGTCCAGGCAGTGATAAATATGTTGCTTTTGAGATGATTTAGAAAAAAGTATAAAAGATTAAATTTATCCGATTACAAATATTTAGTATAGAATTTATCATCTGATAGACCAGTGAATTGAACAAATGAGTCGTAATAGTATGGTGTATTTTATTCTGTTTTGAGGAATTTAGTCAGAAAATACAAGTGATATAAAAAAATAGATTGTCAATCAATTTGGAATGTTTTAAAGTAGTTGAAGAATTATTGCATTTGTACGTTAAATTTTTGGATTAATTATTGTTATCCAAATTCTTTATCAATCAATTGGTAAAATGAAATCCTTACAAACATGAAATAAGAAATAAAGTTTAAAATCACATGTTCTTGTAAACTAATTTGTAAATAAGATCAAACATTATAAAGATCTATCCTCAGAAATGGTCATCAATACTGAAGGGTTGTTAGTAGAGTAATAAAGCTTGTAAGTTGATTTTGAAAGCTTAAAGCAAAACACTTACTAAATTCTAACATTGGAACAGATCATCAGCCTAGTAGTTAAGACCAGCCATTGCAGACATCTGAGGAGTGAACCAGCAAATGCGTCACTAAATGCAAATGTAAAAAGAAAAAAACTTTCAGGTTGCAGTTGTGTTGAGTCTTCAAAATTAAAGACTCAAACGTTGGCAGAAAACAGGAAAAAAATACAGTCATAGGTGTGAGAGTAAATACACACAATTTTATTCATTTTGGCAACAACTTTATTTTTTAATTAAATGATTATTATTACTGCTATTATTATTATTATAAAGGTCTGCATTATTAGGAATCTGGTGTCAGGAACCAGGGCTGAACATAACCCCAGGGACTCTAGTCAGACATACGGGTATCTTAGCCACTAGGCCAAACTTTTGCCTGTGTTTAATGGCAACTTGAAATATCATAAACTACCGGAGTTTAACTATCTACAGTTTGGTTGAGGGTTATTCAATTTTTAAAGTTTGGGAAGCAGAAAGACTAAGTTTGAAAATACATGCGTTAGCACATTACACGGAAGTCTGCACGGGGGTGAAGTGGACAGGTGGATAGATTCTGAGAACAGTTTCTGGGGGTAGGATTTCGAGAAAGTTGCCGCAGTAGAAGGCACAAGGGTGCTGCTGTCTCAAGTTGTGTTAAATCAATTACAAATGAGAATTATGGTTGCTGTGAACATGTCAAAACCTAGTTCTGATTGTCTGAATTCCCCACAGCACAAATGGCTAGTCCTGCAGCTCCCCGAGGCAGAAATAGCCACTTTCAGGTACAGCAAATATTTGACCCCTACTTAGCAAAGTGCTTCCCTGAACTGGGCCGCGGTGATAAAAGCCAGCCTGTATGTTGTGATTTTGTTATAGCTATACAGAAAGAGGAAGAAACTAGTTCTGGGTGACAGAATAGGAAAGGGCAATGGGGATCACAAAATATTGTAATTCAGAGCTTCAGAGGATAAGCAAGAAAGGTTAAAAATCAAGTTTCTCAGGTTTTCTTTTTTTAAAAATGTAACTTTATTTTTATTAGAGCAGTACAAATTCATAGTTTTTTTGGTTCGTTTAGGGATGGTGTTTTGCTTTAAGAGGCTTATCAAGGAATCTGTCATTTGGCCTGCCTTGCCCTAACTGGGCTACCTGCAGGCAGCCACTTCCAACTGTTCTTCTCCTGCATAGTTCTTTATCTGAAAGGCAGAGTAAGGGAGAGTCAGAGATTTTCCACCTGCAGATTCACTCTTCAAAACCCATTGTGCCATAACTTCTACCCCAAAAGGTTTTTCCTGTTATTTTCTTATGTATGTAAAAAAAAAAAAAACTATTCTCATGTAATTGTTACTGTATTTTCAAATCTCTTACCCTGAGAAGTAATTGGTCCTCTTACAAGAACACTCTCACCCACACACGACCTTGCTCTTGCCCATTTTCCCAAATATAGTTAGCCTGCAACTTCAATATTTACATGGTAAAGACCATGAGTGGGCATTTTCTGTGTTCAACAATATTTGTGCTTACTTGGGATTTCAGGGAATGGTTTAGTTTCTTAAGGCCATAATTTTTGAACATTGAATTAGTTGTATGACAGGCGGAGAGGCAGAAAGTTTGAGTGGCAGGGACTCACTCCCTTGAACAACCAGTACTGCATCCCAGTGTCTGCATTGTCAGGAAATCAGAATCAGGGGCTAGAGATGGGACCTCAACCCAGGAACTGGGAGGTAAGACACACGTGCCTGCTCCCTGCAAGTCTTTCTTGATCTCACCAGAAAGAATCATCCAATGTGGCCTCACCCCTATTCCATCTCCATTCAGACTTTCACCCTAGACAGTTAAAATCTGATGAACTTGATCTTACTCTGGTTTGCTTGAATACAAAAAGCACATCTGATTGATCTCCATAAACCAACACACAGCTCAGGTCTGTACACAGCAGACCCTACAGCCTGAATTGAACACAGTGCACAAGTTGAAGACAGGGATTATATTGAATTAGGAAGCAGACATTCAAGAGGTTGATACCAGTTTTGCAGCATTTTGAGCTGTGCAACAAGTTATTCACTCCATCTGACTTTAACTCTCTTGCCGTCCTCTTTCAATAATGAGATGCCTTGTAATTACACTGGCTCTATCTGTGTGATCCAGGATATTCTTCTTAGCACAAGGTCAGCTAACCAACAAACTTAATTTATCTACAATCTTAAGTATATACTACCATTAACATAACATATTCACACATTATTAAGATTAGGATGCAGATTATTTTGGGAACCATTATTATGCTTATCAGGAGATGATTAATAAATACACACAAAAATAGTAAAATAGCATAAGCTAAAAATGTATGAGAATGATAATGAGATGTAAAACAGATCAAAAATTAAATCGACACAAATGACAGTATTGACTTCCTGTATTATTTTTTGAGTTGCAAGTTAGCAATTCTCAATGTATCAGTGTAAATCACGTGAGAAGACTACAGCCTGAGGGAAAACACATTTGAAAATAGTAATAAACAACATGAGTTCTGTTTCTACATATAAACTCTGTCAATGTCAAGGTACTTTTGTGAGTTATAGAAGCAGTCATTTAGTCTAAAAGAGCTGAAGATCCTCGGAATATATATATAATACAAATATATATATATATACTTAAAGATTAGAAAACAAAATCAATTCAGAAGGAGTGAATCTGGACTGTGACATGGTTAGAAATTCTCTCCAAATCACAGCTGATTTATAAGAAGAATTAACAGGAGCCTTTTGTGGTCCACTATTCAAGTGAAGATTTGTGGGTGTTTTGTGGATTCAGCTTTGGCAAACAATCCCAATATTCTTTCCTAATAAGCTTATATTATCTTTCTTTGGCCCCTTAGGAAGTCCACGTGGAAATCCTTGTAGCAGCATTCCCCAACCTCTAAGACCATTACTCTGTATTCATCCCTTTTGGTTTTACTGAACCATTTCTGCTTCTTGGTAGTCATTGGTTTGATTATACTTTGTCTTCAGGATCATTTTGGCAAAGCTATCTTTCATCTCCTGTTATAATTCTTGGAATAAATATTTCAGGATTTCAATTCCACTTGTTTAAAATTTCCACTGAAAGCTCTGCTCTTATCTTTAGATGCTCTGGCATGACAGTTTTGGCACATGTTAAAACAGAAAGCTTGCTCAACTTCAAATTTTCAGTCAGAATAGTATAAGCTGAATCAACTGAGATATCTTTGGTGGTGGCTATTGTTTTACATTTTTTGAAATGAATTATCCACTAATAGGCAAATGAGTTTTTTAGGGGACTTGTGTCCAGAAAGATTTTGTAAAGCATTGCTAATTTCTTCATGCTTCCATCTGACAGTCACAGTGAATTTGATGCTTGTTCTTGCTTCAATGTTAGCGAAATACATATTGTTCCGTTACAGGCTCCATTTATACTAACATCTTATCCTTCTTACTGCCTCTTACTGGATTCTCTTCAGGTCTGTTATTTCCAGTAAGTACAGATTTATTGTGATGCAAAAATTGTAAAATCCACATGTAGTTATTTCATGGAATGCGTTTTCTCTAAATGTTTTGAATACCTCTCATACTTTCAATTTTAATATCGGTTAGTGGTATTCATGAAGGGATTAAAAGAATCAGAAGATTTATTATGTCACCAATTTTTATTCTCTTTGACAATATAATTATGTAGCTCATTTTTATTGAAGCAACCATGGTTAGAACACCATATTTCCTGTAGGCACAGCCACTGCCTAGGTAGAATTGTTTACTGGTTAGACTATTCTGCTATGAATAATGAGACAAAAGATTTGCATGTATTTAAACAATTTCTTTTTTGTTCTAGTGTAATTTTTTCATTATGACTCTCTCTTTTCATTTCAGTAAGACAAAATCCAATTTACTCTATTGAACAATTTACTCTGTATAATATTCCATGTAGTAAAAATTTCTGTGACAGTAGATGTATTCAGCTTTAGCAAACAAAGTTGAAATGCTGGTGAAAATATAAATGGATACGTAAGCCTTGTCAGTCGGTTGGTATACATCTATTCTAAGTTCATTGTCATTAAATCCAAGGAGAAAAACATACATCAGTGTACATCTGAGCTGTAACATAATCCATTATTCATAGCATGCATAAGGTAACATCAGATTAAACTTTTAGCAGAAGGCCAGAAACTATTCTGTGTATGAACTAATGCTTCCTGTATCTTTGTTATGCCTAGCTCTCTTCAAAGCACATTTACTATTTTAATGATTTAATCAGCACAGGAAGTGGGTTCAAGGTTTATACTCACTTCACAAATAAAAAAGAGGATCATGGAAAGGCTAATTGAGTACCCCATGATCACACAACTAATAGAAGCCTGGGGTTGGAATTCAGCTGGTTGGCTTGGAATGTTGCTTCCAATAACTTCAATGAGAAAACTACAACAAAAAGTCACAGCCAAACAAAAAACATTCCAGGATTCTTACAAGGAAGAAAATGTGTTAAGTCCTTTTTCTTTAAAAGGCATATAGTTTTGTTTTTATCTAAAAGGCAGAGTTACAGAGAGCAGGACAGAAAGAGAGAGAGATCTAGCCAATGATTCTCTCCCCAGTTGACCGTAATGGCCAGAGCTGGGCTGATCTGAAGCCAGGATCTAGGAGCCAGGAGCTTTTGCAGAGTCTCCACAGTGGGTTCAAGGGCCCAAGGACCTGAACCATCCTACTCTGCTTTCCGAGGCTATTAGTAGGGAGCCGGGTTAGTAGCGCAGCATCCAGGGCAGGAACTGGTGTCCCTACGGGATGTTAATGTCACAGGTGAGGATTTAGCCTGCTATGCCATGCAGTTGGCCTCTATGCTACTTTTTTAAAGAAACATTTTGCTTTGTATAATTTGGTCTATTGGTTGTTACTACCAATACAGAACTTCGATATATGAAAGGGGTATCTTGATTATTTTTGTATAAAAAATGATAATCATTGAAGATATACCTTCATGTAGAAATCTCTCTTGCCTGAAACATAATCCTTTTTCCTCCTCCATTCTTCATGTTTACCTGCTTCTATAGATATTAGAATATTATTTCTTTAGGAAACCCCCCTGTCCTCTCCATTTTCCGTTATTTGATTATAGCTTTGTAGTCAATTCTCTATTAAAATGGTGTTCTTTTCCTTCATAGTACTCATTTCAATTTGCAGTTAATGCATGTGGTTAAATCATTTAAAAGTGTATCTTCCACCAGGCTTTAAAGTCACATAAAAATGGAATCATGTCCATCACTGTGTCCCTAGACCTATTATAGTCCCTGTCACACAGCGGGTCATTAGTAAGCATTTGTGCAATGCATGAATGAGATATTATCTTCTGGGTATTTGTTGTTCATTTTTTCTTCTAAGGATTGTGTTATATCTCAAATTATAACACTAATGAATCTGCAGAAATTATTCGAAAATATCTTACACTTCAAAAGTTCTGTATTTATAGAATTGTCTCTAATGTACTTTCATTTCCAGCATTGACCAATGGTAACAAAAAATATAGTCATAATAAATGCAAATGTCTTCAATCAATTATGCCCACAAGACTCCTTAATATTATCCAGTTATTAAACCACAGTTTTTTTCCCATTCACTTATGCGCTTTTAAAAGAGGGTTTTTCTTTCTTATTCAAGTATCAAATACTGCCATTTTTTTCTTGATTTTGACTGATATCCTTGTCAAAAACCAAGTACAAACTTGCACTATCACCTCTATTTACCAACCTGTATCAGTAAACTACACTGTCTTCTCTCCCACTACCACAGGTGGAGGACTCATAGTTGGCTGGTGGACCATGTTCTTATTTTTTTCTTTTTAAAAAGATTTATTTTATTCATTTGAAAGGCAGAATGGCAGTGTTACATAAAGACAAAAATAGATAGATAGAGAGAAATCTTTCATCTGTTTATTCACTCCCCAAACGCCACAACAGCTAGGGCTGGGCCAGGAGCTTCTTTTAACTATCCCATATGTATGCAAGGATCCAGACATGTGGGTCATCCCCTGAGTTCCTAGGCTCATAAGCAATTTGCTGAATCTAAAGCGGAGTAGCCAGGACTGGGCCATGGGCATTACAGACTACGGCTTAACTCTGTATGCCACAATATTGGCCCTGAAACACATTCTTGTTGGAGTCTGCGAGCTCAGAATGCCATTAGCTTTTTTCTTCCTCTTGCAAATCTTTTTTCATTTTCTACTAAATTATTTCCATTGGTATACAAATACACTGTTAATGCCTCTGATTTTTTAAAAAACAAAACATATCTTTTGACCACTTCTTCCCTCCAGTTATGGTACTAGCCCATGCTTTTCTAGCAAAACTTCTTGGAATGGTCTTCTATGTTTTTCACCATCCCTTCCAGATTAAATGTGCTCCATGCAGCTGTTCACTTCTCTCTGTTCACCTTAAGTCACAGTCATAGATTGTCAATGACTGCCATGTTGCAGTCGTATCATTTGACTTGTCAGTTGGGTCTCACGCAATCATTCTTTCTTTTTTGACAGTTTCTTAACCAGAATTTTTCTGAGCTTTTCCTTCCTGATCTGCCCCTCTCACTGCTCTTTATCTCCCCAGGTTCTAAACATTGATGTGCCTTTGATCTTTTCTTCTGCTTATGCTCATTCTGCTGGGCATCTCATTCAAACTCTGAGCTACAATTATTATCTATTTGACTGCTATTCCAGAATTATTTCTCTTGTTTGAATCACTACCTTACCCCAAGACATATTTAATTGCTTCCTCAATGTCTCTAAGATTATTCATGGACACATTTCTTCCTTAATCTATTCTACTTTAAGTCTGTCTCATCTTAGCAAAAGGTGTGTACATCTTTGTGGTGATTCAGGCCAAAGATTTGAAGTCTTTCTGCCTTTTACTTCCAAGCAGTTGTCCGGGATCCATGTAGCCCTATGAATCATTGCAGTAGGTTCATTGCTAGTTTCCATATATCCTTCCTGCAGTCTCCACTGATAACTTGCAGAAGTGTTACAGTGAACTGCCAGAATCTACAGAGGTTAATCATTAGTTGCCTTTTCTATACTGACTTTCTTGATGTTCTAGAACAGTACTATGCACAGACTTACTCAGGGTACTTCCCACTTGATGATAACATTTTTTTTTGATGTACTGCTTTCTGATCTTTGCTCAAATTGTACCTCTCCTTTGGGGACTTCCCCCACAACTTTCTGTGCAATTACAGCTTCATAATTTTTATCTGTGATTATTTCTATCACTATATAACAGGCTGTGTAATTTAATTATTTTATTGTTTTTTCTCTCCTCCACTTACACTCACAAAATTATGCTCTTTAAGTATAGAGATATTTTATGCTTAGCTAATGCTCTGTCCAAATGCCTAAAATGATGATTGACAAAGGTGAAACTCAACTAAGTACTTGTTTTTAGTGAATAACTGTTACAAAAATGTGTACTCCTTGATAATTTTAAGGTGTTTTTCATATTCATTCTTTCATTTAATTACAAGTACCACATAACATTAAAATGATTAATATTATTACTTCTACTTTAAGAAAGCAGAAGAAAAGGCGGGGGCTAGCATGACGGTGCCTATGGTGCTGGCATCCATGTGGCCACCAGTTTATGTCTTGGCTATTTTATTCAGAATCAGTTCTCTGCTTGCAGCCTGGAAGGGCAGCAGAGGATATCCCAAGTGCTTGGGCCTCTTCACCCACATGGGAGACCAGGAGGGGGCTCCTGGGTCCCAGCTTCAGATCATCTCAACTCTAGCCATTGTGGCCATTTGAGAAGTGAACAGTAAACAGAAGACCTTCTCTCTCTTTATCTCCTTCTCTCTGTAAAAATCTGCCTTTCAGTTAAAAATGAATAAATCTTTTTAAAAAGTAAAAGGAGACCACGAGTTAAAGCAATGTTGGCAACAAGTAGAAACTATGAAAGAAATTAGCTCCCTCAATAAGAAATTTAATCAACTAACATCTTGATTAGCTCAGTGAAATGCATTTCAGATTTCTGATCTTCATAAGCTAGTAACAGGAAACTTAAGGCACTTCTTAGAAGTTGGTGATTTTAAAAATTTCAGTTTATTTTCAAAAAACATAGACAGACAGTATACTGAGAGACTGACAGAGGAAGATCTTCCATTCATTGGTTCACTCCACAAACACCTGAAACAACCAGGGTTGGCTGAACCTACCTGAAGCCAGGACCTTAGAACTCAGTCCAGGACTGCTCCCCAGATGGAAGGGCCCAGATCCTTGAGCCATCATCCACTGCCTCCCAGGGTGCACTTTAGAAGGAACCTGAATATTAGCATGTGGGATGCAGTCATCCCAAGCACCAACTAAATCACTAAGCTAAAAGCCTGCCCCCCAAATTAAATTAAAACAATAATTAAATCAAATTAAATCAAAGTGATGATGATTAAATTACATTAAAGCAATAATAAGAATAAAGTTACATTAAAGTATACTTACTGAAGTAAAAAAATACATACTTAGAAATATGCCAGTGTAGGAAGTTCAAAAGGTTACCTACTTCTCTTAAAATTCATAATCATTGTCAAAACGAATTTCTAATCGTTAGGGTACTTTTCTCAGTAGTACTTGGTTTCCTTCAGATTCTGGACTGCCCAATCTAGCCACTCACATATATTTTTAAGTTTTTTTGTCTGCGAGGCACAGTCAGGGAAACAATGCAAGTGCTCCTAAGAGCTAGCTTAGTCCCCCAGATTCCCAGAGTTGAAGAGGGCTGGCCTAGACCAAAGCCAGGAGCTAAAAATATGTTCAAGTTTCCCATCTGAGTGGCAAAGACACAGTTATTTCAGCCATCCCCAGCAACCCCCCAGTTGCACATTTGCAGGAAGCCGGGATTGGCAGTGGAGATGCTAGTTGAACTGAGGTAATATGGTGTGGGATGTGGGCATCCTAACCAGCCACACACCTGCCAAAAATGAAAACCAGTCCCTACTCACATCCCCACCCCTTTTTTTAACTGTTCAAACTAATTATGATCTGAGAGTTAGAATACTAGAAAGTATAAATCCTTTGAGCGAGTGCCTTGCGGAATGTGCCTTGGGGAATTTGTTCCTTCAGTATCAGCAAACACTTGATCAAGACCCTTAAATTTCTCTGCCATCTGCAGTTACTTGTTCCATTTTTTTTCAAGGAAGAAGAAGAGGAAATAATAATAATAAATATGGAAGTAATGGTTATAAGATAACAGAATCTGGACATTCTACCTTTAAACCAGTGTACATTCACAGCTGTTGTCATTCAGGGGGAGGTATAGAGTATGCACGAGCATGTCTTTGGAGCTCACATTCTGGTAATCTTCTGCAGCGTGGGTGGTGTTCGTGCTTATGTGAGCCAAACTTCTCTAGGAAACAGAGATCCTCTGATTTTAGAAACCCTGAGCTGGCATATTTCACTGGCACAAAATTTAGCATAAAATCTCAGAAAAATGTTAAAGACACCAATATGAACAATGCTGGGGCTAAGCTCATGGAATCTACCCACATGTTTGATCTGAATTGCTAATGAGGTTGACCCCTTGATCAGCCAAAAACTTTTAATCATCAGGTAAGAATTACTCAGTGCAGATCTGCTCAATAGTGAAGGCGACTGTTGGAGACATTGGTCTGATTTCTTGCAGAATAAAAACAGACAAACACAGTAGGGCATTGTTCTTTCCATTCTCTCACACACACACAAGTTACTGGTGATGACATGCCTACATCTACGTGGCAAGCACACCAAAAGTAAAGTTGGGCAGGCTGGAAAATGCAGAGATAATCACAATCCCTTCGACTGGAATTTCAGACAATAGCAACATGTCAAGTTTTTCGAATAAGGCTTCGCATAAGCCACTAACGTAACCTTTCTTCTATTAGCCCATCTTGCAGTGGCCAATAAGACATAACCACGATAAAGAACAACCCAGAATGTGCTTAGAAGAGCTACTTTGGAACTTTCACAACTGAGGACATTTGATTGAAAAGCCAACAGTGACATCAGAGTGGTAGAAGAAAGGCAGTGATTGTGGCAGAGCGCAGAGAAAGGAGCCAGGCAGCTATCGTTTAATTCCTGGGGTTCTCACAGAGGTTCCTATGGATAGAAGTTGGGGCTGAGGCATGCATGTTCAGCTCATGTACAAGTTTCTAATTGGCTAGTGTTGCTCATGGAATTCTACCATTGGTCAATGCTTTGCTTTTCAGGGAATTTTTAAGATTGTTGACTGGTCATCATTCAGTCAGTCTTAGAGGATCATAAACAGGTGGCAGTTCCTTTCTACCATCAAGTTGGAACTTCCCTGCTCACCGAAAACTCCTCTAAACAAAACCCACAAGACAATACTGGCCATCACAGTGTTATGTATTGAAGAAGTGAATGACTTCATGAGTCCAGTAATTGGAGCCTGATAGAGCTGGCTGAAAAATTCCTCAATTCAGTGAGTTAATTTATTGCTGGTAAAAACCAAGGCATGGGTGTTTCAAGCTAGAGCGTGGATGCTAGCAGCCTGGGGTGACCCTAGCATCTTGATTCAAGGCACTGTTTGTTGGCTCAGTTTCAGGCACCCAGTATATAAAGCCTCCCTCACACACACTTTGAATTTACTGCGACAAGCATGTGGTCCTGGATCTTGTGAACCTATCTAAGGGACAAGTTAGACCAGCATTCTATTATTGCTAGATAAGTTTTATTAAAGAAATATGCAACCAGTCTGCTATCAAAGCAGAGCAACATACTTATTTCATGAGGAGAAATGTGTCATACTGTGAACAGTATCAGTATTAATTTGAGTCTCTCCAGAAGCTGACACTGAGAAAATAGGCTCAACTGGAAGGTGATTGAGAAGAAGTATTCAGGGGAAGGGGGATTGGATGACGGGATGGAAGGGAGCCGATGAAGGGCATGTTATATAACCAACGATCACAGTGAGAACTTAGAAGTTAATCTCACTCAGAAGTTCCAGGAAATTGTGTGAAGAGACACTTCCCATCATTGTGCCAGTCACTAGCTGCCTTCCTGCCATTCTCCGTGGTGCTTACCTCATCCAACCCTTCTGAGCAGTCCCGCCAACCTGCAGAGTCCCTCCCACAGCTGGCTTTGGAAATAGCCTTCAAGCAATGACACCTGAAGTTGGAAGTCAAAGCCAGGGAATACCAACGTGGGACGGTTCAAGAGAGAGGGGGAAGGCATTTGCAGTTTGTGCTGCAGTATGTGAATAATTGCCCGTTTGGATGATTCCCAATTTTGTGATCCTTAGCCTAAAACAGAGACCTTCTAGCAGCACAGAAATGTAAAATGCTAAATGTCTGCTTCCTCAGCCTTCCCTCAGCAAGAGCCCCACCAATCAGGTGCACCTGAGTGATTTCAGCAGGATTCTCTCCTTCCATCAGGCAGTAGTTCATTTATCAACGTTAAATTCAGCACATCAGGCAGATAGCTTTTCCAAGCTGTCTTCTGTCTAGAGCTTTTTATCTTTCTTCTGTTCCCTGAAATCACTTAAAATGTGCTTTAAACTTTCCCATAAATATACACACACAACAGCAGCCACAAAATTTGTAGAACACAATGTAAAAAGAAGTGTGGGGGCACTTTGTCCAAAATGCAAGGACAAACTACCCTTTCAGGTGTATGTACAGTTTTCCCTATCTTCTTCTCTCTTCCCATTTCTGCTCTTTGTTCACTATTTAATGTCATTGTATATACAGTAAAAATCAAAAATTTTTAAAGATTTACTCATTTTTATTGGAAAGGTGGAGAGACAGAAAGGAAGATCTTCCGTCCGATGGTTCATTCCCCCAAGTGGCCACAACGGCTGGAGCTGAGCCACTCCAAAACCAGGAGCCAGGAGCTCTTCCAGGTCTCCCACACGGGTGCAGGATCCCAAAGCTTTGGACCATCCTCAACTGCTTTCCCAGGCCACAAGCAGGGAGCTGGATGGGAAGCAGAGCCACCGGGATTAGAACCGGCGCCCATATGGGATCCTGGCATGTGCAAGCAGAGGACCTTAACCACTACACTATCGTGCCAGGCCCACAATCAAACTTTTTAAACTATTATTCATTTTTATGCTGGACAACGTCAGTTTTAATTACAAATATGAGAGCATTATCTCATGTATAGCATCACTTACTATTTTGCAGCTCTTCCTCGAAGGGCCTTTAGCTGGCCAAATGATATATATGTGCAACAGAATCCACAGAGTTGTAGAGAGGAAGGACAATCACTCCCTTACTCCCCCAGTGACAGCTGGAAATGAAGACATTCGGAGGCATCCAAAGGCTAATGCACTAAATGTAGCATTTCCAGTTTGGACCTGCCTTAAGACTGCCAGGATGCATTTTGCACTATGCAGCAGTCCCATGGCCAATGCTCCACAAAGCAGTAGCGCTCAGGAAATCTATCCAGGCATCTCCTTCTCCCTCATACCTGTCATCACCAGCTGATGGGTGAAGCCAAAGGATTTTTAAAACTCCGCTCCTGGAAGCATCAAGTATCTAGTCAGTGATGAATAGAGATGGGATAACAATTGTCCTTAGTGACAAATGGCCTCTTGCCGGCCATCCACCAGTCCATCGCTGACATGGTAAGTCAATGTGGGGCAGCCTTCTCACAGTAATATATCTAAACTCAACTCCCCATGTTTTCCCATCCCTACTTCCAGGCTCCTGCAGGGATAGGAGCATCAGAGATGGTAAGGAGAGGGCTAGAAGCAGGGAGGAGATGCCAGGGGAAGTTGGAACAAAGAGGTTTGTGGAAAGAGCAACTGAGCGTCTATCTTCTGTGAATGAGAAGCTGTGGTGGGGAACAACCCTGTGCAGAACTCGCATTTGATCAGACCTAAAGTGTAAAATGTAAGCCAAAGGTACCTTTTCAAGAAGCTCAATATAGTGGTGTAAGTGCATTAGACTCCAAGTTCGGAGGGCTCATGTGAGTGGGCTGACCCCACGGCATGTCCTGGAGTTGGCTGTTCTGCACACAAAGGCCACTCTTCACCACAGACCAGCTCGTGAAAGAACAGCACACACCCACCACCTCAGCCTTTCATTCCCTTTCACATCTCAGCTCATTCAAAATCAAAGTGACTCTGTAAGACCTAAAGCTTACCCTTTAGAGACTTGCATAAGGAAAACTGATGAGTGAATTAGGGATATGGAGGCAAATATTCCTGGGTGTGCTCCTGAGGCTTAACCTGCATTCATTTTACTCCTCCTGCCACCAACTTCTCTCTGATTGTCCCCCTATTGTCATTCCAATTGCCAAATCCAAGAGATGAATTTCAGTCTGAATTTTACTGAATCTGTTTCCCGCAATTCTTATGATAGCGATGATCACTCATTCCATGGATCCATCCATGGAGGTTTCTAGAACATAATCTGTCTTCTGGCTAAAATATTCCAGCCTCTTTCATTGCCATTCCATTCTCTATCCCTTCTAATCTGGATGCCTGGGATGCAGAGATTTGTTTTCACAGATGATATTGCTAAGCACCAGGATGATATAATGTGGATGAAGCACTTTGTAAATTGTAAAGCACCATATAAATATGAAATACTGTCATTATGAGGTGAATGATTCTGTAGTTTGTTCAACCAAGACTTTATCTTATTTTTCCAAATGATTTTTATATCCTAGAAGAAATATGTATCGAAGGTATTCATGCAAACTTTCTAAATGACTTGATGATCTAAACAGCATTTTACATGCTTTACATATTTTGTGTTACCCGTAACAAATAAATAGCACTGAAAAATTATGGGAATGACATTTAATATGTGTATAACTATGTTTCTCCAGTTATATGAGTGAAATTTTATTTTTATGGGAATTAACTTCATGAAACTCAAGCAAAAATATCTAAATGTGACAGATATATGTCCTTAACCAGAAATTAATCTGTCCAAAAGAAAAACCAACCAAATTCCCAGATCGCTTCTTTCTTACCTGAGAGTGTCCCTTTGTGTCACTCAAAATAATGATGTAGTTTTGTCTAAATTATTTTCTTAATGATTTCTTTGAGTGCCTTTGTCTTTGCAAACATAAGAATCAATGAACCTAGAAGCAGATATAACTTACAAATGATTCACATCTGTTTGCCTCAAGTTAAATACACTTTTCAAAAACTGTATCATACAAAATAAATCTGTTACATTTATGAAAGATTTCACACAAGGAAATAATACTCATAATTAAAACGTGTCTTATGGCTAAACATGCCTTATGGTTAAATAGCTAACATATTAACTAATTACCAATAGAAAAATAAAAATTTCTGATTTATAACAATGATTCGTTTTCTCCTCTGAATAGTAAAATCCATGTCCATTATCTTCATATGTGGAATTTTTCTTTATATTTGAAAAAACAAATTTTTGTGGCAAAACATTCTTTTAAAAGGGACATTAAGCCAAATGTTGCTTCATTACAACATTTGTTCATATTTTCTCACTGGTTTTGTATCCTGGAGGGAAAAATAAAACATTGGTAAAGACCTATGTATTAAGGCTAGGTACAACTCCATCATCGTGTCTGAAGGCTGGGCCTTGCAGAGAGTGACTAAATTAAGTTTCTGGGATAAAACCCCCATCATCAAATCATGATCGCTATATACAGAGAGAGCATGAGGGCATGAAAGGCTCACACATTCCCTCTCCCTGTGCTTCCTGGGCTATGAAATGACAGCTCCTGTACGTGCAGCCTGCCATCTACCACCCACATCAGATGCCAGGCCAACTCAGTTTCCTGATCGTGACCTATGAAATTACAAACTGTGAGATAAAATAAACTTTTTCCTTTCTGCGTAGCTTTATTCACTTTGTTGTTTTTGTCATTACAGTAGCAAAGCACAAAGTGACACAGTAAGTAGCTTCACAATATAAGTCTGCCAGTTAAGGTTGTATCTGTAACCACAATTAATATTAAGAGAATTGTGGGTTGCTACCTTTTTAGGAATTGCAGAAAAACATCTGCCATCCCCAAAATACGTAATCTCTGCTGTGAAAATTGTGAACTTACATTTAAATAAATGCCCTGTACAGAAAGAAGTCTAAAAAATATTATAGAGGCATTTCATGGGTTAATCATGGAATCTTCTAGAAAAAGAAGTATTTTAAATTGGTCAATCAATTATTCAACATTCATTCTGTACCCATCATGCATAACATTATATACATGCTTAGCTTTAAAGAAATCAACTGCACGAGCACTAAATATGAAAGTGTATACAGATTTGTGAACAAAACACACAATCTGCAGCTAGTCACCACTGCAGAATGAGATAGCAGTGTGGAAGTTATTGAAGCATAATTCTTAATACTGTTTAAAATTACAGATGTAAGATCTTTTCCAGAGCATTTCAAGATTGAATTTTTACTTTATATGCGAAAATTACACTTAAGCTCCCACCTCCACTTTGCTACTGCCCTGTTTTAAGATGAGACTTCACTCTACTATGTCAAACACTTGATGTAAAGAGAGGATATAAAAGCATCTGATTATTGTAACTGACTATAGTAAGATCAGTCTAATGTGTGCAATACAAGACAGGTCTAGTGAACTTACTGCTGGTCACCCTCGGAAAAAATTCGTGTCATTTTTTAGAAAATTCTCCCACTAAAACTTCAGGAAAAAAAGGGAAAATTGTCAATAATGAGCATGCTTAACATTTGCATATTATGTGATTTGATTTTATTATTATCGACATGGTCAAAAATTTGCCTGGCACAATATCCTAGCAGCTAAAGTCCTTGCCTTGCAGACACCAGGATCCCATATGGGCAGCGGCAATAACCCTGGAGGCCCTGCTTCCTATCCAGCTCCCTGCTTGTGGCCTGGGAAAGCAGTCAAGGGCAGTCCAAGAGCCTTAGGACCCTGCACCCATGTGGGAGACCCAGAAGCAGCTCCTGGCTCCTGGCTTTGGATTGGCTCAGCTCCTGTCATTGCAGCCACTTGGGGAGTAAATCAGTGGACTGAAGATCTTCCTCTCTGTCTCTCCTCCCTTCTATATATCTGATTTTATAATAAAAATAAAACATATCTTTTAAAAGTGTTATTTAGGGCCCGGCGGTGTGGCCTAGCGGCTAAAGTCCTCGCCTTGAACATGCAGGGATCCCATATGGGCGCCGGTTCTAATCCCGGCAGCTCCACTTCCCATCCAGCTCCCTGCTTGTGGCCTGGGAAAGCAGTCGAGGACCCTGCATCCGCGTGGGAGACCTGGAAGAGGTTCCTGGTTCCCAGCATTGGATCGGCACGCACCGGCCCATTGTGGCTCACTTGGGGAGTGAAACATCGGATGGAAGATCTTCCTCTCTGTCTCTCTTCCTCTCTATATATCTGGCTTTCCAATAATAATGAATCTTTTAAAAAAAATGTTATTTAAATAGTTTTGGGAGTTAACTTGAATTTACACACACACACACATGCACACACACTAAAAACAAACAGAGAAAGATGCTGTTCACTTTCACAGGTACTCTCTGTACAATACTAACTATGGGAAAGTCCAGTGAAGTACATCCATGAATCACGAAATAGTAACCGTTTGAATCCCGATTCAAACACTTGTGGAAATTTAAAATGTTAGCTATTATGATGGTAATGAGGAAAAAAGCAGTAGTTTAGGTCAATGGGTCAAAAAGTTCTATTTTCTTCTGTTGCAAAGTGTACACCCAAGTAAAGTGTAATTTTGGTCAGAAAAAATCAGCATGGTGAGTGTGAACCCCATTTTAATTTTTTAATAGAAACACTATTTTTCTGTTGCATTACCTATGGAGTCATTTTTACTAGTTATGATAATTGATTCTTTTAATATTTTCAGTTAATATACCCAGAGACAATGTAATTGGAATAACCAAGAAGGAAGAAATAAATACAATAGCATGCATAAATCCAAAAACATTGAAAAGCAACCATAGTCTTTGGTTTCCAGAGTTAAGAAGGTTAAAATGTTATTAGAAAACTATCAAATCTTTACCTTCCTCTTGGATCATTGTCTCTTATTATCAAACATACAAACTACAACTTTCAGTATGCAAATCTATTGTTAAACACAGGCATGTATACACACATTGAATCTCAGATTTACAACTCCCATTTAAAACCAGAACATACTTACAATTCTGTGTAAGATCAGTGATTTTCCTGATCTTGATACCTTCACAGGTCTTACATTTTCAATTTGTAAGAGTATTTCAGGTTTTTCAAACAGCTTATTTTTTTACAAATATTCTTTGATTATTAATGAGTAGTCACCATGCTGTCTAACTGAAATGTATTTTTTGTCAACCTTGTCTCCTTCCCAACCCTCCCTGTCCAAACCTTGCCTCAGCCTCTGGTAGCCACCACTCTATTTCCTTGTCTTAATCTTACACAAGTCAGATCAGGCTTAGCTCACGTTCTGTACATGGCTTATTTCTCTTAAAATAAGGTCTTCTGGACTCATTCATGGAATTGTAAATTACACAATCGCTTTCTTTGTATTTATTTGTTTATTTATTTTAAAGAATTACAGCAAGACAAAGAGACAGAAAGAAGGGGAGAGAGGGAAAGAGAAAAATTGAGGAAGAAAGATGATTTTCCATCTACTGTCTCATACTCCAAATGTCGTTTTTCCTAGCCTTTAGCAGGGCACTGCTTTGAAAGTGGAGTCCATATGGGATGCCGATATCACAGACAGAAGCTTTACCTGCTACGTGACAACCTCAGCCCTGAATTAACTTTCTTTTCTTTTCTTTTTTTTTAAGGCTGATGCTTTTAGAACAAAGGAGTGATGAGTTTGTGAGGTAATGAATATACTAATTATCCTGCTTCAATCAAATCACATTGTACCCTATAAATAAAATAAAATCAACAAACTATAAATTAATTAAAATTTAAAGTACATAAGTACTCTTCATGGTGTATGGCCTCCTGTTTTCTTCGCCTGGATAAAGAATGTCTCTGGATTCGCTCCCCAAGCAGTCAAGGTCAGTTGCCTCCTGTTTTGCCAGAGTAGCTTGTATTCGAAGTTGGCACTCATGGTCTCCATTTCTGAGCTCCTGGGTATTTCTAGCACAAATAATAATTCTTCATTCTGGGTTATCAAGCCAATTTTCACTTCTTCACTTTAAAGCTGCCTTTCTCAATGGGAGAAAAAAATAACCACTATTTTCTTACCAGAACTTCCTTGAGGGAAGTTAGTCTTCTTTTTATTTTTATTCTACAAGGAAATAACAGTTCATAGTCAGACTCATGCCCTATCTCCTCCATCTGATTTGAAGTCACATTTAATTCTTTTCACACTACTCAAATGCATTCATGGGAGGGCATGGCAAATTGAAATATTTATCGGGAAACTAAGTAACACATTTCTGTTAATGTCAACTTTTCAAACTCTCCTGTAGGCCACGGCAATAATACCCCACTTACAGAATAAAATCATCCCTGTTCACATTTTGACAGATCTGCTTAAAACTAAAATGATTTTCTTACTCTGGGATCCTTAGACAATGTTTGTTGTCTCCCTTTAGATACTAGAATTGAATAATTCATTAGTGAGATCATTTCCTCCCTTACAGAATCTATGAAGAGCTGGATTCTCTGAATGAAAAACATCACCTACCTTTTAAACTTATTACTTATTTACTGAGATTTCTCCCTTTCAATAGTTTTACATTATTTTTAAAGCTATTAATGAAAAAGAAGGAAGATATTTAACAGGACAAAAGAGCTATTTAAAAATCACATAACTTCTAAGTACAGAGTACAATTCATTAATATTATATGACCACGTCAGTGTCTGCAACATACTAGAAGCTCACACGAAGTCTCTAAATCAATAGTACAGCAATTATTGTAGAGCATAATGCAATACGTTTTATACCCATGCACAGTCAGCTAACTCAGTTGTGAGTTCTGAGAAGTTCTAGACCATCTGCAAGACAGTAGACAATGAGGAAATATTGAAGTAACAAAAGAAACGCACAAGCCTAACTTAAAAGAAAATTACTATTAATGATAGACACAGTGTTATTTGCAGTCAATGCCACCTTTAACTTCTTGAATTATTTATTATTTTAATAATTAATTATGTAATCGAGATAGAAAAACAAAGATCTGTCCTCTGGTTCACCACACAGATATCTTTGATTGTGGCTGAAGCCAGGAGTCAGGAACTCTATCTGGGTCTCCCATGGAGCGAGAACTTGAATTCTTGAGCTGTCACCTGCTGTTTCCTAGGAAGAGTATATGCCAGGAGGTGAAATGCAAGCAGATGCAGGATTCAAACCCAGGCACTCCTAGATAGGACACTGATATCTCAAATGACATCTTCACCCCGATGGCATATACTCATCCTTAATGTTGGTTTTAGAATTGACTTTAAATGATGAGGGACATTTTTGCACATGTCATCTAAGTTTTTGTCATAAGTAGACTGTGGCTGTTCAGTAACTTTGGGTGCTTCGAAACTTAGTACTACTGTTTACTACACTGAGAGATGAAGAAACTGATACAATTTAACACAACATTTTACTTTTCCAACTATTTATTTTCAGTGTCTATAAAGGCAACTACTTTTATATGCTTTTCATACCTTAAAACCCTCCTGAATGTATTTGCTCTTAGAGATTTTTGTTGAATATTCAGGACTTTCCACATACAAAATCATATCTGCAAATAGTAATGATTTTACTTCTTCCATTTTGCTTTAAATTTATTTTTATATGTAATTACTCTGGATATAACTTCAGTATTCTGCTGGAAAGAAATAGTAAGAAAGTGCACTTTCTGGGCCCCACACAATAGAATAGTGGCTAAATCCTCCACTTGCATGTACTGAGATCCCACATCGGTGCCAGTTCATGTCCTAGCTGCTCCACTTCCCATTAAGTTCCCTGCCTGTGGCCTGGGAAAGCAGTTGAGGAGGCCCAGGGTCCTGGCACCCTGTATCCATGTGGCAGACCCAGCGCAGAGAGTGGGGAAGGATAAGGTGGGAAGCTCCTGGCTCCTGGTTTTGGATAAGCTCAGCTCTGGCCCTTGCAGCTACTTAGGGTGTGAATCATTGGACGACAGAACTTTCTGTCTCTCTCTATAAATCTGACTTTCCAATAAAAATTAAAAATAAATACTTTTAAAAGAAAAGAAAGTGGACATTCTTTTGTCGTATCTCATGATACAAGAAAAGCTTTCAATAGCCTCCAAATGGTGCAGGAGAATGCAATTCTGTTTTTAGTGCAGGTTTCATAGTGCCATCTGACTTGCTAGTTTCCCCAAGGCCATTATTACCTCAGCTGCCCTGGATCTACAAGAGACCATGTCTACAGCAGGGATCAATGCAGAAAAATCTGTGCAGGTGACTCTATTTACAGGTCTTATGGGTGATCAATTGAACTAAATAAATAATGCAATGATATAGGGAGTTTTCAGTGATGACATAAGAAGACAAAATATCCTAAAAATAGAATTACTAGGAAATTTGGAAAAGTATGTGTATGTGTATGTGTACAAGAAGCAAAGAAATGAGTTATCTTACAGAAATGAAGGTAAAAATATTAGTCGTGAAGTCACTTGAGTATCAGATAAAAAATACAAGTTGTTAGTGATAACATTGGACAGGTTGTAACTCAGTTCATGTATACCAACACGCAAAAAATGTTGACCAAATATCAGCAAGTGGAAACACAAAACAAATAAATAATGGTCCAAATAACCAGTTGGCATATGCTCTAGGAGGCAAACTATGGTACCTACAAGTAAATAATCTCCATAATATGCTTTCAGTGCTATGATAGATTAATATATGGGGCACAGGATATAACAGAAAGTGGGCAGTGCCAATTATGCCTAAATTGCAAAGAGACTAAGAGAAAATTTTTTTTCTCCTGAAAACCAAAGGGAACAAAAAAGTATGTAAACAATTAAGGCATAATGTTGCAAGTGCTATGATAGCGAAACATCCAGGATATAT
This sequence comes from Ochotona princeps, assembly GCF_030435755.1. NCBI lineage: Eukaryota > Metazoa > Chordata > Mammalia > Lagomorpha > Ochotonidae > Ochotona > Ochotona princeps. The sequence goes on along the minus strand of NC_080849.1, from coordinate 30,740,425 downwards.
GCTGATTACTAACCCAGCCTCTGAGACGAGATTATATAAGAGAATGTCTAAATATTAATTGTTAAAAATAGATACTGCATCTTCTGAAACTTTACAAATTAAATGTTCATCTTTCAAAATCATCAAGCAATATATGTAGAAGATCCCATCATCATATCCTTGAATTAATTCCTTGTTGTTCAGAGTTTTCCTCATTCCTGTACTCTGATATGAAATATGTATACACGAGTCCAGTGAGCACACGGCTCAAGCCAGAGAATGATATATGGGAAGTACAATGGACAGCCTTTTAGGAAGTATCTGAAACATTAAATGTCTACACAATCAAGATGCCAGGTACCAGTCAGAAAAGGCTTTCAGTGGGCATGAATTGAGTCCTGATTGATATCTTAGAGTTTGACAAATAAGGAAACCAGAAGTGGAAGAAAGCATCACGGATCAGAAGGACAGGATAGGTAGGATAGACAGTGATGGAGAAATGTGAGATAACGGCACACACAAGAGTTGACACCAGAAAAAAATAAGCAGACGGCACCAGTCAACCAAGGGTTTTGGCTCAGGGGGTACTTTAAATACAAATGTTTACAACTTCTCTGTTAATACCAGCTATTTACTTACCCGTCTTTTTCATGCACACGTATGTTTTCGCTCTCACTCTCATTCTTAGAATTTGATCCATGAGAAAAAGGAAGAATAAAACTTCTCCTGTCTTGACTTGTCCCAGGAAAGCAAATTTATATTATTCTCCCTCAATACAGGGACTTTGCTTAAGATATGTAATTGTTTAACTTTCACAGTTAAAATTCCTAAATAAACACACATAAACTCAGTGATATAAGAGATGCAAAAATACCTGAGATCCTGAATCCCCAATCCCAAAATCTTGCATCACTTTTTGTAATCCCATCCTGCTGTATTGTTTTGAGGACAGATATCATATTTATTCAAGTATTTTAATTATTTACCATGATACAATGTTTGTAGGTATAGTGGTTATTCCCTCCCCCTCCCCCTACTTTCTACTCTGATACTTTTCCATCAAATTATCACAGTAGTACACTCCCTTAACAACAGTTACAAGGTCAATTTTCTGCTTTATAAATGTGTCATAACATGGTAGATATAGGGAAGGTTAGAACCTAGTATAATACTGTACAGGTTGATTTACATATTTCAGGGGAAGTTCTGCTTTTATTTGGGAGTAGAGAGGCACACTGCTATGTAACTTCACTTCCCAGTATGATAGTCTCCATCACACAGCTCATCCTGTGAATATGTATACAGATTTGATAACCTTTACTTAAGTAGTTTGTGCTTTGTATAGAGGCTGTCTTATTAAACCAAGCATAATAGTCTTAGTTGGGACCATTTTGTTGCAAATAGTAGGATTTCATTCTTTCTTACAGCTGAGTAATACCCATAGAGTAGATGAATCCCAATTCTTTTATCCACTCATTAATCGATGTGGGCTTCTGGGTTGTTTCCATGTCTTTGTACTGTGAATTGTGCTGCTATAAACCTAGAAGCACAGGTTATTTTCTTGTAAGCAAATTTTATTTCATTTGGGTATATTCCCAGTAATGGGATAGCTGGGTCATAGAGTAAGATCAAATATCATTTGTTCAAGCACTGTCTATACTGACTCCCATAGAGGCATCACTATTCTACACTGCCGACAGCAGTGAGTTATAAAGCCCTTGTCAAAGTTTGGTGAATAGGTCCTTTGGGGGTCCCTGAAATGATTGAAGAGGGTCCTTTAGGTTAAAAAATTATTTTTTGGAAAATACTAAAATGCATTTGCCTTTGTTACCATGTTGGTGCTTGTACTTACAATATAAAACAACCACAATAGTAAAATCACTGGTGCCTTAGAACAAATCAAGGCAGTGACAGAAACTTTACAGTCACTGCAACTGTCATCTGTATGCACTCGTACTGACACAGCAAAAGAGCCCCAAATCACCTGAGGGTTCTTGCATACACTATAAACATGTTTACAAATACTATAAAGTCAACCCAATAATGGCTTTTGAATGCTCTTTTTAAAATTGATTTAATCTATTTATCTTTTTTGAATGGGAGAGAGAGACACACACAGAGAGACAGAACTTTTCCACTCTGTTACACTTCCCAAATACTTGTGACAGCCAGGTTTGGGTCAGACCAAAGCCAAAATCCCAGAATTCCACCCAGGTCTCATGTGCAAATGGCAGGTGCCCAAGTACTTGACCCATCACCTGCTGCCTTTCTACAGTGCACATTAGCAGTAAGCTGGATTGGAAATGGAGTGAAGACTCAAACCAGGCACTTTGATATGGGATGCGGGTGTTTCAAGTGTTATCTGAAATACTGTGTCAAAGCCTACTATTAATATTCAGTATTGTAGCTACATAGGAAGTAACACAAAATACCTTTGTTTTAACTTACGGTGTTAAAACAAGGAACAAAGAGCTGAGATCATATTTTGGTGTAAAAGGACAATTCAAAAAGAAAAGAGTAAAACTTTTGGATACTTGGTATTATCAAGAGGTTAAAGTAAAAAATACCAATTTCCATTATTCTATTTTCCCTCCAGGGAAGAGTCCACTAGAGGCAAAGGTCTTAGAGGGAAAAAAATGTCCTAGGCATCAAATCAGAGCAGAAAAAAGTGCTTCCAAGTTTACCCTCCTCCCTCATAAGGTAGATTCTGCAGAGAAGACTTCTGACCAAGTCCTGATAAAGAGGTCTAGGAGAAAGTGTGCAGAGACTGGGACTGCTGCTAGGGAAAGAGCATAGTAGGGGCTCTTGACACCGACTCAGAGATGGCAGTTCACTGACTGTACACCAACGCTGGTGTGGAGAAGACAGCTTCTCTTACAGGCCTGTCAGGTACAAATTTTGTAATGGGGTCAGTCCTGAGACAGCATATATATGCTTCTGTTAAAAACAATATTTTTTATTACATTTGATTTTATACACAGTTTCACAGGCTCTGGGATTCCCTCAACTCCTCCCTGTACCTTCCCCTAAATGGTGGATTTCTCCACCTAGTTGCAGTTTTACAGTTCACATCCAATCATAATTCTTTCATTGCAAGCATGTACTTTGCATAGAGTCCAGCATCTTATTGTCCAAAAAAATTCAATGGTTTCTTGGGGAGACCATCTCTGGTCTGAAGGCAGAGCATCCCCAACAATTAAAAGCCACAACATAACATCAAAACAACATTTTTTAAACTTTTATCTGGTTATTTGAGGGAGATAGAGGAAGCAATGAGAGCTCTCATGCACTATTTCATTCCATAAATAGCTCTCAGGCCTTCGACTAAAGCTGGGGTTGAGCTAGAGCTATGCTGGAGTTTGAACCAGGAGCTGGGAAAACAATCCAGGTCTCCTGTATGGGTCAGAATCCAAGCATTTGAGTCATCCTTGTCACATTAGTGACAAGCTGGAGTCAGAACTGGAGCCGGATCATGATCTTGGGCACTCTCATTTGGGAAGCCAGGTATCTTAAGCAGCATTTTAACCAGCAGGCTAATTGCCCACTTCCATACTATTTTTTTTCCTACCAGGATCCTGTTTCTTCATTCACTATTTCACAGGGAAGATGAACTATTTTCTTCTTTATGGAGTATCATTTTGATTTGAATGAACAAGTGACAAGCTGGTTGTTGAAACTTACATACCTTGAAAAGTTGGGAAAAAATGAGGTCACTTCAGGAAAACAGTGGATAGTATTCATTGTTGATTAAATGCAATCAATGAGGCAAGTCTGTGACTTGTGGAAAACTTGTACCCATCACTATGAACTTGACCCCACACCAATTAGAGACTTTTTGAAAGAATTAAGTGGTGATATTAGTGACTATGATTGTTATGACTTGTTTTGTGTCTAAAAGGAGATACAACGAGTCTTAAACCCTGGTAACTCAATTATCTTAGAGAATATTCTTACTGAGCCCTTCCCAAAGTGTGGTGCATATTTTATACTAGTTGAAGTGTGTCCATGAACCCTACCTAACTTCCCAGCAAATGTGAACTGAGGCAGGCCAGGAGTGAGACTGGGAGTCTCCTTTAACCCTTTTCTCAGACTCACTAAATTTTGCTGAGTCCTCTATTTAATGAGTAAGGATAGACATCTGGGTTCATTTACTGTCTGTGCCACACGGGGTTGCATCTTCAGATGGAAAACTCTGGAAGAGAGGCACTTAAAGGCTCTGAATTCAAAACAAGATAGGGAGATAGAAATACTAATTATATGATTTGATCACCATACTTTGCATAAATGTCACACTCTACCCATAAATCTGTACAATTATCACATGGTGATAAAATGCATAAAATGCCTTTCTAATATAAAACACTAGGTCCATGGAAACTATTAAAATTAATATTTATTTTTAAAAGAGCATGATACTCTCCCAACAAAAATTTCATCCCAGCATCTTGACAAATGGGCTGCCAAGTAGTCTCTGAGTTCCTCTTGACAATAGAGGGAGAAGGGTCCTAGAGCCAAGAGTCCTAAGAGCCTGGAATGGACCTCAGAATCAGTTGTTCAATAAGCGTCCCATTGATTCTGAAGCAGATGATGCACAAAGTACTATGAAAAATAGTGGCTTAAAGGGACAGTGCCCCTCTGCCCATGGCCAAATGTGAGCAACCCAGTTCAGTACCAAACGTTTAGTGATTATTTGAAACTAACCATTCAATTACATCCACATAGAACATCTTGCTGTGTGATTATCCACAGATCAAGGGAGACAGGTTCTTTCTGCCAGCAGGAAATGATGATTGATCTAGTTAAATCTAGGAGGAAAAAAGAGGGATTTGTCAGTCTGGGATAGTGGGTCCTTGAAACAGAATCACTTTTAAAATACTGATGTAAAATAAAGGGCAGTTATTGAGTTCTGGTGGGCCTGTCCCTCTTTGCCTGTTTTGACATGTGGCTGACTGTGTTGCACTTACATAAAGTGCCCAGGAAGACAATATCTAAACCACCACAGGATGCCCAATCTTAGCATCTCTTTGCATAGAGACTGAATGGCACTACAATTGGATGAGGAACCTAAATCAAAAAATCATTGCCACTGCATTGTACACCTGTATAATTTGTATCACTAATGATGCTTTGAAGGTAGAAAATATCAATATCGCAAGAAGTAGTCCTCAATATTACAAACCAGATAATCAGCATTTTACTTTACAAGTTAACCCTTTGTATTGGGTTATAGTTCTAGATTTTCAGAATTGGCCTTGCTGCTTCTAGATTTGACTCCCTCGCTTCACTCTCACTTTGTTTGCCATTTTTTTTTTTTTTTTGGTAATAAAAGTGTATTTCTATCTACTTAGTACCATGTGACTGCATTGTTCTAAACTGAGTAGCTTCTGAATGTCAGTGTTTTGGGAAGATAGTTTTCACCTATGATCCCTAGGAGTCTTGCTAGTGTTACACACTTCCTCGCTCTTATGCATGGGAAGAAAAGGAGCCCAGAGTTTAAGGAAGTCCATCGAAGCCAAGCAACTACTATCCAGATAACCTAGAAACCTTGTCCAGCTGGAAGACTCAGGCCCCAGTGCTCATGTTTTAGCTTGGACACTAGCTTGAAGATGTAGAGTGAATTGATAGTCTCAGATTCCCAAACAAAATAAAATTAAGATCAGTTCCCTGGATTGTAATCTCTGAAACCCACAGCCAGGCTATTACTGTGTGGTGGTATAGTGGACTCCTACAGGAAACCAAAATCGAGAGCAAGACTAGGTCACTCGGCTTCATCAAACCTCAGAGTGGAGTCAGAACTCTTCTGGCAATTCCAAAGATAGCTTTGCATCAAGCTGTTTAATCACACAGAAGCATAATGGGTACAGTGACTAATACTTTTTGATCTCTAGCACAAATTCTGCTAAGCAGCACAAAATAGAAAGATGACCCCTAATGTCACATTGGGAATAGTTCAGGAATTCTTCTCACATTGTATGTGTAAAAATATTACTTCAAAGTCCAGGGATCACTATTGACACAGGGATGGACTTGGAAAAACTGTTTCTTTCCCATCTTCGGCTCCATACCCTTTTCAATAAATTCATAGCATCGAGCTTTAAAAAATGCAAGTACTACATTTGAGAAATTTAGATTACTATAATAAAGATATTTCTCAGCATACTTTCTCATACCAAATTGGATTTTTAAAAATAAGCTAGATACGTTGGCATTTACCCATTGTGTTTTCTATTTTTGAAGACTGTCTGCAGTAAACACAAAGAAGCAACAAAATAGAGTCTGTGTACCCTCTACACACAGGCTCATAGAATTACTCGAAAGCCTTCTGATGTTGTTTCCTGCTTAACATTCTTCAACCCGGGACACTCAAGAATAATGAGTCTCTTTATATCTATTACCTAATCAATAAGAAATAAAACCTCTAGTGCTAACAAATTGCCATGTCAGCAAAAAGAGATTTATTTTTTCTTGCTCTGTATTTCCTCATCGGTAAAGTAAATGCAAGGGAGTCTGGCTTGTCTCAATGTCTTCCCTCACTGAACAACAAGTAATTTGGCTGATCTAGAGTTTTATTTTTCTCTGTATTCTGTTTTTTAATTAAAGCTGGCCAATGGAACCTCTTTATCCTCAAATCACTGTATGTATTAAATTTCAAGGAATTCGAAAGCAACTCAAGAGACTTTCATTTTTAGCAAACTGCAAAACATTGAAATCAATAAATGCGTTGACGATGCCATTAATATGCTGGGGGCTTTAATGGAAAAAGAGATTTAGTGCTTTTAGCCATTGCTTCTCTTGGTTAAAGGAATTTCCAAGCTTGTGTTTTGCTAAGTCAACTGTGCAATCAGGACCACTGAACAAGTAGCTGTGGTTTAATTAAATCTCATGTTAATTAGTCTGTTTATTTTTGGTATGCATATCTTTAATTTGGAGAGCTGGATGCTGTTTCCTGTATGATATATATATTTAGTTCATAGCCAGTGTAGGTACACCAGCATGGCAAGGTTTTCTAGGAAGACTTCAAATTTACAGTTTTAATCAGCAGCTGACAGTATAAAACTTTATCCAGGATCTCTGTGGAGATTAGAACCCTTGCTGGTCCATAAAGGTGGCGAACCTTTTGGCATTTAAAAAGATATAGACAAAGCTCGCATTGTGACATAGTGTGTCAGCTTCTCAAATGGTCACCTTTTAAGTCGCAGTTGCTTCACTTCTGCTCCAGCTCTCTGTTAATGTACCTGGGAAAGCCCATGTGTTTTAGCACAAATGTGGGAGACCCAGGAGTATCTCCTGGCTACTTGATCCTGGATCCTGGCTGAAAAACAGTGAAAGTTTAAAAAAAAATTTGTATCAAAGTAAGATTATCTTTATTGTTTAATTCCAATATTTTATGTCATACTATCCTATTTAAGCTTTATAAACATCACTTAATTACATTGGTCCAAAAGACAAGAAAAAAACTAGGCAGCATTAGTGAGAAACATTTTGGTTTACATGGAGACTACCCTTTCCCACACAATAGAAATGTTACCTGACAATAGTTGTGAGAGAAGAATCGGGTATTCAAAGGCAAGTTCCTTTCATCCCTTGCACTTGGAAGTCAGCTTCCCAGAGGGAGCATAGACTGGAGCTGCTTTCTGCACATTGTAAATTTCATAGGGGCCACATGAGAAGATAGGTAAGCAGTGCTATGAGTACATTTAATGCTGTATCTATGACTAAGGGATGATTTTTTCCTCATCTACCAGACTGATATTTTTTGTTCACTTTAATGATTATATAGAAAAGAGATAGCTGTTAGGTCTCAAGCCCCTTCTTTTCCAATGTATTACCTCCTTTATATAAAATTCCCATCCAATAATTCATGATAGAAAGTAAAATGTCATTCCCCCATGTACTAGCTAAGAGAGGAACAGGTCTTCCTGGTTGCTTGATTGGAGGAAAGTATCACCCAGGAGAAAATGAAGCAAGACATGAACATGGAAGCAGGGCAGAATCAACATATGAGAAATTGGGGAAAAAAATCCTACAGTCTGACCCCAGCTTCTGAATAAAAGTCTGAAAGCAGGAGAATTTGGAGCACACCACAAATACAGAGCGGAGAAAAGCTAAGTTTGGATAATACACAGCAGGGGCTTGAAAACCAGTTCAGCCCCTATCCACTGAATTGTCTTCTGCCAAGAAAAAAAAGGAACTGTTGAGGACACAGCAAAGCAAATACAGAACCATAGGGATGGTATCAATCAGCACCCAAAATCAGGTAATTATGAATTATTCTTAAACTATTACGACTGTTCCTGAAGAACATTACCAAAGGTATTACATAGATATTAATTTGTGGGGACTTATGAACAGTGAAACAAAATTATCTTAATTTTGTATTTTGACATATTCCATTTTTGGTGAAAAGACTTTGGTAAAGACTTCTTAGAAAAGTCACAAAAAAGCCAAGTCATGAAAGGGCACAGCGTGGTAAACCTTGCAGCTAAAGTCCTTGCCTTGCATGTGCTGGGATCCCAGACAGGTGCCGGCTTTAATCCGAGCAGCCTCACTTCCCATCCAGCTCTCTGCTTGTGGCCTGGGAAATAGTAAAGGACAGCCCAAAGCCTTGGTACCCTGCACCCACATGGGAGACCCAGGAGAGGCTCCTGGCTTCTGGCTTTGGATTGGCGCAGCACTGGCCATTGTGGCCATTTAAGGAGTGAATCATCATTAGATGGAAGATTTTCATCTTTGTCTCTCCTCATCTAAGTAAATTTGAGTTTCCAATAAAAATAAATAAATCTTAAAAAAAAAGTCATACAAAGCACAAATAGTCAAAGCCAAAATGAACAAATGAGACTACATCAAGCTCAGCAGGTGCTGTACAGCAAAGGAAACGATTAACAAAGCAAAGAAGCAGCCAACAGAATGGGAGAAAAACCTTCGCATACTACAAAACCAATAGGGGGACTAATATCCAAGATTTACACAATACTTCAGAAACTCAGTGAAAGCAAAGCAAACAATGCTGTGAAGAAATGGGTAAAGGAAATGAACAGACATTTTTAACAGAACAAAATCTAATTGCTAATGGACATGAAAAAAATGCTCAAGATCCCTAGCTAACAGAGAAATACAGAGAAAAACCACATTGAGGTTCCACTAACTCAGTGAGATTGGCCTGCATTCAGGATTGTACTAACAACAGCTGCTGGCATGCATGTGGGGAGAAAGGTACCCTCCTTCACTGCTGGTGGGAGTGCAGGCTAGTACAACCATGATGGATGTTAGTATGGTGAGTGCTAACGAAGCTGAAAATTGACCTGCCATGTGACCCAGCTATCCCACTTCTAGGAATAAATCCAAAGAAAATAAAATCCACATGTGAGAAACTGACCTATATTATATTTACAGCAGCACAATCTACAACAGCAAAGACATGGAAACAACCCAAATGCCTGTCAAAAGAGGAGTGGATATTCCATCTGCTCTATGGAATACTACTCAGCTATTAAAAATAATGAAATTCTACCATTTGTAACAAAATAGTCCCAACTAGAAATCATTATGCTCAGTGAAATAAGCCAATCCCTAAAGGACAAATATTCTTGTTGATAAAAGGCAACCTTCATGCAAAATACTATATATATATATACACACACACACACACACATAGTCATGTAGAGGAACAGTATAAAAGAGACTATCATATGCAAATGTGAAGAAAAAAAGCAGTATGCATCTTTGTTTCCAAATCAAAGATAGACTCCAGTGGGACTGTTGAATGTATCTTCACAATAGGGTGCTGGACTCTGCCATTGTCCATAATTACAATGTCAGGATACACTTAAATAGTAGAATGGTGGACTTATGACTGTTTTTGAAGTACTATACTATTGTATAATATAGGGGAAATCAGTGGGGGGTGGGGACTTGAGGAGATGAGAGGGAAATCCCAAAGCCTATGGAACTGTACCATAAAATAAATAAATAAAAATGAAAGTATCTCCTCAGGCCTGGCACAATGACTCAGTGGCTAAATCCTCAAATTGCATGCACTGGCATGCCATATGGATAAGTTTCATGTCCTGCTGCTCCACATCCCATCCAGCTCTCTGATTATGGCCTGGGAAACCAGTAGAGGGCCGCCAAAACCCTTGGGAACCTGCACTGGCATGGGAGACCTGGAAGAAGCTCCCGGCTCTTGGCTTCGGATCAGCTCAGCTCTGGCCATTGCAGCCACTTGGGGAGTGAACCAGCAGATGGAAGATCTTTCTCTCTGTCTCTGCCTCTCTCTGTAAATCTGCTTTTGCAATAAATATAAATAAATCTTGAAAATAAATACATAAGAAAATAAAAATATTTTCTGACTTGAACTATTGTGTATTTACATATGAGTGTGCCTCCCATAAGCTTTAAACAAGTTAGTCTTTTATCAGCACATACAAGAAGACCACTTGCTAAAAAATAAAAATAAATCTATTTATTCAATTTTTTTAAAATTATCATGGCTAATTTCTGCACTTTGAGGCTTACGCGTTTCTGATATCTATGTTATGAATATTGGTTGATTTAAATGCCCCCCATCTCCCAAAGGTAGAACACACCTTCCTGAAAAATAAAATGCATAGAATGAATACTTTATCAGCTTTCTTTCATAAAATATGAACATTAAAGTCTTTTCCATCTAGCATATGTAAACTTTTACCACAATTTCCTAATAAGAAACATCTCTTTTTAAAAAAATAAGTAGATCAAAACCCATTTAGTTGTTGATGTTTTTCCTACATACTGAATTCTACTTAAATCTTTCTTGACATAGCAGTGATACCACAGTTGTGGCTAAATAAAATCAGCTATTAGAAATCCTACCTTCCCAGACAGTAAGTACAATGGTCAGTGCGTAACTGTTGGCTGTGATGTCAAAGAGGAGATAAAATTCTGCATCCACACAAGCTTCACATACATTAAGACAGATAAAAGATGGTAAGTCACCCTGGTCATTTGCGAAAAGGTGTTCCTACCCAACTTGTAAACAAATAGAATTTCATTACCTCAATGCTTGAGAAAGATAAATTACCCAGAATTTACAGGAGAGTAATTTGTTTCCTTTAAATCATGGTAATGAATCTCCATTATCCAACATTTTTCTTTTTTTGGTTTAACCTCAGTCCTCAGAAATTGGAACAATGATTATAGGGTACTGTGAAAAATTGTTTCCATCTTCTTTCTTAGCTTACCTTTTTTTTTTTCTTAGCTTATCTTGCATACTTGGAAGTTGGGTTCTCTTTGAGCTTACCTTTGTTCAGGATAGAATTTCAGAGGTGAATGGATCACATATTAACACTATTTGTAAAAATTATTCCTGTTATTATATTAATATTAAATTTTGCATATAAAATTAGCAATATAACCACTCTTAAACTTATAAGCACATTACATTCTAAAATTTATCCTCTAGTTTACTTTTTTGTGTGTCTTTCTTCCTGAAAGTGTCTCAAGTACCTGCAACTTTTAATATCAGAGTAACCATATTCTCAAAAAATTAATTGAAAAAATGTTTCAACGTATTTACCCAGTTGCTTGGGGACATTTTAGCTAATTTTTTTTTCTTAAACATCTGGTTGAACTTACAAGAGTCATCTTGACCTTAATTATTTTGTGGAAAAATTTGAGTTATTAAATGTCTTTACTAGATATGTGATAATTTTTTTTTTTTACTAATTCTTGGAAAGGGAACTAAAATAAAAGGTTTACTATTAATTCCAAAAAATTAAATACATGTATAATTTTTTTTATTTTACATGGTTTTCTCTTTTTAATGATTTATTTATTTTTATTGGAAAGGCAGATCACTTATGGAGAGGAGAGACAAAGATCTTCCATCCACTGGTTCACTCCCCAGATGGTTGCGATGAATGGAACTGAGCCTATCTGAAGCCAGGAGCCAAAAGTTTCTTCCAGGTGTCCCACATGGGAGCAGTAACCCAAGGTTTTGAGCCATCCTCCTCTGCTTGCCTATGGCCTAGCAGGGAGCAGGATTGTTAGTAAAACAGGCATGCATGAACTGGAGTTCATATGGGATGCTGGCTCTTGTGGATGAAGGATTAGCTTGTTACACCATTGCACTGGCTCCACAATCTAGAATTGTTTCAATAGAAAAGTGGAATTAGAAGATAAGTTTATTTTAGTTCAAAGCCAGGAGTCAGTGGCTCCTTCCAAGTCTCCCATATGGGTGAAGGGTCTAAAGGGTTAGAGACGTCCTCCAGTGCTTTCCTAGGCCATAAACCAGAGCTGGATGGGAAGTGGAGCATCCAGGGCAGGAACCACAGGGAATCCCAGCACTTGGACAGTGAGTATTTAGCCATTGAGCTAGCGCACCAGGGCCCCTGATTTATGCATTTTTTTCGCGGAAATTTTGAGAATCTCTCAAATGCATAGATTTCAGAATTTAAAATTAATTTCTTTGTATTTTCAAAGTTTTAAGTTTTGTTGATATTTTTATTATGTTATTGAATTTCTCCTTTTTCTATTTTTCTATTATTTTATTAATTAGAAACTTAAAATCTTTTTATTCTACTGCTTACTTTGGGTTTACTTTTTCTCCATAATTTCTTCTGGTAGGATTTAGATAATGAATTTTAGAGCTTTCTCTTTATGTAATCCTGGTGTATAATTATGCCATTTTCCTCTATGCAATGCTTTATGGGTGCACTACAAAGTTTGATAAGCTGTTATCATACCTTAGAATCTCCAAAAATAGGTTTTAAAGTGAAATTTACATTTCCAAGTGATAATTTTTAGGAAAACAAGGGTGAGAGGCATCAGAAAGCCTGGGTAGCCCTACAACCGGTTTGTGAGTGGTGAGATAGCGAAGAAAACCAGGTAGAAAGAAGAGACACTTCAGTAATGATTTGAGAAAATCTTAGCAATGTTAATGGGGGAATAATGCAAACACCGCCAATTAAAGAGTCTTACTGAACAGCATTGGCTGGCTCTATATTCCCATCATGTTCAAATGTTGCTTAGGATGAGCTCAAGAACAGCAAGAAAAGCCATCCCACAGTCTCTCAAATCATGGCAAGTGTATGTTGAAGCCACAACCCATGTTAGGAGGTCATCTTACATGAAGACCAAAATTTTTAACAAGGTAGGTCCTGTAATCTCGGAATTGGCTCTTCAGGTAGTCACAGAGAGTGATAGATAAGAGACACCATTCCTGCTTCAATTAGTTGGTTTCCAGACCCACACAATCTAGGCAAAGAGATCTCTACAGAAGAAACATTTCCCAGGACTGCAACCACTCATTTCTTAACAGATCGAGACACCACCTTTTCTAAGGGATCATTTTTGCACTACATTCCAGCTACAGAATGGATTATCTGCTTTCCAAACTCAATCTTATTGCCTATCATCTCATATATTTTTAAGTACTAAATCAATTCTCCAAGATATGGGTATCAACACAGAATTGAATTCGCAGCCCTTTCCTAGGGAAAATACTTGTTAATGATAAAAACGAGAAGGAAGAAGGAGGAGAAATAGGTGGGTTGGCATGTAAAATAGTTTGGAGGTGTTAGCACCCATGAAGAATGAGGATATGATGATAAGCCTCATACTGGAACACTACTCTGAGAAAACCACAGTTAAGCTAATGGGACAGCGTAATTACAGCAGTCCCACATTGCATATAGTCCAACATTTTCCTCAGATATTGATTGGAAATACTTCAGAAAACCCCAAAAGAGATCAGCTTTAACACGAATATTACAAGAACTCTCGGAGATGTAACAGATGAAGGGCATCACCATGTCACCCAGCTCACTGTGGTTTCTAAGTAGTAGAGGATTCTTGATAGGCCTCTCCTGTTGGTACACAACTTGGGGATGGAGAAAGTTTCTGAATTATTTTGAAAAGATACCTGAACAACAATCTTGGAAGATAAGTGGAATTCTTCCTTCTGGAACAAAGAGCAGCACCGTCATTGACACTCATGTACGTTTCAGTTCCCCAAACCCAGGGAACCTCCCCTGCACTGGGCTCCTCCGTGTTTACTCCATGGGCATTGGAAACCAGGATGACTTATGCACACGTGCTGGGACTTACGCTGCTTGCTAAAGCCATGAGTCACAAAGTCCTCTCACTCAAAACAACTTGCTAACATGAATATAGGATTAAAACCCAGATCCTTCATAGTTCTTCATACCTTTCTCTTGAAAGCTGTTTCACGAGACATAGTCCTATAGTTACAACAAAGAGTCATGCCTTCAATTTTGATCTCTTTAAAGAACGTCATCATTTCTTCTGTGATTTCTTTTTTGATCTAATAATTAAGAAGTATGCTTCTTAATTTCAAAATACTGAAGGGCTTGCGAAATATGTTTATGTTACTGGTTTATTTTAAATTAATTATTTTGCATTAGGGAAAGAATTGTGGTTTCAATCTTTATAAATTTGCTGGGATTTGTTTTGTGACATAGATAATGCTTTATCTTGTTGCTTAGATAGTATTTCACAATCAAGTTATATAAACGCCTTTTGTGCCATTAAGTAAAATGTTGCAGAAATATACATTTGATCTTACTGTTCAGTTTGTCAAATATTCTACTGATTTTCTCTATTCTTGATCTGTAACTTAGTGACAAAGTAACGTCAAAATCTTTACTTTTAATTATAAAATTTCCTATTTTTTACTTGATTCAGTCCTACGTATTTACAATGTATGTTACTGAATACTCAAACATTTCAGCTTTCTGTGTCTCAAGAGGCAATGAGCTTTTAGCGAAATGTTTCTCTCTAGTCCTTACTCTGACAGTTTCCTAAATTCTTGTTAATCTGATGTTCACATAAATATTCTAACTTTCCTTTAATTAATGGTAACATGGTCTTTTTTCCATTTTAATTGTTTATTATTTTTTGTTTTTATTTCACAAAAAGACACTTAAGTATAAAGGTAAGTGTCATTTTCATTTATTGCTCGCAGCTGGGGCTTGCTTTATTTTCCAGCCTGGAACTACATTCAATTAAACTGTTTATTCTACATACACAGATTTACACAATGCAATTATATTTGTGCTTTGGCTTAAATTTTCTTTTGTGTGTACGTTTTCGGTTTATTCTTTGTTCTCCCACCTTTATCTAGATTTAATAATGCTTTGTGTTACCATTTATCTCATTAGCATCTTAGTAGTTAGATATATCTCTGCGTTCTATTTTTTAGATACTGATCTATTTAAAATATGCCATATGTGTGATGTAATTTACTTTTGGCTGCTTCAGATGTGATCATATCTTTCTTTATCACTGACTCTCAGCAATTGGACTGGGATTTTGTTTTTTTTTTTTAGTTTAGTCTGTGTTGGTATCCTGATCTTTCCTTCTGTGCAGTTCTATCTTCTCCAGTATTTTAATACAGTCATCTTTTCCTCCCTGAACACATATCTCTATTTCTTAAACTCAGCAAATTCATTGGAAATGCTCTGGACTCCCACTTTTTGAAGCCTGCAAACCATTACCAGTCTCAAGTGGGGAAAAATTATCAGTATAACCCAATTTATTTCTTTTCTTTCAATAACACAGTCATTTCCTCTTTTAGCCAATCTTTAAAACCTATCATTTCAATATTTTGGTCATTATGCTTCTGTGAGAACAATTCCATATTCATTAATTTTCAAGACTGATAATACAGATGTATAAAATTTTTAATAACAACTTTTTTTTCTCTTTTTTGCCAGGCATACGACATATTTGGTGTATATCATTTGAAATTTTGCTCCTTTGTATAACCAATTCTATGTATTTAGTATTTTTGTCTTTATAATACTAGAATTATACAAGGTTTTCTTTTGAAATTTGGTTGTTTTTAAAACAGTGAACATGGATAAAATTCATATCAATTCAATATGTAGCTTTGCTGTCAAATTCTGGACGACTAAAATCTATTCCATTGTATGAATCTTCCTCAATTTGCATGGGATATTAAGTCAAGTTTCATATGATATAGATTATGCCATTCATGTTATATATGTATGTATATAACTATATACCTTATAAATACCTATAGAATATTTTTGTTAAATTTATCATAACTCAAATGGCGTGTGTCTTTTCCTTTCAACATTTTCTTCTTTCACCAGTAACACTCCCCTCATACATATAAATGGTATATATATGTATATGATATGTAATAATTGTGCCTATACCTTATTTATAATATATTCTGCATAAATTTAAAATGTTATAATTGCCTAAAATGCACTCACTTATTTATTTTTATTATTTTACATAGTTTGATTCACTCCCTAAATGTCCACAGCAACTGGGGCTGTGCCTGGCTATACTCGCGACCTGGGAGCTTCACCCTGCTGTCCATGCAGGTAGCAGGTGCTCAGGTTCCTGTGTTCCCAGAATGAGCATTAGTAGGAAGCTGGAATAGAAGAACCGCCGGGGCTGAAATCCAGGCATTTTGACATGGAATGAGGGCATACCATGCAACATTTTAACCACTATAACAAATGTCCACTCCACAAACTGTACTGTAAAATATGTATTTAAATGTCAATCAGGTCTATGCCACAATTCACATTTATACTGTTCTAGGGCTTGAGGATATGCGCAGGATTAAGGGTGTATGTATTCACGTCCCTTGAACACACAAGAAGAACTGAGCTCTATACTGAAAAGTATAAAGAATTGCTAAAATTCCAGTCAGAGAATTCCTTGATTAGAAAAGTAGTCATAGAAGATGTAACACAGTGTGACATTTGAATACAAGAATAGACTATTTTCAGGATTGTATTCTATAAGAGGTACCACTCAGCACTTAAAATGTCAGATAATTACTTTTTTTTTATAAAGTCCATAGGATTTATGAACATGCAAAAATTTAAGGAATATGGTCTGGGCCCTTCCTGAGAAATCTGCAATGGAGTGAGTTTAAGGTAGTCACAGCCCTGAAGAAGTAACAACAAAGCTGGTGATTTGAGCTTGAAATCATGGAAATATTTATATAATTACACCAATTTTAATTTTCATAAGAAGCAAAAAGTGAACATGAAGCAATTGAAGCTAAATAGAGGTACAATTTATAGCATAATCACATATTCCCAGTAACTTCAAAGCATAATAATTTGACTTGGATATAAACTAGCAAAACAAATGACAATAATAATGACAATTTAACTATTTCAAGTAAATGTATTGTCAGTGGTAATGATGCTATTTGTATTCTGAAATCGCTCTATATTCATTTTTTCATTTACAAAGCAAATAAAACCACATAATACTCTAATTCTTATTCTATGAGACCTGAAATCTGTTCAAGAGGAAAGTAAATCAATTGTGAACCTGAATTTTAACCAGAGGTGTAAATCAAAAACTCACTATCTATTTTATCTTATATTTTCCTTTGAATTTTGCGAATAGAAAGGCCTGGAAACAATGAGCAAGCTAATGGCAAGAAACATCCCTTTGCTCACATTCTGACCTTGGAAAACCACTCCCAGTTAAGGAAAGAATACGGGGATCCTTGCAGAATGAGCCAATCCTGGGGAGCAGAAGTGTACAAGATGAGTTTGGAATGCCAGATAGCAATGAAGCAGTCAAAGACTGTTAATGTTATGCAATAAGATTCAATGCTGTTCCTAAAGAAGTCCAACTAGCCAGAGATGAGATAGCACCACACTGAATCAGGATAACTGAAACTATCAGTAGTTTATGTACATGAATCCATAGTGATATTAAGATAAGTGAATTGGTCACTCTCAGAGACCGTAATAAGGCAACTCAACTTTTTAAAAGCAATAAGGAGAGGGCCCAGAGTTGTGTCAAATGAGTTAATCTGCTGCCTGCTACATTGGCAATCCATATAGGTGCTAGTTCTCATCACAGTTGCTCTAATTTTGATCCAGCTCCTTGCTAATATACCCAGGAAAGCATGGAGAGATGCCTCTGTACTTGGGTCCCTGACCTTATGTGGAAGATGTGGACGAAGCTTCGGCTCCTAGCTTTAGCCTAACTCAGTTCAGAGCCTCACAGCCATTTTTGGGAATGGGCAGTGAACAGCATACAGAAAGTTTCTTTCTCTGTCTTTCAAATAAATAAATGAACCTTTGAAAAAACAAATAAAAAATAAAAATAGCTGAGTATTTCTTCTGCCTATCAGGTATGGAGTGTATTTTTGGAAAACCAAACAGTAAAGGAAAGTTTTGTTTTTGGATTTGTTTGATCAGAAATGTTCAGTCGTTATCTGAAAAAGAAATAACAGAAAAATGTATACTACCAAATGAATGTAGGCTTACCAATGGCTACTGGTATCAGCTGAAGAAAGGTTATTGAAACTAGGTGTCTGTTCATCAAAATAATACACCACCACTTCTAGGAGACAGTCCTTAAGAAAATAAGCAAAAACTAGCCTGAATCTGATCAAGCACATACAACTTTTCAACTATTAATTTACAAGAAGTGCATAATTTAAAAAGACATATTACATAATGTGATAGAGATACAGATAGTGAATTTCATCTCTTCATCAAACAAGTTGAAAAGCAAAAATTGTAAATAATGAGGGATGCATGGAGCTTAAAAAAATCTAAATGACATTGTCATCATGTACAGATTTTATTAGGCTCTTGAGTCAAACCATTAAAAGTGTAACAAAAGACAGATGGAAATTACAACACTGATGGCTACTTTCATTTGTAATAATGGCGCATGGTTAGATATTTCTAGAATATTCCTGCTCTTTTAGAGACATCCACTTGTATTTAAGCCTTCTTAAATGACATTGGGAGGACTACTGGGCAAAGGTATCCATAAGATGAGATTGGCTGTGTGCTAAGAATTACTGAAGCTGAACTACGGTATATTTGAGCTTATGATGTCATTCTCTAGTTTTTGCACATATTTTAAAATTTCTGAAGTTACATATACATATATGTTTGGGACACAAAGTTACCCTGTGCAAAATAGTTAGTGAAGTTATCTAAACATCTTGAGCTTCCAATCGCACTCACCCTAGAAAGAACCATGGCTGCAGTGTGCAAATGCTTAGTACAGTGTTGGCTGGCTTGGTTCTGCTCAATGTGGAATAAATAAGTAGATTATGTAGATTATGTAGAATCTGATTTTCTAAAGAGGGAGGTTTGGGTTAGACTCAGGAAAGACTTTTTCCTGGCTACTCTCAGGTTAGAATGCCATTAGTATTCTAATCAGAAGCTTTGTCCTGTAAGGCAGACGTTGTCTGCCAATAGATCTTGGAAAGATTTTCTCAATCTTGTGGAAATGAAACCAAGAGTATCTCAGAACTATCTAAACCACTCAAACAATACCCTCAGAACACTTTTCTCTACATCATGGTTTCTAAGATGACACCAAGTGGCCATCCCCAATCCTCCAGGTGCTGATGTAGTCTGGCAGGTAGGAGGATCCCCTCCTCTTCCTTCCCTCCCCTTTTGGATACAGGAGAAAAAAAACACAAATAAAAATTAAAAACGGAAGCATTTGTCCCAATCACCTTGTCCCGTGCCTTGACCCTTCCCACCATAATCAGTGGTTTTCATGGGAATACATCCTTTTCAACTATGTGAACAATAGAAAAAAAAATTAAAAAATAATTTTTAAAAAGCTGTGCCCTGGCAGGATACAGTTGAAACATTCAAAATCATTTAAGGAGAGAAAATCATGCACCCTGATTCCAGTGAAAGCTGGAATTGAAGGATTCGTCCCCCTTATAGGACAGCTATCAGGACTACCCTGAGAACAAGGAGAACTCCTGCGTCGGCTGCCTTCTGAGCTGCTGTTTCTTCAAGCTCATCTAAAGCCAGAGGACAAACAAGCAAATGTGATGGATTCCTTGGAGGTCATTGTTCCAGTGCACAGAAAGACAAACAGTAAAAGTAGGAAGAGGCAAATCAACAGCAATAACCAGCAGAGAATGCCCTGTTCACCAACACTGAAGCCATGTGGTAAGTCTGCAAGTCGCTTGCTTGTAAGAGTATTATGTGTGCACAAACCATGTAAATCATATATATTATGTAATGTATGTGTATACAAGTAGAAACATATATCAACATGTAATATGCATGTGTGTGGTATATGTGTATGAGTGTGTGATTGTGTGTGATACTTGTATGCTTATGTGTGAGAGTTGTGTGTGAGGGACAGAGAGAGAGAATGAGAAATCTAGCGAATGGTTTTGGTTCATGTACAGACCTAATCCTTTAACCTGAAGGTTTAAAAATTATTCACAGGGAATGGAAACAAGTGTCTAACAAACTATAAAAACATGTACAACATTGCCAGAAATCTGGGAAATTCCCATTTAAATAAAGAAATATGACTTCTGTCCATCAAATTGGCAAGTATATGAAGTGTTGATAAAGATGAGGGACAATGGGAACTCACACACACTCCTGAGAGAATGTAAAACTGCCTACTCCCTGGTCCTGGTTGTGCTTACTGCAGAGAAATTACAATACTATGTTTAATTGACAGAACATAGCAGCATGTTTAGTTCAGACACAATATGGGTTCAAATTCTGCTCTACCTCTTTATCTCTGTCATCAGCAGGTTACTTAATCTCGCATGCCTTAGTTTCTGTCCCCTTTTAAAATTCTTAACCCTATACAAAGGGGGAAATAACAGCTTACTTCCTATGTTTGAGAGGGCTGTGCACTTTAAATGCTCTGTAAACATAGGGGGAAAAGTCCATACAGGAGCCAGCATGATGATGCAACAGATTATGCTGTCCCTTGCGGTATCTACATCCCACACTGGAGAGCAGTTCATATCCTAACTGTTTCAATTTTAAATCATCTCCCTCCCAATGCACCTGGAAAGGCAGCAGGAGATGACCCAAGAGCTTGAGTCTCAGCCACCCACAAGGGAAACTGGGATGCAGGTCCTGGAGACACACAGTTTGTAATAAATAAATAATAGCAATAACAGCAACAACAACAGTGGGACTTGACAAAGAAGACCAAGACAGACTGTCTGGAATTTTGAGTTCACAGACTGCTGGTGCCAGAGACTGAGGTCAAATTCTGCAGGCAACGGTCAGTGAGTGGACAAAAGTCCAAGACCAAAGACAAGGCCTGTAGCCAAGGATCTGAAGCTGGGCAATGGTTCAACGGCACAGAACTCTGTGCTTTAGGTTATCCTTGAGATAGTCACACACTGACTTTCGTACAGGGGTCACACTGTTGCTTCCTAATTATCAAGCTTTGACTGGTTAATATCCATATGAGACGTAGCCATCAATGTCTGTGTCACATCAAACCCTATAATTTGACTCCCCAAGAAGTTCAATAAAAGATTAAGGCAACGAATTTTCTAGATGGATCTCTTTCCTCAGAGAAGGGGGGGCGGTTTCTGGTCACCCGCTTTTGTAGTCTTTATCTTGTGTCTGTCCCTTTTCTTATTTTCTCAATTTTATTTCACCCCCATTCCAACCCTATTCATGTTGGTCGCAGTACCTGACTTCAGCTACAGCTGACCCTGCCTTGGCTGCTGTAGCCATCAGCAGATGAACATCTGTCTTTTCCCTTCCCTCTGATACTCTACCTTTCAAATTAATTAATCTTTTTTTAAAAAGCTCCATACAACATGACTTAGCATTTCCAATTTTCCTTTATGTGTCTGAAGAAGCTGACACAGGGTATTTTTATAGTATATTTTCATAGTATTATTTGTAATGTTTATTAAACACAGACTTTTGTTCATTGATAGCTATGAAAACATCGCAGATACAATGTACTGAGTATAGTATCAGTTAAAAAATACATGTCTTCCATGGGCTGCTAACAGCCATACTTATCAGTTCATATCTATAAAAATCTTGGAAAACCTGGGAGCATGTATCTGACCTGACAAGAGTATTTCTTTAAAGTGATAGGAATTGAGGGTGGGGAATGTCGTCAAGCAAAGCTTTAGATTTATCTATTGTGTTTGAATTCTCATCAGGAAAATTTCATGAAGAGGCATTTGTGTGATTAAAAATCAATGAAGCTTTGAAAGTAATTCAGGTCCACCTGACTCTAAACCAATGGATAAAACCACTGCACACCAGCAAAACCTTTTAATCTTTCAGGAGTTCTTTCCTTGATGGCTACTTTCCCATTCAAACCATACAAATCGTAGTGATATTTAAAAGTGTTTTCACTTGCTGGATTGCGGGCTTTCCATGCTAATCCTTATTTCCTGCTAGATGTGAGTCACATTCAGATGCATGGATGGTAGCAATGATCCGTAGCTCTTCCAATCATCTACATTACTTCCACCTGTTAGCTTCCAAATCACTTTTTTCCCTGGGAAGTGAAAATAGTAAGGGCTACTTATATAATTACAGTACAAGATGGTCCAAAATGTTCATATAAAGAATAGTGGTATTGGAAGAATAACCTAATGATTTTTCTGTGGACAGTTGTAATGAAAATTGAATATGTGAGATAATCAATTAATGGATGGAGATACAGACAGGATAATTTAGACTAATTCAAGGCTCAGACTGGGAGATGATGCACTTTCAGATGAAAGCTGAAATAAATAGGGAAACTGTGATGCAGATGAAGGTTGGCGAGTGAAATTAAAAGTTGTGATTGGATTCTACATATGCTTAACAAGTTCCTAATATGATTATTAAAATCTCTGGAAAAATGGCATCAAATAAACATTTATTAATTTATTGTCTTAGAAAAAGATTTATTATTGCAGAACATTGGAAAATGATTCCATTTTCTTTGTCACCTTTCTCTTTAGGGGTCTCCAAAATAAGACAAGCCTATCTTTAATGAAATCTCTTAATTCTTTTTAAAATAAAATAGTTTGAGGAATGGAAACATGCCCATGTGGGCCGCTAGTTAGGGTAGGGAGGGCCATGATATGGAAGAAGGTGGGTGGGACAAATTTTTCAGGTTTTTGGCTTTTTTCTTGTCCTGGTTCCTCAGTTGGGAAGTGGGAGGAGGCAGCTCCTTGTCAAACTACTTTGGGACCTGTGGATGATGATGCCTTAGAAACCTTAATGTGAGGAAAAATGTTCCGAGAGTGTTGCTTTTAATAGTTCTGAGATGTTGCAGGCCTCATTGAATCAGGGTTGAAAAATTATTTCCAAGGTTTTTAGGTTGACAAGGTCCACCTTAGTGCATCCACAGATCCAGGAACATGCTGCAAAAGTTGGCCAAGAGGATTGTTCAACCTGTTCTGCTTTCCATCCTCTGACAAAGCAGTCAGCATCAACTGGTGGCTTAGAGAAGATGGTTGTAATGTCCCCCATGTACATCCGGGCATGCTCTCCTCTGCACAGGTATCAGCAACTGATGAGGCCCAGTCCTGATACAGGTACCCCAAGGTCTGACAACATTTCCTGTGATTTTTTCCTGTGGCTGTGGTCCAAGTCCCGCGGTCAATTGGGAAGTTTCAAGAAAACCTCATTGGAGATGATCTCAGACATGACCTTCGTGGTGTGCCAGGCAGTGCAAGGTTAAGTTTGGTCTGTCACCTACACCAGCCAATGCACATACTGGTGGATGCAGCAGCCTAGGAGTTCCTGACTCCTACTAGCTTCAGACCCAGCCAGCGACTCTTAAAAGCAAAAGAAGGGAGGGAGGGAGGGAGGAAAACCACCCATAGAAATATAGAATTAGACCACTTATTTTGATGCAAAAAAAGTTGAAACACTTGTGTAATTTTTCATAATATGCATTGAAGATCCCTCATATGTAGGTATTTGAACAAATTTTGCACCAATATAAACTCTCCTTTACTTCAATTTTCCATGAACTTTTTTCTTACTTTTTTCTTTTGTGTTTTTATACAATTTGGGGTCTCCCTTCCCCTTCCATGAACTTTTGAAAGTGCCTTCATATAATGTATAATCTGTGATCTATAATATACAATTAAGTTACGAGATATAAACTTTGATTTACAAATAAATTTTAAACAAATAAACCCTTCATTATTCAGCAACATAAACAATATTAAAAAGAAAATAAAAATGAAAAAATGTTTCTGCATCTCAAGGTCAGCTATTAATGTTCTGTTGAGTTTTACTTAATTTCTCTTAGTTTCTCATATTGACAAACAGGTCTTCAGAGAATTATACAGCCTTTTGTATTAGCTACCTTCTCCTCTACCTTTGTTGAAACTGGGGAACGAAATATACTTGGGTAACTGTGCCTGCCCACTTGTCCCCATTGAGAAGACTGTTTCCCTTTGTTCGTTCATTTACCAAATATTTACTGGATTCCTAAAACACAACACAGCACTTCCTTTTGAACACTGATCATGCTTTAATTTGCATTTAGGTGAATAGAATACAGGAGAATCCTCAGTTTCTCCCTACTATTAGCATTACGTTCCACTGATTTAATCCAGTTCCTCTGGCCTGGCAATATAAGAAAATATACTTTGTTTGTGGTGACCAAGAGGGCTAAAAAAGCACAGTGGTCGTGACCAACTGGCTAAACCAGGGTGGAAAAAAAATCAACTCACTGAAAGACAGGAATAAATTGAGAGAACATAGAGCAATAGACATTTCTGTAGTCAACCAGTTCTTCACCCAACAATACTTACTTACTATTTGACACATCTGTCCAACACTGTGCTTCTTGTGTGGCAAGAATTCCTAAGCAGGTGATATGTACTATAACATACAACTCAGAGTACTGAAAAACCCATGGAAAAGGCCACTTCGCACAGCAATAACAAGAGTTGGTAACCAAGACTTCCAAAGAAGGATAGGAATGCAGCATGTGGGATTGGAAACAGTGGGGTCTCCTGGCAGACTAATAGGTTTTACACTTCGGCTACAGTCACTAAGACAAGCAATAAGAAAGTAGAGCACAAAAGTCCTTTGCCAATTTGTTAATAACATTGTGTCTACTTGTCAACTGAAGTAAACACGTTAAGAGGCTGGATGTTTACATTCTGAGTCATAGTCTAACACAAAATGTTTATTTTTTTTTAGTCCAAGCTATTTCAGTTCACATATTCCGCTGATATTCCCACCCTAATGACTTTTCTTTTTCTTTATTTTTCTTGAGCACTTTTATACTTCCTGGCACTATAAGGTAGCCCCAGTTCATCATGGATACTTCCTTTTCTAGCTCTAGAGCCAATAATTTATCCAAGGAATCACGCATTTCCTAGCAGGAAAATAGTATTAAAAATCAAAATCTAAATATGTTCATTGTACCTATAGTGCCATGATTTGTAGGACATTATGGTTGGAAGAAGGCAATGTGTGTGTGTGTGTGTGTGTGTGTGTGTGTGTGCACGTGCATAAATCATTCTTACCTCAGCATTCATTGTCAAATTTCTGATGACTCTCACACTCCTAATTCCATTTTTTAAAAATAAGAATCTATGTGACTACATTGGGCCCACACAGATTATCCAGGATAATGTTCTTAATTCAATATCCTCTACTGAATCGCATTTGTAACGTTCCTATCTTCACATATGGTTCCATTAGTAGTTGCAAGGATTCAGATGTGAGGCTCTTTGTGGAACTGTGATTATGCCTGTAATTATAGGACAAACTATACCTCTCCTCACAATTCAGATGATAAAGTCCTATGGTCCAATACCTCAAAATGTGACTGCATTCAGAGATAGAGCCTTGAATGGTGAAGAAGTTAAAATGTAGCCTTTGGGGCAGGCCCTAATTCCATTCAACTGATGCACTTATTAGAGGAGAAAAAGATATCAGGATATGAAACCACGGAGAAAAGAGTGTAGAAGACCAAGAAGGCAGCCTTAGAAGCCTTAGAAACAAACACAAACAACCTGATTATATCTTGATCTTGAATTTCTAGCTTCCAGAACTCTGAGAAAATGAATACCTGTTGTTCAAGGCACCCACAGCCAAGTGCTATCATTACCATACCATATATGCTTCAGGGGAATGTGACTTCACATTTTGAATTCTCCAACTCTAAGCTATTACCAGCCGGGTCATTCCAGCCTCCTCTGCTTTATCATCTATCATCTCACAATTCCAGTAGTGGAAACTGTGATCCCTACTACCCACTCTTCTTTTACTTAACTGTGTCATTCCAAGATTCATAAACAATGGTAGCCTAATAGTTAAGACACACACATATGGGGACAGCTGTATCCACTCAAGGACAGTCTACACATTCTTTGCTATTAGAATCAACTCTGCACATTCCCAAGTACCATATGTCAACAATTTTTCTTTGACCAGTTATAATTGGATTCCTTGCATTCTGCATTTTATGTCCGTATCACCTCAATTACTTTTGGTGTATTTTAAGCTTCACTTTACAGTTGTAAAAAGTCCCATGAACTTTGACACATGATGCCATGCATACCCTACTAGAGTTTGATTCACCACCCTGAAAAATCGCTTTTCCTCTGACAATCATTGGCATCTGTATAGAATCCACTGTTTTTCTATTTTCCAAAGTGTCATATACTGAAATAATATATTGAATCCTTTCTTGACTTCTTTCGATTAACTCTATGTACTAAGGGTACCCATACGTTTGAGTTAGTAGCTTATTCACTTTTAATACTGAATAATATGCCATTCTATAATGCATTACAGTACATTTATCCTTTCAGTGATTGAAGGACATCTTGATTTCTTCCAGGTTGGGGGTAATTATTTATAAAGCTACCACTAGCACTCAAATGCAGGGTTTTTGTGTGGATATGTCTTTAACAGTTTGTTATTAATGCAATTATTTAGTGCAATTTTGGTCTCAGGGTGAATTACAGTGCTTGCTTTTATGGTTTCTTGGAGGTCGCAAATAATTAGCTTCATTTCTTCTTTAGATGTTCAGTCAAATTCAATAGTGAAGCCATCTGAATCTGTAGTTTCCTTTTTGGGGATTTATTTATTTTTATTGGCAAATCAGATATACAGAGAAGAGGAGAGGCAAAGAGGAAAATCTTCCATCCACTGATTCACTCCCCAAGTGACTGCAATGGCCGGAGTTGAGCCGATCTGAAGCCAGGAGCCCAGAGCCTCTTCCGAGTCTCCTGCACAGGTAAAGGGTCCTAAGCTTTTTGGCCATTCCCCCTTTGCTGAAAAGTTATTAACACTACTTTCAGTTTCTGAAGTAGAAATTCAACTTCAGAAATTGTCTGATTTTCCTAGTGTGGGTGGTTTCAGTAGTTTGTATCTTTCAATGAATGGATTCACTTTATTTAAATTATTAAATTTTTAGGCATATGTCTTAGATTTATACCATCATAAGTGGGTTTTCATCGCCAACTGTTTTTTTTATTATTTTCACTTTTAGAGGAACAAAAACAGCTAGTGGGAGCTGTGACACTAACGTACTAAATCTTCCATGGAGAACAGATTTTACTACTCCATTTGTATATATTAGCAAGAGAAATTTCTTCTAAACTCATTACACGTTGGAACAGAAGCAACAAGAGTAAGTAAGGTATTCACTCTTGTTCATCGCTGAGTTTGTTTATTCAAGCTCCTGTTGAGGGATTTGGGGATTATTTAAATGTATGGGCATGAGGAATAAAAATTGGAATGGACACTCTTAATTTCCTTTGACTGACATAAGAAATAATTTCCAGAATTCCCCGAACCCAAACAAAAGCACAGACCATAGCAATACAGATCTATGTAACTGAAAATCTATATATGCCTGAACCATCCACAGTCTCGCGGACTTTATCACTTACTAGGCAGCGACTGACTAGAAATAGGATATCTAACTTCCACCTTGGAGACTTCTGCTTGAACACTATGTCCTGTAGTATGAACTGTAAACTCAAGCAGATGTAGTGATTTTCTTATTTTCTGAAAATCATACCTTTGTGGAGCCAACATTTGATTTGGTGGCAACATACATTTTCAGTCACTTCTACATAGGGTCAATTAATCCAGGATTTTATCCCATCAATGATCACTTACTCCTAACTCCTGCTGTTTCTCAATTCCAAGGTCCGTTGTGTATACAGTGTCATTATATTACTGAACATTGGTGTCTAGATATGCACTGTGCTGTCACTGGCTGAGACAGAGTATTTCCAAGAGATGTCAGTATCTCATTCATGCTTTTCCACTTTGAACAGTTTCGTATTTTATTCTAGTTTCCTAAGAGGAAAGTGTCTTTTTATATATTATAACAAGTTATTACCAATTATCTATAATTGTTTCTATTTAAAATTCAAATAACATATATTTGGTCATATGGAAATCATAGCCCTTGTAACTTCATTTTTTATCCAGGTACTGTAATGTGCCTAAAAAATACGGTGAAATCAATGAAACCATCAAGGGCATATTATTTCAAGGTCAATACAGAAAATGTTAGCATTGTCACTTTTAAGAACACTATTCTATATTAGGTAGAACTAGTCTTACTAAATATTAATTGATCTAGTTGTATATCAGTAAATCCCTCCCAGCATGCACACTAATAAAGTTTGAGAGATCTTAAAATGAAACTTAAAGCCTAGCTTTGACAGGTTTACTGGGCCTTACTCCTATATTGTTAGGGCATAAAAGTAAGCCCTTCCTATTTGGAACTAGGAAGCTTTTACAGTTGAAAATTCAGTTCAAAACTTGTCACCAGCCAGTTCATGGAAACTCTAGGAAATTGGGCTTCATTCAAATTTTCATGAGATGAGGCTCGCGTTGGTGGTATAGTGGTGAGCATAGCTGCCTTCCAAATTTTCATGAGGTGAGTTTTGGATAGTTAAGTTTCAATCTTTACAAGATTTGACTTCATATAAACTTAGAAATTGTGGTATATGTAAAATAGACCACAAATTAAATGTTCCAAATAATTAAGTGTTTATAATGGTTAGTATGGCATTCAGAACAATCTGTGGGAGTAAAAAGAAAAGAAGGTGTCCATGAAGCTGCAGGAGTGATACAGATGTAAGAGACAGGATGAATGTGGCATGTATGGGGAAAAGTCAAGAAATTTTATTACAGCCTATTTTGGAATTAACATGGATTCAAGAGTCTTGAATACCAGCTAAACAATTTGTAGTTTATTTGATAACAGAGAACTCACATAGTTTCAGGTTAAAAAGTGCATAATAGTGGTTTTTAAGGAATATTCTGGTCTTACTCATTAGGGATGCAACAGGAGAAAATATCCTAATCTCATATCACAGTTGACATAGCACATCAGTGGCATAATCTTGCAAGCCAGGGATGTCTTCAGTTTAGCAACACAGGCATCTTCTGGGATCCTGTTAGCAACGTGGAGTCTCAGATTCCATTCCAAAGAACTTAATCAGAATACACATTTCAACAAGATCCTTAGAAGGTAATTCCTGTGTCCATTAATGTTTCGGCATTGCTGTAGAATGCTACTGGAACTATGCCCGGTGAATAAGGAAACTCCCATTGTCACCCCATGGAGCTTCCACTTGTCTAATTTGTCTTCAGGTAATTACATTTCATAATGTTCCTTTCCCTAATGTTATATACTTAGTAAATGAAGATAATGCAAAGTTGAATAGGAATTTCATGAAGTAAAGAGCTTGAATTAGACTTCATTTAAGCAAGATACAGACCATTTGTGAGAACCTCCCCAATGCTGCTCTACAAATTAATGCCCAGAGAAATTCAGCTTAAAATCTCAACGAAGGTCTTTTTGTTATTTGCTGCTTCATTCACCAGGGCAAAAACAAAGTGAATCTGGAGAGCTATAAAGAAGATACATATGTTCATATTCATTTTGCAATAAATGTTCCACTCTTTCTTTTTTACAGTAGAATTTGCTGTAAGTCATACACAAAAGACTGTTTCCTGGCTAAGCTTCATTAACTTATGTGAAAATAGAAAGTTACATGTATACTTAAAAACTAATAAACCTAACTGACTGAAAATGGTTCTTGTTTGATCTGCTATAGAGAATGGAGGGGTAAGGCAATAAGAAATATTTCTTGAGCATCTATTCTATGCTAAATACTACACTAGATATTTCCTATAAAGAGCAGAAGTCCAAACATGGCAGCTAAAGTCCTCACCTTGCCCACACCAGAATCCCATGTGGGTACCTGTTCATGTCCCGGTGACCCCGCTTCCCAGCCAGCTTTCTGCTAGTGGCCTAGGAAATCAGTAGAGGATGGCCCAAAGCCTTGGAACCCTGCACCCGCGTCGCAGACCAGGAGGAGGTGCCTGCTTCCTGGCTTCCGATTGGCTCAGCTCTGGCCACTGTGGCCACCTGTGGAGTGAATCGACAGACGGAAAATCTTCCTCTCCGTTTCTCCTCTCTGTATATCTGACTTTGCAATAAAAATAATACATCTTTAAAAAAAAAGAGTGAGAGACCCTAAAGATTAAATTTGAGTTATTGTCCCTAGTTGTATAACTATTACTGTGATCTGTAATGACTGCACAGTTTTTTTAATAGTTTTATAACTGATAAAAATTCTATGCATTTAATGCTCAGTTTCATTATACAATAGTAATATTTTGAGCCTTTCCAGCCTACCCAGTTAGGCTTGACTCATAAAATGCCCTGTACAATAACTCACATGATATGTTGCTATTAGGATATACAAACTGACGATCATCACATGTGTTCTTAAAACGTGACCATTTCATCTATCTGAAAAATTACAAATAGTGACCATTGCATCTATCTGAAAAATTACAAATAGAAAGACACAAAATTAAATTTGTATAAATTGTGGAAATTGCTGTGGAGCAAATTACTCAGATACAGAGAAAAAAAAGAGAGATGTATGCATGTGTATGAACTCTACTGGCATGAACAGTAAAGAATCTACCAGAAAACCTGGCAATACACAACAGCCATGGCTCTGAACAAAATGTATGCAGCTCATATTATACAATGCTATGTTATCTGAAATACGTGCATAGCGCAGTGTGTCATCCCATGGTTCTGTGATACCAGTCAGCACGCAGAGGACACACTTACAAAGCTTATGGGCTTCAATAAACTCAACACTCTGCACAAGGAAGATTCATTTTAAACAAAACACTGTAGAGTGAACAACAGACGATATTGGAGGTGGTTCAATACTTTAAAAAAAAACAGTATGACGGAAGCTTCCATCCTTTCTCTAAAAAACAGATTTCAGCCTAAATGAATGTTTCCTTAGGCACCATGCAGAGAGTTGATGTAATTCGTACAGGAAACCTAAGTATTTCTGAGCCAACCAGGAAAAGGGACAGAGTTCAAGAATCCCACAGCTTTTGAAACTTATAGGAATAAGCCTCAAAAAGGAGAAACAAGAGCTCCAAAGTCTAACTTCAAACTGTACCAAACTTGAAGCCCCATATGTTATGTAGACAACAGAAGCCAACTAAGGATAGCGAATTAAACTTCTACAAAACAGGAAGCACTTATATTTTGTGTTCACTTAATTATGTTGTCTGATCAAACAAATGAAGGAAACAATTAGCACTGCTCTACAGAAAATATGATCTTTTCCAACATTACACAAATGTGTCCAGAGAAAATCCCAAATTACTCAAAATGGAATAGGTGACCCAATCACAAGAAAAAAATACATGGAAACCAACTCCAAGATGAATCTAGGTATTACAATTGGCAAATAATTTTTTTAATTGCTGAGAATATTGTAGCAATGCTCAAAGCAATACATAATTTTCCTACAGTGAATAAAACAGAAACTCAGCAAGGTTTAAAAAAAATCAGAGAGAACTAAAATTTTACGACTTAAAATATACTATTATTATCAGAATGAAGAAGACAATCAAATGTAATAGTAAGCTTGGGTTTCTAATAATACAAAGGATGCAATCTGAAAATTAGGTTGAAAAAGTAACAGACCCTTTGAAACAAGGGCAATTGGTTTAATATAAACTAAGTTGAACAATAGAAAAGTAAGAGAATGGGGTTGAAATAGTATTTGCACACACAATCACTGATTATTTATAATATTTGGTAAAAATACATATATTTAGAGATTTCAGGTTATCAGAACACTCAAAATGGGAAAAATACGAAGTAAAACAGTCACAAACACTGCAAACTTAAACTGGTAATACCAAATATTTAGAGACAATAATAAAGGCACCAGATACAAGGGAAAAAAGTGAACAAAATGTGTTGATTTCACATCAGGAATTATATGGAACAGAAAACAACTGACCAATATATTTTAAATACTGGACCAAAGTTCTGTCAATTTATTACTTTACAGCAATATAAAAGGTTCTTCAAGAATTTATGTACAAAGAAAACTGTAGTTTAAATGGTTGCATTATAAAAATATCAAAGTAATTTATGTAGGCTAATAGAAAATGATGCCAAAAGGAAATGGATAAACAAAATATTGCATATTTATGCCCCGTATTAGAACTCGAGATTTTCTTTTAAAGCAACCACCGGTTGATATACATAAAGGCACTGATGAATCCCAGAGGGATGATGCTGAGCTAAAAGAGATACACAGACAGGGCATGAACTGTATGTTTCCCTCTGTACAAAGGTCTAGAACAGAGGAAAAGGAATCTACAGTGACAAATATAAAACAGCCTTCATCTCTGCCCTAAGGACGTGGTCAAGGCTTACTAACAGGGCGACAAGGAGTTGTCTTGGTGACCTCTGGGCTCTGCATGCTCACAGACATAGATGGTGCTTGTCAAAATAGACTGTTCACTGCAGATCAAAAAGATGTAAAGCAAGGTGGAGAAAAAAGAAAATCTGAAGGAAGCAAAAAAAAGAAAAAAAAAAAGAAAGGAGAAACAGACAAGGATCTTCAAGGGAGAAATTAACCTGGAGCACTACAAGACAAGATCAGTTTCTTGAAGAACATACAAAGAGGCGTTAACATAAGACACAACCTACACGGAATGGATAGTTGCCTCAAAGCAAAGACAGTTGTCCAGTTACTTACTCTAGGTCTAAGCTCTTGTAACTGTCTGTATGTGATATCTATTTTGTAATCACACGGGTCTGTGTTTGTACCTGTATGTACGTTGCAGCAGGGAGCAAGTTAAGACTTTCAGAACTTCTAGGCACAGAAAGTATGATGGGATTCTGACTGATCTACATATATTTTGTGGTTCTACACATTTTATTAACTAAGCTCTTAGCTATGGTCAGATGAATACATGTATCTTACCTCAAAAATAATGGGGTGACAAGGATGATCAGGTATGTAGAAGTGTTTGCCCAAGGGTTAATCTTTGCTACGTTTGGGTAATGGGTAATGTCGTGTATGTCTGAATTCGTAGTTAAGAAAGTTAAATAAAATCATTCTAACCATAAAATAAGCATGTTAGGTCCTGAAAGATTTTTATTTACTTTTCATGAATGAATACCTTGAAGATAAAAAAAATGCCTTTAAGTATTTTTAACCAGACACAACATACGTACTACATTATTCTGTTCTATTTGAACAGAGGATTGCTGCTTCTGCTTGTCTTACACCTGGAAGGTTTCACAGGTTACAGTGCTTTAAAGGCGGGGGGGATCAAATCCTTCTTCACTGCCCAGTAATTAGCAAATGGACAACCTAACAGGAGAAACTGTAGGAAAAGACTTTGACATCAGACAGGGTGGAAGCAGGAGCTGTGTGTGTGTGTGTGTGTGTTCTATTCATGAAACAAAGTTAAAACTGGTATCTTTATTTTTTAAATTTTATTTAGTTTAATGTATTTTAAACATAGAGATAATATCTTCCATTTGCTGGTTTACTCCTGAAATGCCTTCAGCAGCCACACCGAGCCAAAACAAAGCCAGGAGCACTGAAATCAGCTGAGATCTCTCATAGGACTAACAAGGACCCAACTGCTTGAACCACTATCTAAAGCCTCCCAGGGCACATTATCAGTAAGCGGCATCAGCACTCGAACCTAGACTTTCCAATATGTAATTGCTGTGCCAAAAGCCCATCTCTGGGGTTTTTCTTTCACAAATTAAACAAAAGTAGTTAACTTTGAATTTCCTTAGCACTTTAGATTGTAGAGAGCATTACTTTTACATGATGTTCTAAATTTATTACGCATTAAATAAATATTTTGTTATCAAACTTGAGCATGTAAATGGAAATGAAAATCAACTTAAATTTTTAGATGATGAAAAAAATTAACAACAGAAAAAATGTCAGAAAGAAAATTCTTTGTATTTATGTTTTTCTAGATCCAATTTTCAAAAGGTTTTTTTTTAAGATTTTAATTACTTGCTGGAAAATCAAATTTACACAGAGAAAGAGATACAGAGACAAAGAGCTTCCTCCACTGGTTCACTCCACAAGTGGCCACAACAGCTGGAGCTGAGTTGATCTAAAGCCAGGAGCCAGGAGCTTCTTCCAGGTCTCCCATGTGCATGCAGGGTACTATGGCTTTGGGCCATCCTCTACTGCTTTCCCGGGCCACAAGCAGGGACCTATATGGAAAGTGGAGCATACAGGACATAAACTGACACCATATTGGGATCCTGGAACATGCAAGGGGAGGATTTAGCCACTAGGCCACTTCTCCAGGGCACAAAAAGCTTCTTAATGTAAGAAATAAAACTTTATTTCCTCCAAATTAATAATACCAACACAATTGAATGTGGTTAAGGAGGAGTGTTAAGAGAGCACATTTGTTAACTCATTCTTTGCAACTAACACACAAACAGATTTGGGTTTAACTATTGCTGTTATTTATTGATGGAGAAAGTTTGTCATTAACTTCAGGTCACACTATTGTAAACAACTTTAAGCCTATTCTTTCTAGTAATATGTATGGAAAAATTCAGAAACTCACCACTCTTTCTTATTTGGAGCAATGTCATATCAAAACATTCTATTTTCAGTTAATCAACAAAAGTCAGTATTTACAGAATAATTATCAGATGCTGTGAAATGTATGAGAAGTGGACAGGATTAGGAGCTCAGAGTCTTGACATCTGACACAAACGAAATAGATAGATAATGTATTATATGCCTTCAATACAATACATTTTGTAAACATGTTTCAAGACAGTGGGTCTTTCATACGAGTTCAAGGGCTGGAGAACATACTTTGATGGTAAACAAAGTTTATACAGTAATTAGTATGGAATGTTTTTTACACATGAATACATTTCTTATTTACTCTGCTCCTACTATGAATATCCTTATTTGAAAATTTTCATATCTTAAAATAACCTCTATTTAATGTAATTCATAAAACATGTCAAATGCTACACATCCTCCTCTAATCAGTTAAGATACAAATATAAATGAAGGAAATTCTGGTTTCTGTATGTTACATTGAAAAATAGTCATTACCAATAATAGGCTGTTTGGTTTAAATGATCTAAATTATTCAAATGAACACTTGTATACATACATAATTCTGTCATCTAATTTGTTTCTTAGGGGAAAAAATGCATATTCCTTTAGCAAAGAAAAGCCATATAGGATATTTAGTTCAGCTTGTTCATACATAACATTGATAAAAATGGTCTTTCAAATTGTTCACAACCTTTAAATAATTACTTCCATGTGTGAGATGATTCCAGAAGGAACATTTTAAAACTTTCCTTACTATCATCCTCATGCCTACAAATATTTTCAGGCACTCCCTATTGAAATAAATATGCTTCACTCTCTAAAGAGCACAAAACAAAAGGATGTTTCCATCAAAAAACTCCGTCCTTCAGAATCTCAAATTTTTTGAGATATATGTAAATTTTTAAAAATACAGTTTCCAGATCGGGCAATTTTCATATGTTTAGTGAGCAGCACAGACAATAATTATCCTAGACTAAGGATCGGGTAAAACTTTAGGTCTTAGATAATGATAAAACATTTTAAAAAAATCTGGAATCCCTGTTTCTTTCACACTAAGTAATTGACATAAAAGAATGGAACACAGGAGAAAATGTAATTGGAAGAACACGATAGTCGTGTAGAATGTTCAGGTGCGTTTGACGACGCAGGTCAGGGACAAACAGGGAAAGGAGAACAAGTGAATCAGAGTGGTATTTTCAGCACAATGCAAGCAGCTCCATCAACATTATAACTTGCTACAAACACACTTTGAACTAACTCAAATGTATTGCAGAAAATGTAAAAGGATCTATTCCCAATTGTAAATCTATTCACATAGTTTTTAGACATTCTCATATGTTGAGTTTATTTAGTGGAGCTTCTGCTTGGCTTTCATCAAACAGAAGGTTTCTCAGCAGCAAATAAATTATATGGTATTTACTGTAGGAAATAACTTTTGAATTAAAACCTATGCTTGTTAACACAATTCCTGTTGGCCTCCAGAGATTTGGATGTCGCCTAGATGAACAACAAAGCATCACTTCGGTGGGAAAAAGTTAAATGAGGACAGCAATTTCACATAAATAAAATGTTTTTTGACTAAGCATTACATTTTGTACCACTTTATCTGAAACTACTAAAAATGTTAGTTTTTATTTAGACATGATCACTGAAAAATCTGACATTTGTTTGAGACAAGCAGATGGTTATTCAGATAACTAACCTGAAATAAAAGTTAGGATTGCTTTAACCTTAATTATTTAGATTAGCCATCTGTATTAATCAGATTTATATACCACTGATATTTCTGACTTAATTTTGTTCTTGGTTTCTACTGTCAAAATACTTGGTATCTTTGGGCTTACATGCCCATATACAACATTCAGATTCAGAAAACAGGATTTAAAACTCTTTTAATACAAAGTGAATAGATTATAAGCACCTCTTGAAAGGCTGTATATTCTAGCAGTTTTTCCCCACTGTGTCTCTCCCGTGACAGTCCATTAGAGGTTCACCTAAAATATTAGTGTTTTATTTATAGTCCACCGAGAAAAAATTTCCCAGAAGTAAAGGACATGCAGGTGTAGTGCCATTGAGAGATGTAAACTACCATGTCACATATTGAAGGCATTAAAACTGAAAGATAGAATCACAGCTATTTAAAATGGCAATGCCACACATGCCCATGAACCCTGATTCTTAAGCCAACTTTTTCACTTCAGCTCAAAGAGAGTATGGCAAATGCATACAGCATTTCTCAGGAGAGCATTAGTGAGACAGGACGCCCAAGGGAGGAGTACCATACAGGGGGACCACCAGGGACAGCAGAGCCATGAGGCAATGCCTAGAGCAATGGGCTGCAGTCTCCATAAGCAGATGAGTACAAACACCACCCAGTGGCTGACAGGACCCTTCCTCAATACAGGATTTCCCAGGCCAATGCATCTTCACTTGCTATGGATATGCATCTTGAAGCCACACTGAAGAGAATGGATGGATACTCTTCGTGTCTGTCACATTTACCTACATCCTCTCAATGTTCAGGAATCAATATGACACAATGTTTTTTCAGCTTCTCAGCTAAAGTCATAAGAACACGCAACATGTAAGGCTTACAACTTAAATATTTTGGGTTTGTTGAAACATCGGAGAACAGCAAAGAGTCACTGGCTGTTCTAAAAGGCCAGAGAAAAAATTAGAGCAGCTGAGAAAAGATGGCCATTGTTAGAGAGACAAACTCATTTACTCCATAATTCTACTCAGGACAGAATTACCACATCCCCAAATCTGGAACCTCACATGCAATAAAAAAAAATCTAACCTTAAATGCATTCCCTAAACTTCCGGTTGCTTGCCCCATTTTCTTGACCTGTGTTGTTCTCTTTTCTCAAAAGGTAATGAGTTGCTGGAAGGAGCTATTTATGCATTTTTAGAATTCTTTTAGGCCTCAAATCATTAGTCACTGAGACAGGGGTCTAAACCCAGGGAGTTTAAAAGCTGCTAACAAATAACATAATTATGTCATTATTTTCCCAACTCCTCTGGATCCATCTTTTTTTCAACCTTTGTCATACAAGTCTTTTATATACATCAAAAATATTTCTTCCTTATATCATTAATTCCAGCAGATAACAATAAGCATGCTTATTGTAGCTACATCACATATAAACATGATGTATTATGGTGTCTTTAGACAGATGCACACACCTCAAATTTTCCTTTTAGCATTCTCATTTTAGCTATAATCAATTTTAAATAATTATAAGAAAACAGAAGTGTT
The DNA here is from genome assembly GCF_030435755.1 of Ochotona princeps. Classification (NCBI taxonomy): domain Eukaryota; kingdom Metazoa; phylum Chordata; class Mammalia; order Lagomorpha; family Ochotonidae; genus Ochotona; species Ochotona princeps. The sequence goes on along the minus strand of NC_080849.1, from coordinate 30,702,497 downwards.
AATAGCAGTTTCAGTCCTCACCTTGCATGTACTGGGATCCCATATGGGCAGCAGTTCTAATCCTGGAAGCCCTGCTTCCCATCCAGCTCCCTGCTTGTGGCCTGGGAAAGCAGTCGAGGATGGCCCAAAGCTTTGGGAACCTGCACCCACATGGGAGACCCAAAAGAAGCCCCTGGCTCTGGCTCTGGCTTCAGATCGGTGTAGTTCCAGCTGTTACAGCCCTTTGGGGAGTAAATCAAAAGACGGAAGATCTTTGTCTCTGTATCTCTTCCTCTCTGTATTTCTGACTTTCCAATTAAAAAAAAAATCTTAAAAAAATATTTCCATGAACGAATATATTCTGACACAAATTGATAATGACTGCTGAACCACTGAAGTTGTGGTGTACTTCTGAAATACATTATAATCATTAAACTAAAATATAATGCTAATTAAAACAAATCCCACTATAAGTATATAGTTCAAAAGAAAGTGCTCATAAGGTGTTGCTCTTCAGTTTAGGCCTCCACCTCTTACAGAAATCTCGCAGACACACTGAAAAGGCACTGAAGTCTGCCACCTGCCAGAACCTCTAGTTTAACTCCAACAGCCTGTGGAAAATCCTGGATTATAAATCATTGTTACAACCTTTGCCTAGAATTCCTTCTAGTCATATTGTTTATGAGAAGGACTTGAGGAAAGTATATTAAACAACATCTTTAGAGTTGATTGATCAGAAAAATGACATTTTTAAACGAGTGAAATTTTTCAGCAGTTTCCATTTGACAATTAGAAAATCAGGGAGAACAGCCACCACGTTCGTTAAAAGATCTGCCCACTAAAGCGACTACCTTTATTACCCTTAGAATCAACGACGGCTGTATGAAAGACACTTGGAAAAATCTGAAAGTGTTTTAAAAATGTTACTATTGACATTATTCTTTCTGCTTTCAACATTGCAAGCCCAATTCTAATTTACCTATGTAGTTGTTTTCACATTTGTATCTCTAAGTTTCAGTGTGATTTTCGTCTTAAAAAGAAAGATCCCATGCCTATTTGATCCTACTAATGATAGTTAAGTCTAAGTAGCTTTGCTAGTCATTCTGTTCCTACTAATGGATCATATACTTAAACTAGAATGCTTCAAAATTTACATAATTCCAACAGGAGAAACATCTGGTTTTCCTTGCCACCAGCGTCTTGTAATTTGATTAAATTAGTTAACAATAGTACGAGAGTCCACGCTTGCCTGAGTTTGCTTTCCATGCAGCAAAACTAGGGGCATTTTCACTTCCACATCAAAGTAAATCATGCTTTTCTTCTTGTGTTTTCTTCACTTCCTCCTCTTGTAAGTTCATTTCTTTTTTCTTTTCCCTCTCTCTACTGCTTTCTTTTCACATTCTGTTTTATGGCAGTCCTCGTTGGACTACGAGAAAACGTGTGTCCTGCTGGTTTTCTTGTCCACACCGGAACAATAAGCATCCAAGAACGTCTGAGAATTTGTGCGACCGTACAACAGTCCCCATTTGTCGCTTATGTGACCATGGTGCACGTGTTGGTAAAAGAAAAAGCTAAAAACTTTACCTTGACCAACAGAAATGAGGGTGTCAATGACAGACTAAAAATGGAGTGTGAATAAGTACAAAAGTGTATCTTGTACTTTTTTTCAGTAATAATTAAGCCTTTAATCTGTAGATACATATGTACACACACATAATATAATAATTATGTACACAAAGTAAAGGAGACAGGTACCAGGTAGCAAAGTTACCTATGTTCTTCAAAATATTCCACAGCTCTTCACATTCACCAGGCACTTAAAAAGACTTTGGGTAAAATACACAAATTATGAGGAAATTGGCGACTGCACCAAAAAAATTGGCTAAAATTACTTGGAATTACTATCTAAGGCATTTAAATAATGCAAATGGATAGGAACGCAAATGCACACACATGAAATAAGTAGATGAAAATACAAAATGGAGATATGTACAAATGCAGAGACCATTACATGAAAACATAATGCATAAAACATGAGCTGATGTGTGTTCCGTCTTGAGAATTGAGAATATCTTCACTATTTTCAGTAACTGAAGTTTCCAGGAATTGAAGATCTTCCGTGAGCAAGCTACGAGTCGCTGTGTCATTAATATTTATGGTGAGATATTGACTCCATGCGTGCGCTTGGAGAGCCCAGGCATCCTCACCTGTGCCGCGTCTGAAGTGACGCTCCGGTTTGCCTTTCCATCCACCTCCTCTGCAAGGACGCTCTGCAGACAAATGAGGTAATGTTTGGGAAATGTTTGCAGCTGGGAAAAGAACCCCTCTGCATTCATGTAAGATCTCACTACTCTATATTCCAGCCTGGTACATTACTGCTTCTGGTTTAAAATGGAAATTGTACTGTTTGAGTGTCTGTGTTCTGACCAAAATCTGGGTCAACATAACAGGAAGAATATTTTTAATTTTAATTCTAGTTTCTGCTCAGATCCCCAGCACGTGTGTAGGGCGGGTGGGGGGAGGAATTGTAGGAAACAAAGCACATAAATCAGCTTTGAAAGAGAAAAACCTGGGTCTGGGAAGATTGTTTTTTTCTACTCCCTAATGAGGAGTGTGGATACTGTATTTCCCTGGAGAAAGGTTTCGGTCCTTGAAGGCAGGTGGTGCACGCGGTGTGTGTGTGCGCGCGCGCGTGTGTATGTGTGTGAATGTGTGTGCTGTGCGTGCGCGCCCGCGGAGAGAGGGGCGGGGGAGGCGGATGAGGAGGATGAGATCATAGTTTCAGGATCCTCAGGAAACCCTGGTACTGGCAGCAGCCAGCCTCTGCTGTGCCCACATGACCCACAACTCTGGCAGCGGACCCGGCACTTCCAACATTATTAAATGATAAGAAAGCGGTTCCTACTCCATGCCCAAACCTCGTTGCAGACCAATGGACACCTTCTAAGAGTTTGGCGAGTCGGTGACTGAGGCGTCGGTACCTTCTAAGGTGTGTGCACGGCGTTTTCTTCCTTGACAGCACCGGAGTGGGGGAGGGCGCGGGGACGGACAGGGTCCGTGGGGCCGGCCGAGGAGAGGGACGCGAGGCCCGGCAGCCGCGCGCTGCCCCCGGCCGCCCGGTGCCGCGGAGCCCACGGCGGGGTGGAAGGTGCACATGACGCGCAGCCCCAGCTGCGCAGAGACCGCAGCAGCCCACGGCGCCGGGGCGCTGGCACCGGGCGGCTGGGCGCTCTAGCAGGGCAGGCACCACGCACCAGGCAAAGTCGAGAGTGGAAGTGGGCGTTGGGGCGGGCGGGCGAAGGGATTCGCCCCAACGCCCACTTGCGGGGGTTCCCACCTGTGCGCGGGCGCTGGTCGCTGTGAGTGCGAAGCATGTGCGGGGCGCCGCAACCAGGACTGCGGCGCGGCGCCTCCCAGGGCGGCGGGCGGCGCCTCGGGCCCGCGGGGCGGCGGTAGCGCCTGCTGCAGGATGGCCGGCCGAGGGGCGCGGGGCAGGGCAGGTGAATCCCTGCCACCACCACCAAGGCCCGGGCCGCGGCGCCGCTCCCCGAGAGGCAGTGGTAGCCGGGATCCTTGGCTTCACGATTCGAGTTGTTTTATTGGGATCGCTGCTTTCCTCGGTCATCCTTGATGGTTGAGCTGATGGGAGGTGGTCACCTCCATTAGGGATGACACTCACGCGGGGGCGGGGGGGCGGGGACAGCCTGGGGAGCACTGACAGGGAAATCCACGATGGGTTCCCAGCCAGCAGTGTCTGCACTTGTAGCAAAGCACTGTGGTGCAGTGGCGGACGGACGATTGAGCGAGAGTGGTGCGCTGGGACCTGAGGGGTGGGAACCAGTGTGGGGGTGGCGCCGGGGTGGGGTGTCCTCGCCTTGTGTAACCTGTTGTCTTCTTTGGAGTTTCCTCTGGACCAAGGGCAGATGGGAGGTACGTTCTGGTCACCCTGAGTGGGAGGTGGAGAAAGATGTCTGTCAAAAGACCAAAGCCAAAGAGAGAAGGGGGCGTTGACGGTGGAGTTGGGACTCCATGGTACGTTCCCAGGACTTAATATAAAACTTCGCTGCTTTCCAGGCTTGGGGCATGGCTTTGGGAATGTGAGTGTAGAGGCTGGGCATAGGTCCGCTGGGTGTATGTTTGCACTTACTATCCATTTTTGCTCTAAAAAAAAAATGGCATTTGAACTTGATGGCTAAGTTTTACTGTAACCTGTCATGATCTCTTGGTACTTAGTATTTCTTTTGAGCATAAAAAAATGTAATTATTCATTTCATGTCATATATATTTCATTATATAGATGTGTATATATATATATATATATATATATGTATATATATTGCTTATTCCAACAGTGGAAACTTTAAAAAACGTAGCCATTCCCTAGTCCCATGATTCTTTGTGATTTAGTTTTATTTGCTCTTCGTTCTCACATAACTGTAAGAGGAAGTGGTAATACTATTCACCTATTACAGGTGACAATTCCAGGCACACTGGGGAAATAACTTAGTCTATCACACAATTTTAAACATTAGGTCCCACTGTATTGGGCACATTTTTCTGGAATGATGGACCTCTTAAATACTTGGTATAGTTTCAAGGGCAATTAAATCATTTTTTTCTTATTTTAATACAAAAAGATGGGAAATCATCTCAGTTGTTTCTCTTTGCCCCCCATTAATCGGGTTTCCAACAATTAAACAGTAGCATTTAACAGCATAGTTCAGATTATCAGTCAGCAAACTGTCAATAAATTATTATGAAACAGATGGCTGGAGTTGTATATATGTTTTGACTTAATTTAAAATTTCTATTATTTGTGGACAGCATGGCCATCATTTTCCATAGAATGTCATTTTGCAAAATTTTGAGTTAAATTAACTTTTTAGAAAGATTTATTTATTTGTATTGGAAAGGCAGATTTACAGAGAGGAGAGATAGATAGATAGATACTCAATGACTCACTCTCCAAGTGGCTGCAGATGACCCCAACTCAGCTGATCCAAAGCCAGGAGCCAGGAACTTCTCCCAGGTCTCTCACTTAGGTGCAAAGTCCCACGTTTTGGGCCCACCTCCACTGTTTTCCTAGACCCCATGCAGGGAGCTGGGTGGGAAGTGGAGCAGCTGGGACACAAACCAGTGCCCATATGGGATCCTGGGCTTTCAGACAAAGAATTAGTCAACTGAGCCATCACACCAGGCCAAAGTTCACAAACTTTAATCCCATCACTCTGACAAGAGGTTAGACAGTTTTTGAAGAATTATCCAATACTCTTTCAACTCTCTGTGATTAAAAAGTAGATGATATTTGGAAGCCCTTCATGCGTATCCTTTTAGCTAGCTGTATGCACTTTATACAAAACTGTGCAGTACTGAAGACTGAAACTGAATTTCCTATTAATTCTAAGTTGAAATACTTTTGAAATCTCCACTTGCTTTAAATGAAGCATGATGTGAAGAAAGATCTCAGAGGGGTGAGCTCCAGCTTCACGTCTTCCGAGAATTACTCTTCATTTGAGTTCATCATAAAGCTTTCATAATATTCCTCTTATTAGACTTCTCTCAAAATTCCCTCTGTTATTTTCTTCAAGTAGGTTTAATTGCTTCTTCATATAATGAGTTTAAAAGTTATTTTGACCATCATAGATTTCCTTTCATTTTCAGTACACACAGTTTTGAAACCCTGAACATTATAGAGACTTGAATCAAGTTGAAATACCTGGATGCATGTTCATGGCTCAGAAACTATCCAGGTCTTTGGTGGTTGATCTCCCCATACACATACACCTGAATTAAGCCTACATCTTTATTTGGAGAGGCTAGAGTATAATCATGTCGTCAGGGCCATTGTAGTCTACCAAACAATGGTATTTTGTTATTGAAATTGAATTTTCCATGCATTTATATAAAACATTGATTGATACTAAGACATCAGTCTTAAGATTCATATATCTTTTCTTAACTGGCCCTTCCTGCTTTCTAGCGTCTGTTTCTTGTCTTTGAAGCAGCATCCCCTTGTTATTTTGGTCTCCCTGAGTAGTTTTGACCCGAGTTTTTGCTTTCAAGCCTTGTACTACAGGGGGACTGGTATTGGCTGAGCGTCTGTGGAGTGACAAGTACGAAGCTATGTGGGCCCCAACAGCCCCAAATAGAGGCATCAACAAAATAATTAGGACAATAAATTATTTACTGGCCATGGAAGTTACGGTTCCTGGATTTGAAGAAATGCTAAAACACAGTGTGAAAGAGGATATGTGAAACATTGTCACCCAAGGATTTCTGTCCAGGCCTTTTCCTGAATATTTAAGTGTTTATTTTCTGAACTATTTTCGAAATCAGAGACGAGTCTTACTCTAAGTATTTCTTTACTTCTGCATTCACCAACAGACATGCTATTTCCCCACATTCAAGGCATCCACCGCCATTACCTACTTAGGATCCTGTTTGTAAAATTATTTAAATTTGAAGAAATTTAGTCATTTTCTTTCTCTACCTCACAGACTTCCTTTCAGAGAAAAGGAAGTAGTTTTATGTTTTCCTGGGTTGTTGTTTACATATTAGATTGTTTAGAGTAGAATTTTGACTCATTATACAGTTCCTAAGATTCTCTAAAATGCCCGAGGGAAGAGAACAGGCCCTAGAGTAAGAGGTGTTGTTCAGTGTTGCGTGTAGGGCATGGGGAGAGACATGTGTGTTAATACATGAAAACAAACACAACAACGACTACATTGGTTGATCATGTACTATGTGACGGACAGCATTATATGGGTTCAATGTAAGTTAACTCATAGCATTCTTCACCCCAGCCATGTATTATCATTATTGCCATGTAATGATATATTCCTTATAGAAGGGAAAAGAAAGCACAGAGTGGGTGACAACCATTACCACTGTCACCTAGATGGTAAAGAGAGGTTCAAGCATCTGATAGTCAATACTGTCCATTTTTGATGCAGGATACCTAGCTCAAATACGTACTGGTACATTACATTTTTAGCAATGTTGAAAATCATAATGCCTCCTATTCTGATATTTTGATTACTTTGTCTTTGGTAAAAACTACTGGGAACAAAGTAAAAGTTCCTTTATATCAATATTTTTGTCCCATATTTGCAAAAATAAATGTAGAAAGCAAGAAGATGTATAAATGCATAGACAAACAAACCGGACTACTGGATTATGAGAAATGTCTACATAGTTTAAAGCTAAAAGTTGGTAACATAAGTGCAATCTCAAACTCTTCATTATTTTTTTAAAATTGAGAGTACTACATTAGCATTTCATGGGATTAGAAAAGTGTCTTTGGGCTCCACATGATGGCCCAGTCGATAAATCTTCACCTTGCATGTACCAGGATCCCATATGGGTGCCAGTTCTAGTTCTAGCTGTTCTACTTCCCAGCGAGCTCCCTGCTTGTGGCCTGGGAAAGCGGCAGAGATGGTCCAAAGCTTGGGACCCTGAACCCACATCGAATACCTGGAAAAGTCTCCTGGTTCCTGGCTATGGATCAGCTCAACTCTGGCTGTTGGGACACTTGGGGAGTGAACCAATTAATGGAAGCCCTATCTCTCTATGTAAATCTGTCTTTCCAATAAAAATAATCTCTAAGCAAGTATCTTTAATAAGTAGAAGTTCTATAACCTCTAGTAAATATAATAGTTTAAGTCACAGAGTCTTGTCTCAGTGACTTCATATAGACTATGCTCTGCAAGGAGACTGTGAAGTGTAACGTACAAATATTTTCTGGAGGAAGGCAGTGGATCTAGTAAGAAAGGCATTCTACAGCTCAGTGCTGAGTGCTTATTTTTAAAAAAGATTTATTTATTTGTACTTGAAAGGCAGATTTTACACATAGGGAGAGAGGGGGGAAGAGAGAGAGAGAGAGGAGAGATCTTCTATCCATTTGATCCACTCACCATATGGAGGCAAAGACCACGATAAGGCAATCCAAAGCCAGGAATCTGACGTTTCTCCCAAGTTTCCCATGAGGGTGCAGGTTTGCAATGACTTGGGCCATCCTCTGCTGCTTTTTCAATCCATAAGAAAGTAGTCAGATCAGAAGTGGGACAGCCAGGACACGAATTGGCACCCACCTGGAATGCTAATATATACAGGTGGAGGCTTCATTTGCTGTTGAACCTTGCCAGCCCCCTAGTGCTTGGCTTGGATGCATGGCTCCAGCTCCTGACTCCAGCTCCTGACTCCAGCTTCCTGCTAATGTATCCCCAAGGAACCACCAATGATGGCCTGCATCAAGATTAGGTTCATCCATTTTGGACTTTTGGAAAGTAAACCAGTGAAGAGAAGCACTCTGTCTCTCCCCTCTTCTCTCTCTCTCTCTCTCTCTCTCTCTCTCTCCTCTCCTCTCCTCTCCTCTCCTCTCCTCTCTCTTTCCTGCTTTGCTTCCCTCCAGTTCTCTCAAATAATCTTGAAATACACTATCACAATTCATGCATAATGCACTTATTCAAAAACATCCTTTCTTTGTATCTGTTAAGAATACTAAAGTTTATATATTTGATTTACATTTTTTATAGGAAAGGTAGATGTAAAAAGAAAAGTAGAGACAGAGAGAAAGATCTTCCATCTGCTGGTTCAATCCCCAAATGGCTGTAATAGCCAAAGCCTGGCCAATACAAAGCCAAGAGCCAGAAACCTATTTGGACTTTCAATGTTGGTGCCAGGTCCCAAGCACTTGTACATTCCTCCTCTGCTTTCTCAGGCCTTAAGCAAGGACCTAGGGGAAGTGGTGCAGCTGGAGCATGGAAAAACCCCATATGGGATACCAGTGCTTGAAGGTAGAGGATTAACCCATTAAGCCACAGCACTGGTCTCACTTTATATTTTATTGTGAATGTGATAAATAATTTCTTATTTGTATACTCAGTCTCACACAAAGTTTGATATCATGGAGCAACTGCAAAATTATGGTAATTCATGTCATAAGGCAAAATATACAATGCTTTAATTCATGAGGACTTCTGTCTCTGTTTCCTCCCTGGTTCCTGTGTGTGTTACAGTAGAGAATGCCATCACACAGCCCACTGAATGATGCATTTATTGGAGTGTACAATTTATTGTCATAGTACAATTTCCTAGTGCATAAAGTTGTGTTTAATGTAATTATAAAACATATCGATCGGTTATAATAATTAGGTTTTATTGATGCTATAGTAACAACTCCAAACTTCTTAGCAACTGGAAAGATCATTTCCTTCTGGGTGATACTATGTTCCCATCTTGGCAAATGAAAGACTGTCTTTCTCATTCAGAAATCCCAGATTGATAGAGCCTCCATCTTTTGATAATATGCTGACTGTTATCATGGCATATATAGGAATGTGGAAATCTTCACCAGTTCTTCCAGTGGCCCACTAGAAAGAGGGATTCACCATTTCTGTAATTTTTTAATTGCAAGTTAACTTGCGTTGCCCAACCTAAAGGTGGAAAAGATGGTTGATTCCATCACATGTCTTGGTGGAAAATACATTGTATCATTAGCAGACAGATTAGCCAGTTCCTTTCAGATGTTCTTATCACCTAAGAAATATATTATCTATACATAGACTTGACAATATCTGTGTCCTAGAATTGCAAAGCAAAACAAAACACCTCCTTGCCTGAAACCACCAGAGGGAGGGGAAAATAATCATGGGCCACCCTTCTTGTGAAATTGATGCACTTACTGTTTTCTGTTGGAGGTCAAGAAATTATAATAGAAGTCATGGTTTCCTTTGAGTGAATGTTTGAAGTGGACTAATTGATATAAATTACTAGCCAAGAATAGTCATAAGACATTCACAAAGCACCAAACTGAATTGTCTCAACAGATTTGGTAGTCTTAATGTGTTCTGGAAATCAAAAGTGCTATGTAGATATACTTACGCATTACCACATGCTATTACAAAAAGTAATACAATTACACACTCAAATTATGCTACATATTTATCTTACATTGAAAACCATTTTCCAAATTAAAAATATATTAAATCTAAATTTTAATTAAATTATTTGAGATAGTTGGAAATTAATGTACAGTTGTACACATGTAAGAAGTAATATATAGAGAGATCATGCTCCCTTTTCCAGTTTTGTCCAGTGGCAATGTCTTGACACACGACAATACACAACCTGGGTGCCTGAATATTGACATGGTCACAGTGAGAAACAAATTCTCTCACTACAGGATAGCTCCCGCAGTTCTTGTATATCTGATGAACTGTACTTGAACTACTATAATCCTTAACCCCTTGTGGTCACTAATCTATCTTCCATTTCTACATTTTCATAATTTCAACAATGTTGTATTAATGGAATTTCTTAGAATTTCTTCACATTACATAATTCCCTGGGTTGTTTCATGTGTCAAAAATTTCTTCACTCTTCCTGAATTGTATTGCTTGTTTACAATTTGTTATAAACTTGTTACAAGCTTAACATTCTGTTATTTATGTGTGTCATGGCATTGGAGGTATAGACAAAGGTATAAAATCTAATATCATTATTGAAGTGTATTTAACTGTTGCACTCAAAGTCCTCCTTTTGTTCAGGAGTAGAGATGCATACTACAAGATATCTTCACTTCCTACTATGCTGGTCTCCATTATACAGTTCATCTATAAAAAAATGTGTATATACTTGTTTACTTATATATCTATTTGTTTTATATTTGCATGAATATTGCCTTATATTGAGGAGAATCAATAGTGTATAAGATTCTAAGTTTTTCAGTATATCCACCAGCATTTCAAGTTATTCCTGGATTTTGCTTTAGCTATTCTGATAGGTATACAGCCAAATTACAGTTTAATTTGCACTTGTTTAATGATTAATGATGGTGACTCTTTTGTGCACTTATCTTCCATTTGTATGTCTTTTTTGGCAAAATGTCTTTTGTCCTCTACTCATTTCTAATTTGATTATTTTTAACATATTTTGAGCATTCTCTATATAGTCTAAATAATAGATTTTTTTAGAAATATGACTTGTATTAGGATGCTTTTGAGTTCTGAGAGATTTGTTGTGTCAGTTGATGTATATGTGGAACCTTTAGCCAATACCACACAATCTTCAGTTCTATAGGTACATAATTTATTAACTTTATAAACTGATTCCTCCAACTTTATTATTTTTCAAAATTGTTTTAACATTTCAAGTTTCTTTTCTTTTTACATACATCTTAGAGTTATCTTGTCCATAGGAACAATAATTATTGTGGGGTTTTGATAACAATTGTTTTTATGACTATACTGGTTTGAAGGTAATTGCTATTTAATTAATGAATCTGTCTGATCCCATCACATGTCTAAGTGGAAAATACACTGAAGATTAGCCAGTCCTTTTAGATGTTTTATCACCTAAGAAATATATTATCTATAGACGTGGACTCATCAACATCTGTGTCCTAGAACTACAGAAGAAAGCAAAACAAAACAAAACCATTGTTTAAATAATCTTTGAGGTAATTTATTAGTAGCTGTGGTTTCCAAGATATGAGCCTTATCCATGTTTCATTAGATTCATAAAGAAATAATTGTTAAATCATTATAAATGGTAATATATTTTTGATTTAAGTATTCAGGTATTCATTGCAAGTATGTGGAATTTCAACTGATTATTTTGTATGTTTGTCTTGTGTCCTGGAAGCTTACTAAACTCATCTATTAGTTATATTTATTCTTGAAACAGTGGACTGAGACAATCATGTCATCTGATAATAGGAATCCTTATTTATTTCTAATGCATATTTCTTTTTTATTTCCTTTTTGAGGAAAACTTTCAGTATGAGAGTAGTGAGAGCAGGCATCTTTTCTCATTTGTGTTGATACTTACAGGAAATTATTCTATGTGCTATCATGAAGTGTAAGTCAGCTGTAATTTTTGTAGGTGGTATCAAATTGAAGAATTTCACCTCTATTCCTACTTTCTCTGAGTTTTCAAAATCAAAAGCAATTATTGCTTTTTAAAAAAATATTCTTCACCAAATGATATGAGCAACTCCTTTTAAGATCTTAGCTTATTGATGTCGACTATTTTGGTCATCAGATCAGTCTTGCATTCCTTCAGTGACCTCCATTTATTCATAATGTGCATTTCTGTTTATAGGTTATGGAATCTATTTGCCAGTAATTTGTTTTTTTTTTTAAAGATTTATTCATTTTATTACAGCCAGATATACACAGAGGAGGAGAGACAGAGAGGAAGATCTTCCGTCCGATGATTCACTCCCCAAGTGATCCGCAACGGGCCGATGCGCGCCGATCCGAAGCCGGGAACCAGGAACCTCTTCCAGGTCTCCCACACGGGTGCAGGGTCCCAATGCATTGGGCCGTCCTCAACTGCTTTCCCAGGCCACAAGCAGGGAGCTGGATGGAAAGTGGAGCTGCCGGGATTAGAACCAGCGCCCATATGGGATCCCGGGGCTTTCAAGGCAAGGACTTTAGCCGCTAGGCCACGCCGCCGGGCCCTTGCCAGTAATTTGCAAATAGCTATTTTATCTATGACTATTGGTCTATAGTTTTATTAGATATTTTTTCAGTATTGTTATCAGGGATGTATTTCCTCCAATTCTCTGAGATTGCGTAAAATTGATGTTAGTTCTTCCTTAAACATTTGATAGAATTTTCCAGTTATCTTGGCTGAGAGATTTTCTTTCTTCGTAGTTATAGATGTGAAAAAAGAATGTTTAAATGCTTGTATCTAGAGTTGCCATTACAAAATATCACAGACTGGGTAGTTTAAATGGTAGAAATTTATTTTCTCATAATAGTGGAGGGTGAAAGGCAAAGACCAAAATCATGTTATGTTTGACTTTTAAAAATGGGTTTATTTATTTGAAAGTGAGAGATAGGGAAAGACAGAGGAAGAGCAAGAAATCCTCCATCTGCTGCTTCCATCCATTTCCCAATTGGAGGCAGTGGTAAGGATGAGCTTAGTTGAAGCCAAATCCAGAAGTTCATCTAGACCTCCCACATGGGTGAAGCGGCCCTAGCATTTGGGCCACATTCTGCTGCTTCCCCACCCCATTAGCAGGGAGTTGGATTGGAAATGGAGCATCTGGGATTGAAGGGGCACCCGTACGGGATGTATGGGATTCTGGCACCACAGGTCACTGCTTTAATCACAATCCCCATGTAGGCCCCTATGTGAATTTTTTGAGACCCCTGCCTTTGGTTTTCAGATGACTGCCTTCTCACTCTGTCTTCACATGGAGAGACATCTCTGATATCTCACATTGTGTTCAAATTTCCTCTTGTGAGAATGACAACAGTCATATTGGATTAGGACCCACCATAACAGCTCCATTTCAATAACCGCTTGAAAGATTTTATTTCTAAATACTTTCACAACCTGGGGTACTGAAACTAAGACAGTGACATGAAATTTAGGAGAACATAATTCAGCTCCTAATAATAATTATAGGGTTATTCAAACCATCTTTCTCTGTGTGTGTGTGTGTGTGTTAAATGTGTGGTGATGATTTCAGTTCATTAAGAAATTGGTCCAAAGGTCTGTGCAACAGCTTTGGATCAGCTCAGCTGCAACTCTCATGGTCATTTGGTGATTGAATAAGCAAATGAAATCTCATTCTTTGTCTCTCTTCTCTGTAAATCTGCCTTCCCAATAAAAATAAATGATTTTTTTTAAAAAAATGGAATTGGTCCATTTTAACTAAGTTGTCAGATTTATTTGCGTAGAGACACTCCTAAAATTTTTTGTTAATTTTTTTTCTGGCATTGGTAATTTTTATCTCCTCCCTTTTGTCAGTTTTGCTACAGGTATTCCAGTTTTGCATATTTAAGACCATATGTTTTTAAGACAATTGTTTTTCTGCCTTCAGTTTTGTTAATATCAAATGTTACAATTATTTTCCTCGCTTTTCTTGTATTTATTTTGCTTACCTCTTTTCTATATTGTTGAGAGAGAGAGCACCAAATTATTGGTTTGATATTTTTATTATTTTGAAATGTATGCATTTAGATGTTAGAATTTTCTTCTCAGCAGTTGTAGAGCTGTGTCTTACATGTTTTGATCTGTTATATTTTCCTTTCATTCACTTAAGTATATTTTCAATTTCTTTTCTAGAGATTTCCTCTTTGACTCATGAATTATTTGGAACTGTGATATTTCATTTCCAAATATTTGGAGATTTTTTCCCTTTACCTTTCTGTTACCAGTTAGAATCCGTTGAAGTTAAAGTTCACACTATCATTTCATCCTTCGAAATCTGTTGAGGTTTAATACATGCTTCAAATGTGGAATAGCTTGTTATATGCTCCAAGAATTTGAAAAGAATGTGTTTTGACTGTCTTTAGATGGAGTGACCTACCAAACCTTACTAGACTTTGTTGGTGATGCTTCTAATTATTGCATATCTCTGATGCCCATCTGTCTTTCTGATAAAGACTGAAGTCTGCAATTATTACTGGACATTTTTGAAAATTACTCCTTCTAGAAATTTGGCTCTAGAATTGTTGCAGCCCTGTGATTTCAACATGCATAGTTAGTTTGCTAAATCTTGTTTTTGGCATTGATACTTTTATACCACCTGTATTTGGTAGAATCTGTATTGATAGTGATTTTCTTCCAGCACTCGAAAATTGTCCCTCTTCCTTTTGGCTTTTGTATTTTCTGCAGAGATCCACTGAATTCTAATTGCTTTTCCCTTACATGTAAGGCTTCATGTCTCTCTTGCTGTTTACAAAATTTTTCATTTGTCCTTAGTTTGTATGAATTTGTTATGTCCATTGGCATACATTTCTTTGGGTTATTTACTTGTTCTTATACCCTTATATACTCCATTTATATGGTATAAGTTTATACATTTTATCAAATGTAGGAATATTTCAGTTATTACAGTTTAGGTGGATTTTCAGTTCTACAATTTCCCCTCTTCTTTCAAGGATCTAGGACATAAGTTAGACATTTGCTGTTGTCCCACAGTGTATTGGTACCATATAGCTACTAAAGCAAAATACTACAATGTCTTATAGCATTTATTTGCCTATGGTTCTGAATATTGCAAGTCAAACATTTATTTCTTAGGGTTTAAACCAAAGTAGAGGCCATACTGCTGCCTTATACACACTCCATGGGACAATCAGGTTTCTTGCCTTTTCTAACTCCTGAAGACCACCTGTACTCTTTAAATCACTCCACTATCCATCATCACATTTCCTACTCCCTTTTCTGTATCCAAATCACTCCATACTGTCTTCTCAAACATACTGTGATTGTGGTTTTAGCTCACCTGGTAATCTCCCTAACTCAGGGCATGTAATCTAAACAAATCTCCAAAATCCCTTTATTTATGTCAGGTAACATTCCTAGCTTCCAAGGATTAGGTCTAATCTGCTGAAAATCTTTGAGAACCATTCATTATTTAGCCTACTGCACATGAGTTTCTGGGGCTCTGTTCTTTTTCCTTTCCTTTCTTTTTCTTTTTTTAAAAATTTTTCTCTATCTTTCATATAAATAGATTATAGATATGGATATAGATATAAATATATATCTGTTTTCCATTGTTATGACTGGACCTTTCTCAGTGTTCTGTCTTACAACCCCCAATCCTTTACTGTCTTCTCCATTCTGTTATTGTGCCTACCCACACAGAATTTTATAATTTGATTATTTCTTTGTTCACATAAAAATTTCCTTCCCTAATGTCCTGCTTCTTGGCTAAAACTTTCCACTTTTTTCATATTTTTCAAGTATGTTTATAATTACTCACTGAAACATTTTATTATGGCTGCTTTGAAAATCTTTTTCACAATTCAATCTATCATTTTGCTTTTGCTATCTGTTGCTTTTTATTCCACACAGTTTAACTGAAATACATAATAAATGATTTTTAGTTGAAATCTAGCCATTTGACTATCCATTAAGAAACTGGATTTATTTGGATCTTCTGATTTAACTATCTTCTACCAGCATGTCTTCAGTGGTCAGAATGTCACATATAGGCGAGAGTACGGATTTCTCACCAAGTCTGCCTTGATAACCTAAGGCCTTGCTCAACATAGTCATATTGGGCAAGATGGGAGATTAGGATTCTCAGAAGGTCTTTCCTGATTCCTCTTTGACTGGAAAGGGTTGGGCTTACTTTTCTGTGCCCTATGTGGTGGTTTCCACCCATATGAGGTGGCCTGGCAGCTGTTGGACCTCCAGACTCTCTGCCAGACCTTCTGTGGTAGTACTTCAACAAAGATGGGAAGAGAATACTCAGTACTGCTGGGTGGGAATGGAAATTGGGATTCCCACAGAGCATTGACCACATAGTGTTGGTGGAAAGTGAGTTAAGTCTTTATTATCACTTAGTGGCAATGGAAGTCTCCATCAAGTTTCTTGCTTGATCAGTGTGGCATCACCATGATGGGGGACAGGGAAGTTAAGTATCTTGAGTCCAATGAAAAAGGAAATCTAAGCTTGTTACACAGCCTATGTTACTATGTTAGAATAGTGTGTTACCTTTTGGGGTTTTTTGTTTGTTTGTTTCTTTAGCACAATAATGACTATTTAAAGTGTTTTGGTTTTGCCTTTTATTTTTGTTTGTTTGTTTACTTTGTTTTGTCTTTCTATTCTGTTTCTTTTTTAATCTGCAGATTATATAGAGAGCTTTTCTTGGTGTGTTTTAAAATTTGTGCCTGGGTCCCTGAAGTAAGTTGGTATAGAAGTAACTTGCTTTTTGGGACAACTATATTCCACATGAGAGTATCTCAGTTTAAGTTTCTGCTTCACTTCCAATTGCAGTTTCCTGCTAATATGCTTTGGGGGAGATGGTAGGCAAGGATCTCCTTCCTTGTGTCTCTGTCATGCATGAGGGAGACCTGGATGTAATTTCTGGCTCTTGTTTTCAGGTTGGCCCAATCCTGGTGATGGCAGGCATACAGGGTGTGAGCCAGCAGATGGGATATGTCTGTGTCTCTTCTTTCTCTCCACTTCCTATTCTCTTCCTCTCTCTACCTTTCAAATAAACAAACATGAAGTTTTCAGTGAAAAATAAAATCAATTGACATTTTTATGTTTTCAGTGTCTTTAATGCCAAGTCTTAGACATATGAAGCAACAGAAAATGTTAAAGATTGCACCATCTTGTCAATTCTTGGGCTCTGTGGTCCGCTAGCGTTTTTTGTTTTGTTTTGTTTTTTGTTTGTTTTTTGTTTCTATCTCTTCAATTTGCAGTGACGTTTGTAGGTCTTAGTTTGTGGATACATTTTTAGTTGTGTTACATGTGATGAATCGGGAAAAATTCTTCTACTTCATCTTCATGGAGTCTAATCCATATTTTTTCAACTGTCACCCCACGTTGAATCTCAAAGATGAACCTAAGGATTATTGCTGATCTCTTCTGGAATGCTCAACATTTTACAGACCACCTGGGCAATCTTTGGTTGAAGGTACAGACGGATCAGAGAATCTTTCATTGGTGTGAGATTGAAGGACCAGGTGGAAGAACTTGCAGCTCCAGTCCGTGCCTTCTTTGTTTCTGAGCAGTCAATGCTGAAGACTTCAAGGCCAGAGTAGGGATTTCCCCCACCCCCTGCTGTTTTTCCTGGTGAAATTCTGCCACCACAGCACACTAGCTTTTACTATATTCTGACGAAGCACTCTATTTCTAGGAGCATTACCCATTTGAAATGCAATTTTAAAGCAGCATTGTTGGGTGGTGGGGTGGAATGTCCCTAAATTAAAAGAAAAAAAAACCACAAAATGTCTGTTTCACATCTGAGTAGCCTGCACCAGCTGGCATTATTAGAAACTTTGTTCTGATGTTTTGGAGCAATGGTTCTCCAGAAGGGGTCCTTTGGAATTCTTTGTGCATACAAATTCTTACATTCCACCAGAGACCTACTGTATCAGAAAATCTGGAGACAGAGCTACAGTCTTGGCACTGGCCAGCATCTCTGATGCCCACTCAATCTTGAAACCATTCTCTCTGGAACAACCTCTTTAACCCTTAGAAATACGATGACTTTCAACTTATCAATGTAGGTGTTCAGAAGTATATTCATTGCATTTAGCATTCTGGTTAATTTGTTGCATTTAATTGCACTTTTCAAGAAAATACAGTAAAGAAATTAAGACTGTGTTACCTAAAACTGTCTCTTTGGTTAAATGCTAGCATACTATTGACTTGGAAAATCATCTTCTATGCTTAACCCAAATCTATTCTGTGTGTGATTTTGCAGTTCACACACACGCGCTCACACACACACACACACACACACACACACGCGAGTCATATCGGCACTTCTCTGCCTTTGTTCCTCTCAACTACTAAAAAGTTATTTATGGGATTTCTGTCGAGTTTATGTCCTTTTTGTAGAGTTGACCCCAGGAACAGAGGTGTTTGGACATGAGGTTAGGGGAATCTCTGCGTTATTTGTGGAAGATACTTTTTAGGAGAGCTTGCCATATAATATTGTTAGAGACAGATGCATATGCAGATGTCCAAACTCATCACTGTCATTCCCAATCAGCTCCACCATGGGGGATGCGCTGTGCACTGCACGCTGACTTGCTTGTTTAAGGTCATGTGAGGTTAAAGCGAAGCATGGCTCCAAGGCTGTCCTGAGGAAAGGAGCTGCATTTCTGAATAGAAATTTTGTCATGGGGGGGGGGGGTCCAGTTTCAAATCCCAGAATGAGGTAAAACAAAGTTAGGAAGAAAAAAAAGCCTAGGGAATGTAGATATACTGTGAATTATCATAAAGGTGTGGATTTGCAATTAGTCTATGGCTTCGGCTTCCAAATGTTCAGTTTCGTTTTAAGGAAAATATCTTTTATAGTTTTACACTGCCAATTAGCAATTCATCAGACTTAGACTACATAATGAACTTGCATTTACTTGGCATCTCCCACAGCTGATGATTAACATTTTAACTTTTTATAAATTATCACATTTTATTATGTATAATTTTCCAGCTTAATTTTTCTTGATTTTTTCTAACTCATAAATTTCAGTTCCCTATGCCCTTTTCTATACAGCTTTTTAAATGTTTCTTGTTGTCATGTAAGCTAGGGAAATCATTTAGGAACCATTTATCTGCTTCTCATTTAAAACGACACACATTGTTGGTTCATAAAAATATCATTTTATCCTTCCACTATTCCTCGCCACCAGTTGTCTTATGTTTTGCTTCATTCCTTCTGTTTCCTTTGTGCACTCAGTCTAATTATATTTCTCATTTACTCATTTTGCTTGGGTGTTTAAATGATTGGGTGTCTGAAATGTTTGGGGAGAAGATTTTATAAACCTTCATTATGGAGTGTTTGTTCAGTAACACCATTTGGGCAGGTTTGAGGAACCATTCATTTGAGAACAGATTTGTAAATGGTGCAGCAGATGTTTCCTCATAGTCATCCTCTCTTAAGACAAAGGCCCCATCCCTGGCAGCATTAATCAGATGTCTTCTTTTTTAAAGTAATTATTCGGTTGATTTTTTAATATGTTAATTAAAACACTAAAATTTGAGAAGAATATGGAGTACATGAGAATAGATCTTATATCCTAAATGGGGGCATGAAATATTCAGAAAGGTAGACGATACTTGCTGTGTCTATTGCAGTGAGTGGTCCAGATTCTCCCCTGCAGGGTTAGTTTCTATTTATGTACACAGACTGTCCAGTGACTTTTATTTGCAAGCAGATACATTTTACCTCCTCCTTTTATCTAAAGACTGTAAAAAAAATTATGTTTATGAGAAGGATGTATACAGAGTAATAATTTATTACTGCAAACCACCTTTTAGAATGTATGAGTTAGATTTATTTTGAAAATTTTTACCAAAGCAATCATCAGATTCTCCAATTAAGAAAACATTTCAAAGCATGTATTTTTTTCAATGCCAATGTATTTCTTATACCCCTTTTTTTTCTGGCTTCTTTGATTTTAGTTTATTTTTCTTTTCTCTTGAATTATTTTCCAGTGGCATGAGAAATAAGAGCTAGAAAATAAAAAATCCTAAATATTTCAGATATTTTAGATTTAATTAAACTGTGAGGTTGAAAATGTTCCATTATCCCATAGGTGTGTCCATGTATAAAAAAAGAAAATAAGTGAAAGGGAGCCCAAGAAAGCAGACCCTATCACCAATCTATTGTGTATTAATGTAAGTGCAACATAACCTAACTTTATCACAATTGAAGGGGACAAGGAGAAAAAGTCTTTACTTTGATAAATGTGTGGTTTTGGTTTTGTTTTTAAAGTTGACGTTGGTGATGTTACTACCACAAAATACCAAATGCAACCTAATTATAAAGACTGGACATTTACTGGCCATGGAAGTTACGGTTCCTGGATTTGAAGAAATGCTAAAACACAGTGTGAAAGAGGATATGTGAAACATTGTCACCCAAGGATTTCTGTCCAGGCCTTTTCCTGAATATTTAAGTGTTTATTTTCTGAACTATTTTCGAAATCAGAGACGAGTCTTACTCTAAGTATTTCTTTACTTCTGCATTCACCAACAGACATGCTATTGCCCCGCATTCACGGCATCCACCGCCATTACCTACTTAGGATCCTGTTTGCAAAATTATTTAAATTTGAAGAAATTTAGTCATTTTCTTTCTCTACCTCACAGACTTCCTTTCAGGGAAAAGGAAGTAGTTTTATGTTTTCCTGGGTTGTTGTTTACATATTAGATTGTTTAGAATAGAATTTTGACTCATTATACAGTTCCTAAGATTCTCTAAAATGCCCGAGGGAAGAGAACAGGCCCTAGAGTAAGAGGTGTTGTTCAGTGTTGCGTGTAGGGCATGGGGAGAGACATGTGTGTTAATACATGAAAACAAACACAACAACGACTACATTGGTTGATCATGTACTATGTGACGGACAGCATTATATGGGTTCAATGTAAGTTAACTCATAGCATTCTTCACCCCAGCCATGTATTATCATTATTTCCAAAGTTTACAATTCATCCAGCTCTAAAATTAGCTATCATTTTTTTCTAGTTTTAACTTATTCATATATAGTGGTCAAATTTTATGTGTTTCACAATGTAGATTTAGTATTATAAATATACTTAGCACCCTATCTTACCCTTTATCCATGCTCCCCACCCACCCACCCACCCACCTCCTTCCTCGTTTCTCTTTTCTGATTTTTTTTCAGTTTTCACAGTGGAATACTTTCATTTCACAATCAAAGAGTTAATACTCCATTATGTAAAGATTTCAACACTTAGTACATGGAGGAAAAGCCCCACTACTCCAGAGTATAGACAAAGGCTACAGCCAATAACCAATGCTCAAAATGTCAGTCTTGCTCATAGATTATATTTTTGTATTTTGTATACTGCACAGACTAAAGAAAGCATATAATATTTGTCCTTTTGGAACTGGCTTATTTCAAAAAGCACAGTAGTTTTTAGTTGTATCGATTTTATTGTAGAAGGCAGACATATCATTCTTTTTATGGCTAAGTAGTATTTCAAAGTATATACATCTACATTATCCAGTCACAATGCTGATGGATGTCTGGGTGATTCCATATCATAGCTATTGTGAATTATGTTGCAATAAATATGGGTGTAAAATTAACTCATATATTCAGTTTACTGCATTTGGGCAAATTTCTAGGAGTGAGACGGCTGGATCACTGGCACACATTTGTGCTGCTGGCACCACATGTGGAGGATTAGCATGCTGCACCAGTGTGCCTTCCCCAAGGAATCCATTCTTCAAATGAAGTCATATAGAACTTGTATGAAAGACAGCTTGAAAGAATCCATCTCTTCTTCACCCGGGTTTTTAATTAAGGCAACAGTGTGGAAATCTTGGACTCTTGACAGGCCATAACATAGTAAGGAACTCAATGGAAACATGAGAAAACTGTGAACTAAGAGCTGGAGAATATTTCCTCAAGTTACATGCTTTTCTGGAAGTAAACCCATAGTAAATTCCTAGGTTACTTAATCCCAATTTCATCCTGTTTCTGAAAAGGCTGTGGTATCAATAGCTGTAACAGCTCTGATTGGCATTAGTGCCTGTGAATGTAGTTTCAAATGAAACCAGTGTCCTAAATGTCTTGAAGGTATATTGGCATTTCTGTCACTTGTGGCCTCCACAGCAGCATTCTAGAAGGCAAAACTATTTTTGATGGGCATGATCTGAAATATTTAACAAATGAGCTTTATGTGTGTGCTTTATATAAAAGACAACCATGCTGTTCCTTCCTTTTCTGTTCTCTTACCACCAGTGCTCATGGACATTTTCCCATCTTGGCTAAAGAGACTGTGTCCTTGGGCAATGGTTTCAACCATGCTGTTGAAACAAGCAAACCTTTTTAAATTATGTGTCTTGGGACTCAGTCATCCAAGATTCTGAGTCAGTCTATTCATAGTAATTTTTTTCACGTCCTCTTGTAAAGTTTCCTAGGTGATGGTAGAGCATTTGAGAACCATTTCTCTGTGGTTTAGCACCAGACCACTGTATTTGTTGCAGCTATTCTACTGTCATTTCCTTTGTGGAAAGCTGTATCATGCACTGTATAAATGTTTCAGTCAGTGACAAATTGCATATAAAATGGTATTCTCATACCATCCCATTGCCTACTGATGTCTTCACCATCTTTGTTCAAACTTTACAGTCTTCGCACAGTGGCAAAATCATTTAATGACATAGTCCACAAGAGAACTTCATTTTAATGCATGATTGTATTTCTTTGGAACAATTAATAGCATTGCCTACATTTTCCCTCTAGTTCAGAACTAGAACATGTTCTCATGGATCTCTTAAACAATTTCTGCCCAATCTGACTTTCCCTACTCCCTCCAAAACACGATGACCTTTCTTACGGTAACAACTTAGAGGCAAGAGACAGTGTCACTTTGGTACTAAAATAATAACAAAAAAGCCATCGTTTACTGAGCACTTACCACATCACAGCTAGGTGTTCGGTGTCCAATTCTAGTTTCTAGTTACAGGAATATGAGCCATAGCTTTTATTACTTGTTTTTAATTAACTTATTGGTTATTTATTTGTTTGAAAGGCGTAAGACAGGAAAAGAAAGATCTTGCATTTGCTAGTGCACTCCTCAAATGTTTGTAGTGGCTGAGAGTAGGCCAACCCCAAGAACCACAAACTCCATCAAGGTCTACTACATGTGTTGTAGGAGCTTAAGTACCTGAACCTTCTTTTACTGACTCTCCAGAAACATAAACAGGAGTTCCATCAGAAACAGAGCAGCCAAAACTCAAACCGGTTCTCTGATATGGGATCACAAGCAGGGGCTTGATTCAGCAATTATCTCAGTGTTCTTCCAGTAGTAAGCCAATAGCTCCCACCAAAACAAAAGTTTCATTCTTGTCTCCACTTCCTCTGACATCCTGCAATAAATCATCTAGGCCTTAGAAATAGATCCCACTGCACTACGAGCTAGTCAGCCCTGGATACAATTTTTTCTCATCCATATTATTTTGATGTCTCGAAGTCTGCATTTCTTGCTTTGACTTTTGTTCTCATGAGTATTTCTTTAGAAACAAGCAATGATCATGAGCAGACATGGCAAAGCTCATTACATTAATTGCTCTAAATCATCAGTCATTTTCTGTCGTTTTTTGTTTAAAACTCAGTCTCCTAACCAAGCCTTACTTTCATGAGCTGTGTGATCTGGTTTAGTTCTTTCTCTCCAGCCTTGTCTTATATCAGTGTATGCCTTGCTTTCCTCCTCTGTTGCTGTGCTGTCCACAGAAGAAGCTAGTATTTTCCCATCTTAGGACTTTTTACAGCTGCTTTTGTCTCTGCCTGGACCTTTCTTCATCAAGAGCTTCCATAGCTCACTCTATCATTTCACACATATATCTGTTGCTATGCCATCCTCATTAGGACCTTTCATCCCTATTCTGTTTTAAAATACAGCCCCCATAATTCACTTTTGTTTGCCTACCTCATGTGTCTACAGTAGTCTTTGTTATCACCTGATATGGTGGCATGCATTCATTCAGTTATTCCTTCTCTCACACCCTGAGCAGAACATGAATTTCACGAGGAAAAGGATGTTATCTGTGCCTTGTTCACCTAAGTACCTGATACTTAGTGCTGGTTGTGGAGATGCTGAATGAGGGAATGACTACATTCCCCATCTCTCACCCCATTCAGAGTTCTTTGATAGCCATGCCTTTGATTCTTGCTCATCGGACATGCATGAAATTCCTGGTAAATGTAGATGTTGCTTGATCCCTGCCATTCATTTTATTTATGGTCTTGTTTACCTTTTATTAATGTGATGTAATATTTATAAAGGATAGCGCCATTCCTAGAACAATCAGTTTCTTAAAATACATCACTATTATCCCTGCAGCTAAAGTGTATTGACTTTGTTCCTGCTCTTTACTTCAGTGCTTTCAGATGACATTGAAAGAAGTCTAGAAAGAAGACCTGAATTGTATTATCACTGCCCCTATAGAAATCCCCATTTTGCTTGGACTGTCTGCCCCAGACCTTCATAGGACAGTGTGAAAGAGAGGGGAATTGAACTTCATGTGCAATAATAAAATGCTCACACTGGGAACCAATATTAACTCTTACTTGTCACACTAATAATAGATGAATGGATCATTTTCCTTCCCCTTGCATCTGTAGCCACATCCACTGGAGGTTATTTCCTGCAGGAAGTTCTGTGTGTTCTGTGTTCACTGGTGCTGGAAATACTAGTGTAGCCTGCCCTCTTCTAAGTCACGCTAAGAGCATTTGTTTTCTGATACCCTAGAGCCAATAAGTGTGGTCAAGTGCAAACAGACCCCTGTGCAGGTTGGTGGAAAGGCTCCTTGCAGAAAGCTAGCTCTCATCATAGTGTACCCACTCACAGACCCTCAGAAGGTTGGCAGCTCTGCTGAAGCAAAAGGGGCCAGCTTGCCGGTGGGCATTTTGCCATCAAAGCAGATGGACCCACTAGGAGCATGCAGCAAAACACGCATGCTCGTTCTAGACACATGCCTATTTATCATTTGTCTCTTCCACTTATAGAAGACAAATTCTTGAACAAAAAAGCTGAGTTTACAAACTAAGAGGAAGGAGGAGTCTTCAACCCTTAATTAAAATGCTCAGGAAAATAAACCAACATTTTGGTGTCACTAAAGAAAGCTTGTTCTCAGATTGTTCATTGTTCTTAAATGTCTCCTTCCTGAAGGACATGTTGCGCTCTATACAGTGGCTTGTTCGTTTGCCGACTCAAGAAATAGCCTTTCCCTTCCCACAAAAGATATAGGAAAATCACTGCATGCAATGAAATTATTTTCACCAACTTTGTCATTCCTGGAAAATTTTATTAAGAATTCATTCCCCAAATCATTTTTTTCTGTTTAATGTTCTCATTTTAGTGAAATGGGAGCTACATTTCATTACTTTCTCCCTCCTGCTTTCAGGAGGTGACAGTATGAATATGTGATTAGGATTTAGCTTCCCTCACCCACTTCATCCTTTCTTTTTCTGAAAAAGGTTTATTTATGTATTTGAACAGCAGAGAACAGAGAGAGGAGAGAGACTAAGAAGAGAGATCTTTTTTATTTTTTTCATCAGTTTCACTCCTCCCCAAATGCCTGCAACAGCCAGGGCGAGGCTAAGATAAGATAGGAGCCAGGAGCTCTATTCAGGAGTGACAGCTATCCAAACACATGGGCTATCACCCATTGCCATCCAGGCACATTAGCAGGAAAGATGGATTGGAAGTAGGGCAGGGCAGGTCAGATTAGGCACTGTAACATGGGGTGGTGGACATCCCAGTTGACAGCTTAACCTGGCACCTCACAATACCTGTACCCAACTTCGTTTTTGGCATAGGCAAAAATATTTATATACTGAAAGTTTACTTTCATATCCCTGTTGCTGCTCCATTTTCCCTCTTACAAAACTTGAGAATAAAATTATGATCAAAACGCAAGCCAGTTTCAATCATGTGTAAGTATTGTAGCCATCTAAAAATTTCAAAAATACACATTACTTGACCTACATGAAATTCATGAGTATTACACAGTAGTGTTTTGCAGTCAGTGGCACTTGCATCACATAACCCTTCACATGCAGCAGCTGCTGTAGGCCACGCAGAGGCATGCCTGTCAGCCTCACTTAGCAGGTGAGAAAACTAAGCATCATAAAGGACAAGTCAACCTCAAACTCCAAGATCATTCATCTTTGGTCATGCTGCATTTAGGATGGAGGCCATTCTATAGTGAGAATGATCCAGTGATGGCTTCTAGAAGCTCACAGTCCTTCACCTGCTTTCTATTTATCTTTTATTGCTATTTTACTAGTTGAATGCATAAATGGAGATTTAAGGGGGACTTTTGTTTCAAAGATCTTGGAAACTGAATGCTTTTGGGGACTGATGGTTGATTCTGTTTGTTTTCCAAAAAAAACCAAGTCTTTTAGGACTTTAAGTAGATCACTGTGATGCCTAACATGTGTTAGACATTTAAATAATCCTGAAGTATTCGTTTCCAATTTTTGATTGGCTGTATTCTTGATAAAGTCCTCCGAGTAACTGAAGTAATATCACTGCTTTGAAGAACTGTGAGTTGAGCCACATGGTGCTTTTTTCATTATTTTATTCTCACAAACGGTGACTTCTCTGCAAGATAGTAGTAATATTGTGCTACTTGTACTTTATATAGGAAAGTATGCTCATAAAAACTTTTTTCCACAGCTGTGTCTGTGATTATTTGCCTCCTGGAAATATATTCTTATTCGGACTTGCTAGAAATAACATTCCCTTGTCATCATTTACTTTTCTTATGTTTTTTAAATTTTTTATTTTATGATATAATTCCATAAGCTGTGAGATTTCCCTTACCCACGCCAGAAGTGCCCTTCCCCACCCACTGATTTCCCCTATATTATAACAATAGTATAGCCCTTCATAAGCTGTCATAAGTCCATCATTCTGTGTGTGTTTCCTAATGTTGCAGGTACAGACAATGGCAGACAGCCTGCATCCTATTGTCAAGATATATTTAACAATTTCATTGGAAATCCATCTTTGACTTACTTTTATGTTTACCTATAGATTTTTAGTTATAATTTTTAAGCTATACATTTTGAGGATTTTTGCTTTGAATATGCTGAGGCTGATAATGCAATTTTCCAGTTCTGAGAGTCAATCAAAAATCATTTAAAGTCAACTCCCAGAAATCCACTTTCTCCATGAAGCACGGTAGATTATCAGCTGACATCTATTATAAATAGCCTGCTTGAAGAGATAACAGTAAGCTAAGCTATAAAACTATTTACCCAGTAATTGACCATTACTGGATTTGGACAGGGCTAAGTTATTTTTTTCTAGGAGCTGATGTTGTGGTATGCAAAGATAGTATTCCTTTTCTGTTGTCAGAGTCTTGTGGAAAAAATGGCAACTTTAAAAATTGTGTAGATACCTAAGAGGGTTTTTCTTTTAATGGCTTATACTGTTCTCAGAATCTAAGAGAAAAATGTTCCAAGAAACTGTGACAGCTTGGCCATTTGTGTCTCTTAGAGGACAGAATTTAATCACTTGTGCAGAGAGCTTTATACACATAAGCAAATTGGTTTGGGGCATGCTGGAACTGTACATAAAAGATGAACTACAGCATGCTTTGGATGAATGCTTAATTTCTAAAACCTACTAATTCCTTAAATCCACCTTGAATCATTTACAGGGTAACAATTAAATTCAGAATACTGCCAGGGTAACACATTTATTATAAAGTCATCACATTTGGGGAAAGCTTTATGGGACCTGTGGAAGCAAGCCTTGTGACTGTGACTCGGAAGCAGCTCCTGATGCTAAGCCTGGCCTGTCTGTGTGGCTTCTGAAGCAGCACTGTGCAACACAGGAGAGAATCAGTACTCTGTGTGAGGGCTTCGGGGGGCCCAGTTGTCCTGACAGACCTGCAGCATTGACTTCTGAGCCTCCATAAATGTGGGAATATGTTTAACTGCCCAGACTTTCCTCTACAACCCATTCCTTTCACTCTCCCCCTCTCTCTTCTGCCTATTTTCTCTCTCTATCTTTATTCCAGCTTTTGTGTGTGTGACTTACTTATATATAGTGACCAAATTTCCCACATTTCACAATACATGTTTAAGAGCATAGTGGTATTTCTCACCCTACCCTCCCTCCTGTCCATGTTCCCCACTCAGTTTCCTTCACTGCTATTGTTTTAAAAGTTTACAATAGTGTACTTTCACTTCAGTTCAAATCACAGGCCTAATGCACTGTTTGGTAAGTATTTCCCCAGCTGTATTTCTTGCTATTACCTTCCCCCGCTCCTTCAGCCCCTCTGTCAGACTCTCAGAGTTCATCAGTATCTACAAACATATTTTGACTATGATCAATTCCCTCTTGAGGGAAAATATTTTATACCTTTCATTCAAATGTTTCTGAAAAGCATTGTGAGATAAAATGTTTTTCCTAGTTTTTACATTTCCTGTGAAAGCACATGTGATTGAGTAATTACTGTTCCATGGCTGGAAGTCCCACCATTCAGATAAAACCTGTGACAGAACTAGAGATGAACACTGCAAATCCTCAATGGAGTTCTGTGGATCCACAAAGAACCCAAAACTTTTACAGGAATCCAAAGGAAAGATCATGTAGAATAACTTAATTTAGACGTGAAACAAAAAGGAAATAAATTGACTGGATTGGCTAAACAAGATGTCTCTTTAGGATTTAAAATTAGCTCGATGTCTATTTTCTCATTCAGGTATCTACCATGCCTTTGGATAAATTAGTATTTTTCTCACAACACAAAACTGAAGTTGGGTTGACGTCCTCATGGTTGTCTAACCCCATGTTCTTCCTCAAGCTCCGTCTCATGAAATTATTAGAATGACTGTGTCTTTTAGAATGCTAACCCGTGCTCTTTAGTGACATGTTTGCTAGTAAAAAAGAATAAATGATAATCCAATGTAACAGATCATGCCACATGTGTTCTGGTTCGGAATACTCATTATTTACTTGGGCTTGTCTTGTTAGATCCTTGAAAATTAAGCAAAGTTTTGTGACATTTGTTTAAAAAAATGAAGTGTGACACTTAGATTTGATTTAACAATTTTTGTCTTCTTAATTGTGCTCTTCTTACACTCTTTAGGTAAGTTTTAACATGCTTTCAGCTGGCATTCCAGTGTCATGGTTACAACCAACAGCTCCAGACTCCTGTTGATTAGACCCCAGTCCCAACCTGAGGACTCCACTGGTTGTTGGCTCTGTAACAAATTGACTTCGATATTATCTGTGAAAGTGTGAATAATTTACTTACATCAAGAGTTGTAGCAAATATACATATAGAGAATATATAGTAAGAACAGTGAAAAATCTTTAGCTTAGTTAATAAGCATTATAAGAATCAATCAGCAGAAAGCTAATATATTCATATATATAGATTATCAGAGAATATTAACTGTAATAGAAATATGTAAATTACAGTTTTGTGGGCTATGCTTCATCAAAATGTACCCATCCTATGTAATTAATGTCTGACCATCTTCAGGTAAGAACTCTGATCCTTCTACTTACTTGCAACTGTAGACTTTGTATTTTTGTCCACACCTGATGTTTGAATTTTGATGATTCAGTATCTTCTAATAAGCCAGAAAAGAGCTCCATTTCTGTGTAGCTCCATTTTTTTCCCCCTTGGCCTACTTCACTGAGTGAACTTCATTCTGATAAACTTGGAATATGTTTCATTGTACATGTATTTCACTTCGCTCTGTAAGATACAGTGGGAAGGAGTTTCAGTACTGGAACAGCTTGTTGATTCCACTAACAAAGAACAGAAATAGAAATCTGAGGCAGAGCCTCCTGAAAGTCTCAGCTTGCTGTCAATGCTATGTTTTTCAGATCCACTAATTTGGTGGATTTGTCTTTCTTTTTTTCCTCTTTTTCTATGCCTGTCCTTTCTGTAACTCCTTAAAATGCCCTTCACCTCATGTGGAAATGAAAGCATGCATGCGTGGAAAGGCAGGATGTGTATGTTGCTCTGCAAAGATCCAGCAGATAATATCTTTCAGTTAAAGGTGTGTGGTGGTGAAACAGTTTAGATAGGACCTCAAAAGGTCATCTTATCAAATCCTTTTATCTCAAATTGTACTTCCCATCATCCAAAGGGAAGTGTCTACTCATCAAGAAATAGATTTTTTTTTTTAACCTTCCCTTGGTCTCATAGAAAAGGATATTTTTAGTGGTTCGCCAGATGCTGCCAACAGTTAATAAAGAGTGACATTTTAATAGTAGACATTCTAGATGTAGACAGGAACCTCAGCGGAATAAGACAATGTTTCATTTTCTTTTTACCTGAAGCCTTATGCTTCCTACCCAAAAAAAAGTGGAATCACTTAAGTGACAATCTGTTCTTTTGGTTTTTTTTTTTTTTGAGTCCCAACATATGGAGAGTTTTTAAGAGGCCCAAAGTTGAGACATAAGTGAAAAACATCATTATAAATTAATTTCTCCAGATTTATTATTTGTATATTTGGTCTATCATTCTTAATTTATTATTAATATTATTATTATTATTAGTAGTAGTAGTAGTAGTAGTATTGAACACCACCACCAACAAAACCCTGAAAAAGAAATTGTGTGGTCAAGGCCCTTGCCCAAGGTGAGAGAAAATTATTGACAAGAATGGAGATTAAAACATCCAATTTTTAATTATTAAACTGTGACTTAGGCCAGAAAACACTGATGAATGAATACAGAGGCTGCAGTCAGACAGAACTCCAAGATTGGCTTGAACCTTTGCTTGCAGTCACCTATTTGGGAAATTTCTCTGTCAATTCATTCACAAGTGAAGATAGTTAGACCTCTGTACTCCATGGCAAGGGCTTTGATGCCCAGCTTTTAGCACAGGTTCTCAGTGTGAGTCTTTTTCTTTGGAGTGCAGAGAAATAGTAATGTACCCATTGTGGTGGTTGATTTTTTTTAAATTTAATTCTATTTCTTATTTCCTATTATTTTAATGAGAGTCTCCCTCCTTTGTCATAAAAATAAATAACTCCATCTGCATCTAATATATGATGACTATGAAAGCATAGTCTTAAAACTGGGATTTTTTCTACAGCTCTCATCCGTTGTACAAGACTTTGAAATTAGACAATTCATTGTACACAAGTAGCTTCTGCCAAATCTATTTGTATTGATTGTCCAAGTTACTTAAGCTAAAGAAGAGTATCAAGTTTGTAGCTTAAGGCCTGTCTCGATAAAAATAAATACATTTAAAATAATATTTTAAAAATTCTAGAAATACTCCTCTGGCTGGTAGTATGTACTCTAGGCAGGCAGTTGTGGACTATTTGTATCAAATCATACAGTCAGGTGCAACAGCAGAGTAGAATATGAAAATTGTAGTAAAAAAAGAAGTTGTGGATATAGTGTCCTATGAGTTTCACCTTCTTTCTGAGTTAAGTAAAATTAAATGGTTTATGCTTTATAGTCTGGATAACTGTGATTTCTAGTGTAAATGCTTTCTATTCCATTGTAATTGGTTAATCTGTACAATTAAAGTAACTTGGGGATAAATAATAGGAGAGGATTATAGGGAGGGAAGGAAGAGATGAACCCCTATGCTTGTATAATTCTGTATTGTGGAAACACATAATTTTAAAAATAAAACAAAAAGAGATTTCTAGAAGAAAATTGCTCCCCAGAAGCAGTGAATGTATTTATACCCTGTTTCATAGCAAAGTGAGTCTTCCTGAGTGCAGGGCCTTTTCAGTTTTCTAAAAGAAAAAAAATGTCTTCACATTATCATGTTTTATTGTACTCTTCAGTCAAGCTCCCCATTTTAGAGTACTTGTGTTTTTCATGCCATGAGCTCATTTTCTTAAAAAGTTAGGAGATAAAGAATATGACCCAAACTGATGGCTGAATGTCATATTTCCATGGCTAACACAAGTGCCGTAATTTGTATTGTCACACCTAACATCTGCTTTCAGTCCTACTCACTTATCTTCTGCTGTGCAGGGAGAACATGCTATCTTGTCTATGTTATCGGTGTCAGTGGGATGCAGATCTAATAACTAAGCCATAGCTTGCTATCCACTGCAACTACCTCAGCTTCCATTGCTTCCATCATGCTTTGATTAACAGCAACAATTAGTGGCACTACAGCAGTCATCTTGTCACCAGGAGGAAACTTAAGCTCAACAAGTCAACAAATCAACAACTACACTAATTGCATATTTTTAAGAATTTTTTGGAATTTCATAGGCTGTATTTTAGCCTAATACATATGGTATAACCTAATACATGTGAGATTGGAAGTGCTATTTTATTCATTAAGTTATAACATATGATTAGAGACAGCCTATAAGATAACAAGGTAGATTCTTAATGGCGATAAGCATAAGTAAAAAGAGTGTACATTATTATAATGGTAAAAAATAAAGACAAAACACTACAAAGTATTCTAATATATATATATATACATATATACAATATGTGTGTGTATATATATAAATTAGTGAATAGACAAAAATTTGGCTCAAGATTTCCAGCATCCAGTCCATAGGGCACACTTGATGAATGTGCAGTTCACAGTGTTCTTAGGAAGATAACAAACCAGTTTCTTAGCAGAAGCCCACTGCTACTGAATAGGCAATGATAGAGACTTTTTCTCATGTATAATCACAAAGTGGTTATTGTGTATTGTAATAAAATCTCCTACTGTCTTCATATAGCTACAGGTTTTATGTTTTTTTTTTTTCTTTTCCTCTTGGGCTGTTTTCTAATATAAGCTGGTGTTAGAGTTCCAAGCAAAATAAAATGGAAAGTAAAAGCAACTTTTCAAGTCACCAGTATGAGGCAATGTAAGTCCACAATTCTCGGAAGGTCCTGTGGCATCTAGACAAAGAGCATTCAGTAAAGTGGCAGTGAGAAGGTACTTCAAAAAGGGTTTGACATTTCCGTTGCTCTCTCGAAATACTGAGTCACCAAATGTTTTAAACAGATGTTATTATAAGGAGCATCCCCAGCTTCTCTGAAAAGATATTCAGATACACACAAGCATTCTCCTTTCACTCTCTAGATTGTAAGCAAAGTGGAGAGCTGTGCTGGTCACTATAGTCCTCTCTTCTGTCCTTGACTGTAACATGTGCATGGGGGTGCTTGGGACATTCTGTTTATGGTGGAGAGTAGACTGATCTTCCAACACCTGTCTGTCAGAGCAAAGCAACTCCGAGAGCACATGAACATCTCGTCAAGGCTAATCTATCCCAACTGAACACTTTAATGCATGGTGACACTTGAATAAAAACTTTAGAGCTTACAAGCACCATTTAGTCTTACTGCTCTCCATCATTACTCCATCATTTGAGATCCCACATACATTATTCCAGTCCTTTTGGTTCTCCTACAAGAAAAATGAAATTATTCTGAACTCGTGAAATTATGGTGGAAATGTGCTTGGAAATCTGCTCCAATATCACATTTAGACTCTTATTATAGTTAGCTTTCCTGTTTGAGTATGTTTATTCCATCCACACAGATTTATTCTACCTTTCTGTTGTATATCATGCATGGAAAATAAAAATTGGTAATTCCAAATCAACAGTAATAGTAATGACTAAGTTGAGAATTTATCCCATGCCTAAACCTGTGCTAATCATTTTGCGTATATTATGTCATTTAACCCTTTTCATATTTTTTAAAGACAATCATTTTTATCCCAGTTATGCTTCCAGTCACACCAAATAAAAGGCCAACTTTCAAACCCCAGTTGTCAAATTCAGCACTCCCACGCATAGCGACTCTGCCCTCCTCCTTCTAGAAGTCCAGCTGACAGTCAAAATGGGAAACAGAACTTCTTTGTCATAGTTACCAAGGAGTTAGAGGAGAATGCCTTCTGCTAATATGCTAGCAACCCCTCCTTTTGTCTCCCCCTCTACCCTACTCCCTCTTCCACTCCTAGATCACAATCTACATTGTGCTTCAAGCATCAAATTGGACATTTCTGTGCAGTCACACAGGACTGGAACTTAAAATTCATTTTTCTGGAAAGCCACTGATGTGAGGTATAGGTGATTACTGAGACTGAAAACATGGTATTAAAGCTGAAGAAACAAAATTGAGAAATATTTTGCTGGATATTTCATTTCTCTGCTTATATTTCTATTTTGGGTGTGCATGTTCTTCATGATGCTTTTTTTTAAAGGATTTATTTATTTTTATTGGAAAGGCAGATTAGATTTATGGGGAGAAGGAGAGACAGAGAGAAAGATTTTCCATCTGCTGATTAATTCCCCAAATGGCCACAATGGCCAGAGTTGAGACAATCCAAAGCCAGGATCCAGGAGCTTATTTCAAGTCTCACACCTGGGCACAGGGTCCTAAGCCTTTGGGCTATCCCAGGCCATTAACAGGGAGCTGGATATGAAGTGGAGCAGCCGGGACATGAACCAGCACTCATATGGGATCTTGGCACTTGCAAGGTGAGGATTTAAGCATTGGCTCATCATGCTGGGTCCTATCCATGCTTCTTTGTTTGAGGTCTCATGACCTAACACTGGAGAGATAAGCAGAAGATTGAGGGGAAGTGCCAGAGGATTGGGGCAATGAAGACACAGACTCCACCCTCCCTCTGGGAGACTTGGATGTCAGCCATTGTTTCCTTATGTGTCTTGTAGAAACATGGAGAACTCTGTTGAAATTTCCATTACTTCAGTGTTTTTTGAATAATATCATTTATTGGGCCATGCAAATCAGAAATATTTCTTAATGAAGACTCTGGAGATCACACCTTGGTGCAATGTTTGAGACACCACTTGAAATACCCGTATCGCATGAGGTTGTGTGAGTCATGGAGTCATGAAGGAGGTTCGCATGCATCACCCAAAGGACAAAACAAACAAAAAAACCAAAAAAGCCTCATTTACAATGGACAGCAATGTCTATCAGCTTAGCCAGAACTAACAGACATCAGAAGGGTGGGCCTGGTGTCTTCCTCCTCTCATTCTAATGATAAGCTGAGACTTCAGGCAGCATCTCTTTGATGGTAGCCCAGAGATGGGTTTTCTTATGGCAGTAACTCTGAGATGGGAATTGATATGTTGATTCTAAACCTTTGTTCTTTCTCAAGGGGACAATGTGCTCCTAGAAGGGTAAGAAATGGGGAGAAGCATAATTTTACAATTTTAAAGGTAACATTACTAGGGACCAAAGATCCTAAGCGACTATTACCCTTTCTGGTTCCTCACACTGGCACTGCTGGTATTTGTGAAGTGAACCAGTGAAAGAGAGATCTCTGCCTCTGGGTCAGTCTGGCTTGCAAATAATTAAAATGTAAAGTTTAGTAACAGTTACAAGTTTAACTTCTGCTATTTAAGTGTATCATGGTGGTATAGGTTTAGGTAATGGTAGAAAATCTGATAGCAAATTTTCAAGGTTCACTTAGCAATTTCATTGGGATGCCTCCTTTTATTCGGGAGTAGAGATGCATACTGCAACATATCTTCACTTCCCAGGATTCTGATATCCATTATTCAGTTCATCTATGAGAATATTTGTATATGATTACTTACATACCTATTTGTTTTATATTTTTGCATGAAAGTTGTCTTATATCAGAGTGAACATATGGTATTTGTCCTTTTGGGATTGACTTATTTGGTTGAACATAATGATCTCCAGTTGTGGACAATTTTTTGCAAATTGTAGAATTTCATTCTTTTTAATAGCTGAGTAGTATTCCATGGAGTAGATGTACCACAGTTTTTTTTTTTATCCATTCCTCTTTCAACGGGGATCATGGATATTTCCATATCTTCACTGTTATAGATTGTATTGCTATAAATATAGGGATGCAGGTTGCTTTCTCATATGCAAATTTCACTTCATTTAGATACATTCCCAGGAGTGGGAGAGCTGGGTTATATTTCATCAATTTTCAGCATTCTTCATAGTGGCTTTCATATTGGCTGCATTAGTCTACAGTCCCATCAACCTTGGAATAAAGTATCTTTTTCCAGCAGGTGTTTTCAGCGGATTTCTATCTGTAGGCCATTCTAACTAGAGTTGGGTGGAATCTCAATATTGTTTTTATTAGCAACTTGTATCATGGAAGATAATAATAAATTAAATTAAACACAAAAGTTAAAAATTTATTAAAGCTCAGTGCATAATATATAGGCAGCTTGATTGTATCAGTTTGAGCTTTTAAAAATGTATTCTTAAATTTGGTCATTGTTTACTGTCCAGTCAAATGAAAATCTTTAAACATCCTTAACTTTGGATTTTCTGGAAATTTAGAAAGTTTTTGAGGGCCCGGCAAGATAGCCTCGTGGCTAAATCTTCACCTTGCACAACCAGGATTCCATATGCATGCTGGTTGGCATCCCAGAAGCTTCACTTCCCTTCCAGCTCCCTGTTTGTAGCCTGGAAAAGCAGTAGAGGCTGGCCCAAAGCCTTGGGATCCTACGCTTATGTAAGAGACCTGGAGGAAATTCGTTGCTACTGGGTTTTGATCAGCTCAACTCCAGCTACTTGGACAGTAAACCAGTGGACCAAACATCTTTTTCTCTGTCTCTCCTTCCCTCTGTAGATCTGCATTTTCAATAAAAATAAATATTTTTTTACAGTTTTTGAAAACTTCTGAAACTGAAAAAGACAATATTTCATCTTATGTGATTTTTAAATAATTAAATGCAGGTA
Source organism: Ochotona princeps (assembly GCF_030435755.1). Taxonomy (NCBI): domain Eukaryota; kingdom Metazoa; phylum Chordata; class Mammalia; order Lagomorpha; family Ochotonidae; genus Ochotona; species Ochotona princeps. The sequence continues at coordinate 30,665,894 of NC_080849.1, read as the reverse complement.
TGTAAGAGATGTTTAAAGTCCCTGCTTCAGAATTGAGAAAATAATATGAAAATATCCAGTGAAAAGGCTAAATCCATTGAGCAAAGGGCCTTTCAGGAAAATGCCCAAAGATTATGAAGAATGAAAATGCCTTCTGAACAATATAATTCAATTCAACTCAGCAAGTGTTTTCATGAGCACATCCTAGGTACTAGCTATTGTCAAAGACCCTCTAGGGCAATATAAAAATGATTGAGACAGGGCACTGGCTTATTATTAGCTCACAATGCAATGGGACAGAAAGGTATATGCCTGTGTTATTCTAAAGCAGGGCTCACTGTGGTAAGCATTGCAGAGAAAAGCACAGGAACTGAGAGAAGAAAGAAGACATCAGTTAATCCAGACTAGGACCATTCAGAAGGCTTTGACTAAGGAGGTAGGAGCATTAAGGCTGATGAAAGGGGGTAAGGCCACTGTAAGCTCATAGAAGTAAAGGAGTAAATCAATGGAGAATAAATGAGAATGCTTGGGGTCTTCTGTAGAACTACAAAGTCAAGGTGAATAGATGGTAGAGTGGGGATTGCTAATGGAAGACTCCTTTCAGGCCACTTTATGGAAGATTTTAATGAGAGTTTACAACTGCTTGATTTGAAATCCACCATATGCAATAGAAAGGAAGTGAAATTTGAAGGGCTTGTGAGTTTGTTGAAATCAAATGGTATTAAAAATCATCTACTCATGGACTCTGACCCTTTAAGAGCTACCTGTATTATCATGAGCATTTGGTTAATAAATAGAAGGTGAGTGATTTCTACTCTATTGTCATGGACTGAAAACATTTTAGAAATTAGAAATGATGTGGTCAAGGTTATGTTTTAGGAAGAGAAATTTCTGATAGTGGGTAAGATGGAATGAAAACTGGGCAAGTATAGAAAACCTGGGGATACAGAGTTTCTACACAATATTGAGGGCACAATTTGGACAAGATTGGTTGCTTTCTTGGATTTAGAACCAATAGAAATAGGGATACCAGAAGGAAAATTTGAGTGTTTTATTTGCATAACTGGGAACTCTGAGTACTGGATAAGGTACAGAGTAAATGGATTGTGTTCAAGGAGGCCCATAGTAGAGATATAGTCAATACTAATTCAGATGTGTTGCATCTGGGACTATTTCGTTACTCATGACAACCAACGAAGTCTCCATACTTAAAGAAAGTTAAGAAGTTAGAAAAATAGTCATAAAATAACAACCTTCAAGCCATTAACCATATGTGCCGGATACATTTCTAAATGCTTTAGGAATGTATAAGCTCATTTGATCCTTAAATGATCCAATAAATTGAGTACTAAAATTACTCTTCTTTGATGGCAAAGCAGTGGAGACCAACAGAGATCATATGGTACTGTAATGCAGGAAATCAAAATAGTTATATTTCTGAAATGATTTTGAAGATTTCAGGATTGAGGCAAAAAATGAAAGGTTCTTTTAGCTCCCAGAGTCTGACTGCCAAAACATATAGACTCACAATCTCCTTGACCAAAATGCATCATGCCAGACATGGTGATGGCTGCCAAGGGCAAGGCCTGTGTGTCTTCTGTCCTTTACACTGATGAAGAACCAGACATTAACCTCTTGCTGAATCTAGAGCTGAGCCTATCCAAAGCCAGGAGCCAAGAGCTTCCTCCAGGTCTCCCACACACAGGGTCCCAAGGCTTTGGGCCGTCCTCTACTGCTTTCCCAGGCCACAGGCAGGGAGCTGAAATGAAAGTGGAGCAGCTAGTATATCAGTTGGTGTCTATATGGGATCCCAGTGCATGCAAGGTGAGGATTTTACCTAATAGCCTATTATGCCAGGTCCCTATTTTAACTATTTTGAGAACATCCCATGCTGTTTTCCTTGAGGGCTGTGCTTGTTTACATTCCTGTCAACAGTCTAAGAATTTCCTTCTTGGGGCAGCATTGTGGCATTGTGGTGAAGTCCTTGCCTGTGTTACTGTCATTCCATATGGGTGCTGGTTTGTGCTCCAGCTGCTTCACTTCCAACCCAGTTCCCACGAGTGGCACGGGAGAAGCAGCAGAAAATGGCCTGAATGTTTGTACGCTTGCACCCTAAGTGGGAGACCTGGAAGAAGTTCCTAGCTGCTGGCTTTGGCTTGGCCCAGCCTCACCCGTTGTGGCCACTTGGGGAGCGAACCAGAGGATGGAAGAGTTGATACTTTTCTCTCTCTCTCGGTGTGAGTCTGTCTGTCTTTCCATCTGTTTCTGTAACTCAGATTTTCAAGGACACAAATAAATCTTAAAAATCATTTCCTGTTTTCCACATCTTCATTAACATTTCAAACACTTCGCTTCAAAACACGTATTTTATTTTATTAAACCATGTACTGTGCTGATGTAAAATTTAACTGTAATAAAACCTATTTATGTACAGTTAAAATATGAAGGGAAGTGGATAATATACTAGAATAAAATAATGCGTATTTCATTTTGTAGGTGCTAAGATCACATCATGTAATAAACATGGTGAAAATATTGGAATGTCTGTGCCTGGCCATAATTCACTGTGAATGTGACAGTAACAATACAGATTGCAATCCATGTGTGTTTTTGTATAATGATTACTCACATAGTCCAGTGGTTGCATTGGTAATGTGATTTTCCAGAATGTTGAAGACTTTATGATTTTCATGAAAAATACAGTCTTTCCTCAAATCCCATGAATTATATTCTTCCATACTATAATGTATACTAACATATTCTGGAAAAAACACTATGTTTGCTTATGTTTTAGATTCAGAAAACAGTAAAATAGTAAAAAAAATAGTAATTAAAAAAGATACTTCACACATAGAAATGTCTAACAGATGTATAAATGTTTTTGAAGTTAGAAAGAATTCTTAGGAAGACAGGGAGCTGCCTTGACCTCTGTGCCGTGTGCCAGTGAGTTTATCGCCTTGTTTATTATTGATTCTTCATTCAATGGAAGGTTAAACTTGGGATTATGAAGTAAATTGAAGGTGTGTCATTGTAAACCACGAAAAAAAAAAATAGGGAGGATGAAGGGAAGAAGAGAGGTAAATATCATTGTGTTCTTAAAAATGAATATATGAACTTTATATAAACCACAAATCTTAAAGTAATATTAAACATTCTAAAAATAGAATGTAGAGGGGAAGAGTAGAAGCTGAGGGACATATTAGGGGACCACAGCCAGGAGACAGTTCAGAAATGATGATTGTAGCTTGGACCACACTCCACTGCTATCATCTAGGTCCAGATATTGAGTATGTTTTGCTAGCACAGCCCTTTGAATTTCCTGGTGAATTAGTTGTGTAACACAAGCGATGTGAAAAATCATGCCTCTTAAAACCCTGTCCAAGCACCAGGATGAATGGAGTTGCCTTAACAGAGTCCACTGAGGAGCAGGACGCAGGCAAGGTTATGAGCTCTGTCTTGTACATGGTTAAGTCTGAGGTTATCTCCTACAAATATATGCACGTGTGTGTTCTATAAATTATTCTAGAGTTTATAACATTCTTCTATAGAAGCATTACATCTATAAATTATTCTAAATGCACTTCTCTGTGGCTTGCTTTTTTGTGGACTTTTTTTCATATCAGAACATATAGATTGCTTCTGGAGTAAAGTTATTTTGTATGGACTCCATTTTCATTTTTGTTATGGTGTGATAGGTAAAAGATTCCCACTTGCCACTATCCCTTCCCCACCAAACTTGGGACACATCTTGCACACTCGTCCTGCTGACTGTGCAGAGGGCCTGTGAGCCTGATGGGGTAGCCGCTTCCTTGACAAGGCATGTCATAGGGTAAAAGTGATGAGCTCATCAGTCCTGTAGCTTTGTAGGTCAACGTCATGTAAGCTTTTGTATTTTGTCATAGCCAAGTGTAACAAGTCTCTAGTTGGCTTTGCAAAAGTAAGTCACTATGTTTCAAGAGGACCACAAACTGGAACCTGAAGACAATCTCTAGGAGCTAAAAGTGACTCTTGGAAAGCAGCCAGCAAGAGAATCGAAATCTCAGTCTACAACTGCCATTGGTTCTGAAGCCATCCACCTGAACAGGCTCTGAAAACAGTGCCAAGCTAGCATCCAGGGAGAGTCACTTGGCCAGTGCCTTGGTGTCAGCCTTGTGGGATCCAGGTCAGAGAAACCAACTCTGCATTCCCAGACTTCTGATGTACAGGCAATGTGATATAACAAATGAGGGATTCTTAAAAAAAAAAAAAAAAAAGTACCAGCTATGCTTGGAGCCACTGGGAAACACGAACACATTTACTTCATATTTGAGCAGTTTTACTGGAGGGCTCACACAGTATTGATGATAGTAAACGAACATCTATGTCTCTTACGTTTAGGCCTTAGTTTGCTTTGAACTATCTAAACTGAAAGGAATTTGGTCAGTTTTTGAGTTGTGGAATCCCAGTAGCCTAACATACCCCGTCCCCCAAAAATACCCAATGAAGTAAAAGAAAAGGATGAAGAGAGGGCACGTATCTTTTGGCCTGTGTGTTTGCCCCATGATGACAAGTCATGAGAAATAAAAGGTTTCAAGTTACAACTTTAGGTATATATATAAAAAAAAACCTCTTAAACTGCTATTTATAAAGAACAGATAAAATAAAAAGCAAAGCATGTGATAATTAGGATTGAGAAACACCTACCAGGAAACTTAACAAAGAAATCATGGAAATAGAATTAAAAGACAATGTGAGATTTCCATGAACATTTTACACTTTTTCATCTTAGAATGTTTAGGCCAAGATGGCATTTTGTGAAAAAGTCAAATATTTTCTTATTGCAAGGGGAACATAGAGATTTCTATAAATATGTGTCTTTGACATTGAGAGTAGTTCACACATACATGGTGTGTTCTGTATGCCAGGCACTAATAGCCTTCCCAAAAGGGCTTTCTGTACATCAGATCATTTGTTCTTCATACAATGGCACTTTACAGAAACTGAAGGACAATGAGTTTTAATACATTCCCAGAGCCATGCAACTAGAGTAGAGCAGTTGGAGTTTGGATATTTTCACTAACGTTTAACATATTGAGGCCTATATGTCATTCACTTAAAATAGTACTGCTTCATTTTCTAAAGGATCTAGTTATATACTTGAAAGGCAGAGTGACAGAAATCCAAGTGGTCACATTGACTGGAACTCTGCCTGACCAATGCCAGGAGCCTGGAGCTTTGTTTGGGTCCCTAAATGGGTACAGAGAACCAAGCAATTGAAACATCCTCATCTGCTTTCCCAGGTGCAGTTACAGGGATGTGGATGGGAAGTGGAAAGCAAGACTTGAATCGGTGCTCAAATGGGATTACCAGCACAGCAGACGTGGTTCGATCCGCTACATCACATTGCCAGCCCCAAGTGTTTTCTTGCTTCACATAATCATGATTTTGCTAAACAAGTTGGCTCTACTTTCATAAAGCTATGGAAAGTTTAAAACAATGTGATTTGGCACTTGAAAAATCACAACATTTTTTTTACGTTGTTTTTTAATTTTTTATTTTTTTTTTTGAAAGTCAGATACACACTGCCTGTCAGCCAGAGACCTCCCATCTGCTGGTTGGAGCTCCAAATGTGCAGGAGCAAGGATGCATTCAGGTTTCCCACGTGAATGACAGGGATGCAGTTTCATGTTCTGCTGCCTCCTAGGGTGCCTCCTAGGGTGCCTCCTAGGGTCAGAGCTGGGGTTAGGCTCCCGGATGTGGACTGGGAGTACATCAAGCAGAGTTTCAACATCTGTGCCAGACACCTGCCTCCAGGAGACCTTTGGATTTGAGATATTATCCCATGCAAGTTAGAAGCCCATGGAGCATTTTTGATTCCTACTCTCCAACTAGCAGAATTCCATTTTTTTAAACTTACAGTTAGAGTTATTCTATATTCCACAGGAAATGAATGCCTTCTCCTGTTTAAGACTTAAACAGAGTAAAATTCTCCCTTGTATTTCTTCTAACAAATCTTCTCCCTCAAAAACAATGTTAGAAGATTTCTATCTGCTATTTTTTTTCTCAGAAATTATGAATAGACACACACAATTTTTCTATCAGAAATTGGAGGGTGGAGCATATAAATTTTTCCATGTCTTTGCTAAATTTAGTCAATGTTTTCCTCTTGTAATACAAAGGTATATCAAAAAGTTTATAAAAGACAAGAATTAAAGATAAGTTACTTGGTGCAAAAAAATGAAACCTGAGTACATATTTTTCAGAATATACTTTTTTCGCAAACTTTTGGAAGTAACCTCCTCTCTTTTAAAATTGCCCAATAAGATATGTGTATATATATGAGAGAGTTTTTTGTAATTTTTAATTGTATTGTAATTTTTAACATCATCCCCCATTGGTACATTATTTGGCTCAAATTAAGCAAAAAAAAAGTGTGAATTTTCCATTCTTTGAGAAATATTTCCAAATCTCACTGTCACTTTTTTTTTTAAGAGTTATTTATTTAGCTGTTTGAAAGCCTGAGTGAGAAGGAGAGCTTCCATCTGCTGGCTCACTCCCAGCACGGCTGCAGCTGCCAGGGCATGGCCAGGCGGAATCCAGAGGCCCAGAACTTCATCCATGTCTCCCACATGGCATTGCCACTTTGCTTATAATGGATTACTGGAAGTGGATTTTCACTGATGCCAACAATTCTTGCAAAATGGTTTTTTCCTGAGTGGTCTACGTTCTTGCTCTTGGACCACAGATACATATTATTGATCCTTTTAAACATTTTGTAAATCTGGTCTGTGAAAAGCAAGAGCTCTTTGCTGTAAACAAATCTGGTAGTGGCACTTGGCATCTTTTCATTTCCTTACTGACCAGTGATATTTCCTTTTGCACAAACCTCTACTCACCTTTTTTTTTTAATTTTCTCCCCATGTGGTATCTATTTTGCTTTGCTTTAGTTGATGTTGAAAAATTTGAAATTTTGAAATAAGCAACTTTGTTAACCATTTTCTTTGTGGATTCTGTTGTACTCTTGAGAAGGTCTTTCCTACCTTATGAGTGGAATTACGCAGTTATGAACTCCTTTATAATATCAAGATAGATGTAAATTGAGATCTTAAATCATATGAATGCGCTTTTTTGTTTTTCTTTTTAAAGATTTATTTATTTTATTGAAAAGGCGGATATACAGAGAGGAGGAGGAGAGAGAGAGAGGAAGATCTTCTGTCCGATGGTTCACTCCCAAAGCTCTTCTGGGTCTCCCATGATGGTGCAGGGTCCCAAGGCTTTGGGCCGTCCTTGACTGCTTTCCCAGGCCACAAGCAGGGAGCTGAATGGGAAGCAGGGCCACTGGGATTAGAATCATCGTCCATATGGGATCCTGGCACGTTCATGGCGAGAACCTTAACCACTACACTATTGCGCCTGGTCCATGAATTCATTTTGTGTGAGGTAAATATTGCATAAATAACACCATTGATCTTGACATTAGTTATCAATTTTGTGTTACTTGCAAATCTAATCCTCATCAAATTCATGCAAAATACTTTTAGTTTTCTTACTATCTTTGTATAAACAGGTTAAAACACAGGTTATAAACTTGTTTAGTGCTAGTGGGGAAATTCTGACTTGTATTCAAGGAGGTGACAGGGTAGGGTCCAGAAGTCAGAAGCTGCTCACTGTGGATCCCTAAGGACTCTGCAAGTTGCTCTTGGTTCTCCCATATTTTATTAGCATGAACATCAATTTCCCTTTTCTAGAAATCAGTGGTTATACTATTCTCAGCTCAGCTTGAATCCCACAGCATGTGCCCCAGCAGCTCTGACTAGGGGCCTAAGATTTGTTCCAACAGGTTAATATTTATAATTAAGAAAAACTGCTTGATTTTGCTTGTTTTTTTAAATTTTGATTTTCATTTCTTTGTTTTTGACTTTGTGACTTTGTTGAGCATGGCTTTAAATGGCATATAACAGCAATACATAACTGAGGATTTGTTATGATTATATTCATATTTTGCGTGGTATGTTGAAAATTTGGATTTTTTTCTCCTCTATTTTTTCCTGTTTGTCATACCTTTTGGGTACTTTTTTTTGCCTCTTTCATATCATTTTAAAAACTGACAAATGTATCTTTAGACCGTTTTTCCCTGTAGCAATTTTAAAGTTACAGTCCTATTTATAAGCTTATAATAACTACTCAATAATCTACAGCATGCATTTTCAAGTTATAACATTTTATCAAAGCCTACAGTCTCTTTATCCTCCACTCTATAAAAGTTTTATTAATTCTTCCTTTATTTCACATGTCATACTCTTCACCAGTTCCAAATGTGTGCTGGAGACATCTAGAATTATAATTCCAGGTTACTGTTAATTATCTGGCAGGCCTATCTTCCATGGGTTATACTGTTCACATTAGTTCTTATATTCCTGCATTTACCACATTTGAGCTGACTAAAATACCAAAGTGTGCATGTGCTAAGGTAATCTGGCATTGTGGAGAGGCCTAGTATATGTGTCTCTTTGACTTTGCTTTTTGTGTTCTTTTTAAACATGGTATCTTAACGTTTTTACTTAGTGTTATATACTGATACATCAATGTTAAAAATGGTCTTTTATGTCTGTTGTATCCAAAAAAATACTTTCAAGGGGGCATTTAATGTGACATTCCTTGTGCTAGCCATATTGTTTTCAGTTATAGATTTTTTTCTCTGTAAATTGTTATGCTTGTAATATACAATAGAAAACTATGAACTCTATTGCCGTAAGAATACATAATTAGAGTAGGCATTTGGCAAAGCAATGAATATATGATGTGAAATTCCTGCATCCTAAATCAGAATGACTGGATTCAAGTAATGGCTCTGGTTCCAAATTCAATTTTCTGTTAATGCACTGCCTGGAAAGTAGCAATGGTGATGCAAATATATGGGTCCTTGCCACCCATGTGAGCTACCCACTTGAATTCCTAACCCAACCTAGCCTGGCGTACCCTTTGGCGAGTTAACCAACCTGTTGAAGATATGTCTTTGTTTCACTTTCAAAAAAATAAAAACATACTTTTTAAAAATTCTTAAAGAATACATAAGCTCTTAATATTCTTTTCTAAACCCCTTACCTTGAAGAAGTTTAAAAACCAGCTTTTCAAAAATTAAAAAGAATATGGATTTACCTAAAGTCATACAGATTCACAGGTGTGGTTGGAAATAGCGTTTTGCTCTAGTAGTTCATAGAACAAAATTTGACTTCAGAAGAGCAAAGGAGAGATTATCTTTCTTTTGTTGTCCCTGCGTCGTTGTTTTGCTTTGTGCATGGCACTCTGATATTCCAAAAGCAGCTGGCAGCCTGCAGCACTCGACACCTGAAACTCCACAAAGGCACCCACATCCTCTCTCATTCATCCTCTCCCATGTGATTCATTTTTCAACAAAAGACATTTCAGCTGTCATACATTTAACTACTTTGAGACAAGCATTAGGGATATTATTGTTATAGCACAGAGATGAGGGTAATTGGGTATACAGGCTTTTATTTGAGGTAGTAAATGGATAGTGTGTGTTTCCCATGCGCAATTGAAAAATAATACCAAGTGAGATAATATACTTAATCATGGTAGAAGATGGAATTGTTTCCTAGATATACAGAGAATATGTTTGTAGTAAAAATTTGAATTTTGGGGGAAATTTGCCTATTTTCATAATATGAATCCAAAGCAAATTTGAAGAAAATATAAACATAAACTTTATTACTCAAATGCTTTTGGTAAGGTAACAACAATAAAATTTATATTTGAAAAAGGTGTTTATGAAAACAATTTCGACCAAACTTCCTTTTTATTTTTATTTATGCTTATTAATATAAAGAGAACAGATTTCAGGTAGATACAGTCTAAAGATTAGGATACAGCTTCCTAAACTCCCTTCCATTCTTCCTTTTTCCTCTTAATTTTTGCTCTGACATGTTTTCAATTTGCTTAATGACCACAGGCTAATCCTCCACTAAAAGCAAGTAGAAAGGAGGAAGACCACTGTTCTGTAGGAACATAACCAGGGACTGTAAACAGAACCCAATCCCAAGATGTCATTGGCAGCCTTCACTCGTGTCATTCTGTAATAGTATTGTACCAGCCTCAGAATTGTTCTTAACTTTAATTTATTCTCAATTGCCTCATTAATGCCATTTTGTAATCCTGTTGTGCAACCACTCAATTGTTCTCAGCATGCTGCAATCATTATCAATTAAATGAGTGTTATATAAGATGAAAAGCCTTTTGCTATGAGTTTATGCCTATTCATATGATTAGCAGAAAGCACCAGGGAAAGGGAATTGGCAGGGCTATGATTGAAGGATGAAGATACTCAGTACCCAGGACTGAGTGAGGTTAAAGGGCAGTTAGAACATAAAAGCCACTGTCAGTGTTAGCACCTGAAAAGAACTATTACTATAACCTTGTTTCTTGAGATTTTGTGATGTAGAAATGAGGAGAAATTATGAGATACGTTGATCTTATGATGAGAAGCTGAAAGATTTTGCATTAGATATGTGGAATTTTTAATTAAGCATAAGAAGGAAGAGCAGAACTGAAAAGAGCAAGACAAGCTATGAAAAACTGCGCTTTCAAGGAAAAGACAGTGGAGCTGCCACTCGTGTAAAAATGATCAGTATGGTATTATACCATCTCATACCTTTTCATAGGAGTTTTAAATCTATTTAAATACCAATTTAAACATAATGTCCTTGCCTAATGTGACTGATAGTAATATTCATAAGGTCTTTGCCAAACTTTATGTACACAAAAATATGCATTTTGTCAGAGCCACATTAAGCCTCTTTTTTTGTATGTACAGATTTGTTCCTGCCCCTACTACACTTTTTTAAATTTAGTTAGAAATTTGTGGAGATTCTAAGATTAAAAAAAAAAAACAGATATTTGGGCCAGAGTTGTGGCCCAGCAGACTAAGCACCAGTTTGCATGGACAGATGCCACTTCTGATTTCTACCAATGCACCTGTGAAAACAGCAGAAGGTGGTCTGAGTACTTGAACCCCTCTTAACCATGTGGGAGATCAGGATTGAACCTGTCTCAGACTGTCTGATGCAATCATTTGGAAAGTGGAGATGAAAAAGCAAATGACCTTTGTCTGTCTGTCTCTCTCTCTCTCTCTCTCTCTATCTCTCTCTATCTCTCTCTCTCTCCATTTCCTCTTCCTCTCGCTCTCCCCTCTCCAATCTCCCTACTCTCATTCTGTGCAAATCTGCCTTTCAAAAGTAATTTTTTAAAAAAAAACTGGAAGTAAATTCTTTGGCTAATTTAAGTATGACATGCTACTAAAGATGGAATTTTCATTACACATGAAGTCTCTTCCAATGATGAAAAAAAATTACCAGTGCTGAGTACTGCTTAATATTATGATGTAACAGAGCCTGGCATGGTAGCCTAATGGCTAAATCCTCAGCTTGCATGCACCAGGATCCCATTTGGGCACCAGATCATGTCCCAGCTGCTCCACTTCCCATCCAGCACCCTGCTTGTGGTGTTGAAAATCAGTGAGGATGGCCCTGGGACTCTGCACCCACATAAGAAACCTGGATGAAGCTTCTGGCTCCTGACTTTAGATCAGCTCAGCTCCAACCATTGTGGTCACTTGACGAGAGAACCAGTGGAGGAAGATCTTTCTCTCTTTATCTCCTTCTGTCTGTATATCTGCCTTCTCAATAAAAATAAATAAATAAATACATAAATAAATATTATGACATAAAAATGTTCTTTATAAATAGAAGTTGGAGAATAGGCATTATACAAAGCAAAAGGAAAGTATCCCCATCCACTGTTGATGGGAATGTAAATTGATATAACCAATATGGGAAGCAATATGGAAATTTCTCAGAGATCTGAAATAGATCTATCATATAACCAAGCCATCCCACAGTTATGACTTTTTCCAAAGAAAATGGAATCATCATTAAAGGGAGTTACTTGTACACCATGTTTGCCTCAGCTCAACAGTGTGGATATGGAATCAACCCAGATGTTCATAAGCAAATGACCAGATAAAATGTGGTGTGTATATATATATATATATAAAATGTGATATATATTTTTATATATCAGAATACATATAAGACAGAATATATAATATATAAATATATAAATTATATATAAAGATATATATTATAAATATATATATGTAAAACACAATATTACTCAGCCATAGAAGGAATTAAATCCTGTCTTTTGAAACAAAGTGGGTGTAACTTGAAACAACTATGCTTAGCAAAATAAGCCATTCTCAAAACGACAGATATTATATGTTTCCTCTGATATGTAGTCACTAATATAGAACACACAGAACAGTATAGGAATATAAAGGTCATTTGGGGGTAGGGTTGTTGCTTTTAGCCTATGCTCATACTCCAGTGGAAATTTGGTAACGTGTGGTCTTTGTACTTTTCCTTTGTTGAGTATAATGAGTATTGGCAAAATAAAGCCTGTGGATTAATATCATGGCCTTGCAAATACTGTTTAAAAAGAAGAAAGGGGGCCCAGCACAGTGGCCTAGCAACTAAGGTCCTCGCCTCACATGGCGAGATCCTATATGGGTGCTAGTTCTAATCCTGGCAGCCCTACTCCACATCCAGCTCCCTGCTTGTGAGCAGGGAAAGCAGTCGAGGATGGCCCAAAGCCTTGTGACCTTGAACTTGTGTGGAAGACCCAAAAGAGGCTCCTGGCTCCTGTCTTCGTATTGGCACAGCTCTGGCTGTTGTGGCCACTTGGGGAGTGAATCATCTTATGGAAGATCTTCCTCTCTCTCTCTCTCTCCTCCTCTCTGTATGTCTGACTTTCCAACTAAAGAGAGAGAGAGAGAGAGAGAAGTATTAGAAGTAGGGGAGAGGGAGAAATGTGATTGTCTTCCTGGAACTATGCATGAAATCTAATCTTCCTATTAATGAAAAGTTCAAAAAATTCACATTATACAGCATTCACATTATTTTAAAAAGTGATACTCCTATAATCTTAATTATAAAGATAAACTAAGCTATTGTTTTGGCATATTTTTATATCGGTTACATTTTCCAAACTACTTGTACATGTTTCAGATCACTTTACAAATATTACGATATCCTAAATATTTCCATTTTCACACTATTAAAATTATTTTTCCACACTGTTAAAAATATGTGTGAGGCAAGAGGTTGGCCTAGTCATTAAAACACCAATTGGGATACCTGCATCCCGTATCAAAATGCGTGGGTCTGGCTGCCAATTCCGGCCATGCTGACGCACAGCCTGGGTGGCAGCAGGTGTTGGCTCATGCATTTGGGACCCTGCCACCCTCCTGGAAGACCTGAATTGACTTCTCAGCTCCCAGATTTGGCCCTGGCAGAGCAGGCATTTGAAGAGTGACCCAGGAGCTGGGAGCTCTTTTCTGTACATATTTGTCTTTCTTTTCCCTCCTTCTGTCTCTCCTCTCAAATAAATAAATATGCATTTAGAAATAAAAATATGTATAAATACATGTTCACTCCTAATAACATTACTGTATTTGAATATAATATGAACCAGTAATAGATGCTAACACTCAGCATTCTTTCTGTATTAATGGGTTTAAATAAAAAAATCTCAACATTAGAGGATATTTTTAGTTGTTTATACCAAAGAGACTCTGAGATAGAGTAAATTAGCCAAGTAAGATATTTATTTCTCTTCATTGTGTAGTCATCTATTGGCAGTTAAGCAGCTGTCAACTGATAAGTAACTCTGCCATTCTCCACGTGCGGCGTCTACTTGTGAGCTAAGAAACCCTTGTCATGTCCCAGCTCAAAGCACAGAAGAAAAGGGTCAGGGGAAGACGTGTAATTATTCTAAGGGCGATATTCAAATAGCATGCCTCAGTTCACCCCACATGATATTGGTAGAACTTAGTTGGCTATACTCCAATCACCATAAGGAAAATGTAGTTTCATCCTGAGGGCTCATGTGTTCATAAGAATTCTACTAATGAAAAGGAAAAAGAGGCTGATGAACGATGACTAGCAGTTAACTGCACATTCAAATAGGATGTTGTGGGAATGCAAGTTCAGGAAATGGTTACCTTTTGCTGTGGATTCACGTCTGAATTTGATTCTAGTTTTTTCAGCTGAAGGAAAAAAAATGAGTATTTTTAAATGTCCAGTCAAATTTGCATAAGCTCAAAGGCAATGACAATCTACTATTGTTCATTTAGAAAAATTGGAGGCGATCTTATATCTCCAAGTTCTGTTGAAGTGATTGAATGAGAAGACTCCCGGCAGCCCAGTTCGGTGTGATTCCACATGGCCATGCCTGGGAGTTCACCTCTCTTCACACACACGCTGGGCCCGTCAGGCCACGGAAGCACTGTCGGCATTCAGTCATTGACTTGCTTCCCATACACATCTATGTGGGAGATGTTAGGAACAGAGCTTTTCAAAATAGAAACATCTGAACACATACACTTAGGGATTTTGTTAGTTGGGATGTGTAACTTCTTCATATTCTTAATTACATATAAATCTCCCAAATTATATGATTTCAAAAGGCTTTTATTCCTATTTAAATTGTTTTTTTTTCTGGTGGGTATATTTGATGCTGTATGCTTTTAGTACCAGTTATTCATATAGTCACTTCAATGAACAAAACACGCATCATGGATAAAACATTTATGTGAAGTCTCAATAAAGTGATAAATCTAAAGGGTATTAATATTAAATGACTAAACTTTTTCACTTAATAATAAGTCATTTTATTGAAAACAATATAAAACCAGAGATGTCCTAGAAAATGTGAGTTATTCAATTCATATATTTTTACTTACTTAATTTTTCCCATCATTACAAAAAAAAACCCAATTTGGCAGAATTGAAATGATGATATGTGTTTTTAAATCAGGAATAAAAAAATTTAGAAGTTGAAAACATAAATACGCGATCTGTGAGATGTTACATAGCTTCTAATGAGTGAAGTTTACATTTGTTCCTGAATTTCCTGGTGACCATAGTAAAAGAAAGAAACATTGTGAATTCCATTTATATTCGATAGCTGAAGCACAGAAAGCGTACTAATGCTCAATGGAAAAAAGAAGTCAGCCTTCCTGGAGGTGTTATAGAACGGACACCCAGGTCTCCACAGCATATACATCATCAGATTCTGTAAGAGAATATCTAGTGTCATCACTAATATTTTATGGTTGTGACTCTGAAATACCTAATGTTGAAATACCAGAAGAATTCTGGGAAGCTGAAAGTAGGTTCGTCCTACCGATAGTCTAGCTTAACTCACGTGGAAAATCAAGGTTTTTTTTTCTTAAGATTTATTTTTTTATTGGAAAGGCGGATATACACAGAGGAGGAGAGATAGAAAGGAAGATCTTCTGTCTGATGGTTCACTCCCCAAGTGAGCCGCAACGGCTGGAGCTGAGCCAATCCGCAGCTGGGAGCCAGGAACTCCTCCGGGTCTCCCATGCAGGTGCAGGCTCCCAAGGCTTTGGGCCGTCCTCAACTGCTTTCCCAGGCCACAAGCAGGAAGCTGGATGGGAAGCAGGGCCACCAGGATTAGAACCAGTGACCATATGGGATTCCGGCGCTTGCAAGGCGAGGACTTTAACCACTACACTATTGCACCGGGCCCGAAAATCAAGGGTTACATGACCCAGAAGAGGACATAGACTTTATATTCTTCAACATATGCTCCACAAATCCTACTTCTAAACCAGACTTATACTGTGCTGGACAACCAAGCATTTGAAGTTTATTATGCTGTACAACTCTCATTCATTAAGAAGTTTTATCGGCCAGCTTTCTCCCGGATGATGGATCACCATCTTGCATAGAAGCTCTTCTGTGTCTGTAAGACTCGAGCACCCACTAGACCAATTTACAAAACACTGCAGGATTCAGTGAAGTTAACATTTTTATGGGTTGTAAAAAGTAAGTTATACAAAAAGGCGTAATATTCTTTAGTGCTGAGAACCAAATGGAACTTTTGCAATCATTGCAAAATGTGGCTCCCTCTCTTATCCCAAAACAGCATGAAACCATCTGCATAAAACATGCAGGTTTCATAAGGAAAGTTCATTATATTAACTATATCATAGGATATGATGATGTCAGCATTTAAGAGTCAAATAATACGAGCGTGTTTGTCACCGATTCATTTAGTCATTCACCAAGAATATCCTGGATAATTGCTTTATGATTGTACAGTGAGCACAATAGAGGAAGCCCAGTCGCATTGGTGTACCTGAATTTTTGTTAATTTTGTTTTAATGGGAAAGAAAAAAAAATCAAGCAAGTACACAAAACATATAAAAGGATGCACAGACATACACACATTCAGTTACTAATAGGTACATTTTTAAAAGGCAAATCACTGGACGGGAGGAGTGTACAGATGCTATTTAGCTAAAGCAGTCAGGAAATGACCTGCGGAACAGGCACCTGAATAAAAGTCAAAATAAAAACTTCCAGATTTATATGGGAAGAACAGTCACTGGAATCTGTACTTGCAAGAGCTTCTGAAGTGAAGAGTGTTCAAAATTTTCAAGGAACAGAAAGAAAACCTGTGTGAGCAGAACATACTGTATCAAAGCAAATGATTAAGAGAAACTGAGTGAAAAACAAAGACCAAGAACAAATGCAGACAATCACAGTCATGTTGAGATATTTGAATACTTCTCTAAAGTGACAGGAGGTTGTTGGGTTTGGAGCAGAAGGTTGACATGATTTATATTTTTAGTAACTCAGGGTGTTATATGGAATATGGATTTCATGTCAGAGATAGAAGTAGCCATGGGAAAAAAGTAAAAAAAAAAAAATAAACAGGTAGAAAGACTAAATAGAATGATTTAGGTAAAAAATAACAGTGGATGATCGAAAGCTGTAATTATGAGGCGGTGGAGAGTGGCTAAATTCCAGGTACATTATTGAGGTACATCATGGTTTGCTGGTGGTTTAGATATAGGATGTGTCAGAGAAAAGACAAAATACTAGTTCAAGCCCCAACTAGACTTTTGAAAATGATAACTATAGAGGAATAGCTGGATGTGGGGTTATGAAAAAATCTACAGTTCAACTTTCAACATCTTCAATTATAAGAAAATCTAAAATTAGTCACCGAAAGGGGTATTGCCTAGGTAATTGCTTAAGTAAGCCTTAATTTCTTAGGAGTTATGTGAGGTGATGGTACTCTTCGGCTGCAAGAACCACCAGAAACAGTCTGATGGAGCGTGTCCGTTTATTGTAAAGTGAGCACAACTTACATTTGCCAGGAAAGGGCAAGGCAGAATGGTGTTCCCCAACAGTCCTCCCACCCAACAATGACACCGTAACTGGCTAGAAGGCATGTCTCTCTGGACCCTCCAACCAATTCCTGTTCCACATGCATGACTGGAAGCTATGCGTCAGGTCCCATTTGCCACATGTGGCTGCCAAATAGGCTGTGGGTTACATTTGACTTCTTTGAGTTGCTTATCAAGGAAATCCTAGCACAGCTCATCTTAGGACAGAGAGGAGAGACTGGGGTAAAGCCCACCTCTCTCATTGCATGCCCAGTGAACAAGCCAAGTTGAGGTCTCACTTAGCTGAAACCAATGTCGGGGGTTCCCCCCGGGACACAGTGTGCTGGGTGCTGACAACCTCCCACATAGACCAAGCAGGCAGAGATCCAGGGGCAAACTCCCACACTTCCATAACTTTGTGAAGACTCTTTGTATAAGGAATTTTTCTGAGGGTGGAGGTAAGAGAAGTGTCCAGAACTCATTATGTAGTAAAAAGTGAAGAGAAATTACAAGATATCCAGAGAAAGGTGGGGAAAAAGTCATCTTAGAGAAGGATGACTTTGTCATGAACTTCTGATGGTGACAGAAATAAGAGAGTTTCAAGGTGTGATGGCTGCAGTAGTAGTGATCAATTAGGGGACAGGTAAGCAGTCCTAGTCCTATCCCTCACCCTCACCCTCATTCTTGGGAATGCACAAATCATAGAAGTAGCAGGTATTGATCACTGCAAGGAGAGTCTAAGGGAGAGTGAGGAGAGGCAGATAACAAGGTCTTGTAGAAGCACACAGCTGTCTCTGAGCTTTCACCCAGTCTGTAGCCAGGCCCTAGTGAGGCTTTGCAAGAGGCTGGGGAGAGACTCACCAGGAACATGTAGGGAATTCTGTTGCTTTCACTGCCATTGAATTATTTTCTATTCTTTCACATTATGTTTTACAGAGTGTATTATGACAGTCCAAACATGGAATCTGCAGGTATATTTTTAACTATCATTTACCACCAGGAACCCACAGTTCAGGACAACAAACACATTTCAAATTGGATCAGTGATTTTATTGTTAACATATCCCAGCTCCCTGAACTGAATCTCAGGAAATTCATGAAAGTTAGATGAACATGCATGAGCAATGTAGAGACACATTACCTTTGATGACAATTTTATCTCTTTTGGAGCTCAGGACATCTTGGGTTTTTAAATGCCTATCCAGAGCCCAACACTCAGTGGCTAAATTCTTAACTTGCAAGCATCAGGATCCCATATGAGTGCCAGTTTATGTTCTAGCTGATACACTTTCCATCCAGCTCCTGCATGTAGCCTGGGAAAGCAGTAGAGGATAGCCCAAAGCCTTGGGACCCTGAACTTGCATTGAAAATCCAGAAGAAGCCGCTGGCTCCTGGCTTCGGATCATCTCAGCTCACTCAACTCCAGCCATTGCGCCCAGTTGGGGAGTGAGCCAGGTATTGGGGAGTAATACCTTTCTGTTTCTCCTCCTCAAAAAAGATATATTTATTTTTATTGGAAAGGTGGATATACAGAGAGGAGAGACAGAGAGGAAGATCTTCCATCCAATGAATCACTCCCCAAGTAAGTGCAATGGCCAGTGCTGAGCCAGTCCAAAGCCAGCAGCCAGGAACTTCTTCCAGGTCTCCCACACGGGTGCAGGGTCCCAAGGCTTTGGGCTGTCCTCGACTGCTTTCCCAGACCACAAGCAGGAAGCTGGATGGGAAGCGGGGCTTCTGGAATTAGAACCAGCACCCATATGGGATCCCAGCGTGTTCAAGGCGAGGACTTTAGCCACTAGGCCACCACGCTGGGCCGAAAATAAACACGGCTTTAAGATGACTGCACATTAACACCTGCATAATAATTTTCACCTTACAAAGACTGATCTATATTGTCAAACATATTAACATTCTCCTTAACTGAAGGCATGGGCAACATTCACATTTTTTTTTTTTAATCTGAATTGTTCTGACTTCCTTATTCTTTCAGGTTACTAAAGAAATATCCAGATTGAAGAAGTAATCTCTTGATAAAAAGTACAAATTTAAGGGAGAAGGAGGGGTTCAGAATTTTGTTTTTTTTATGACTAAGTAGTATTCCATCATACATATATATATGTATACACACACACACATATATATATAATTTTTATTCATTCATCAGCTTATGGACATCTTGGTTGATTTCATATCTTAGCTGTTATAAATAGAGCTGCTTTAAAACTAGAGACTGCATGTAACTCCCTTATGCTGATTCCATTTTGTTTGGGTAAATTCTCAGGAATGGAATGACTGGGTCATATCACAGATATATATTCAACTTTGTTTTACAATAAAACGGATACAACTGGAAAGCAGTATGCTTCGGGAAACAGGCCAAGTCCAAAAAAAGACAACTATTATATGTTTTCTATGATTTGTGCTAGTTAATATGGAATTCAAAAAGATATAAAAATGAAACATAATTGTTTATAACTCTTACCTATATTATCTATATTCTTGTGGAACAGTGGTCTTTCTAATATGTATTTACTGAACATGACTGTTAGGGGTACATTTAAGCCCATGATTATAAAGTAAAAGGCATGTATCTTATTGCAAAAATTAAAGAAAAAAAGGAGAAAGGAAGGGAGTGATTGATAGATGCAGGAAGGGAAGGCTAAGTTCTTCAAATTGTGTCTGTGAAACACATGAATCTGTCTTGTCTATGTTAACAAGTTTTTTTAAAGAAGAAGAGAGAGATATTGTCATTGAAATGAGTTGCCAAACTTGTGACTTCATATACCTAACAACTTGTAAAATTTAAAATGAACAAATGAGCATAGATTCAACCACCACTTAAGGCATCTCAAAAAATTACACCTATTTTCATTAGCATTTCATGAATGAATCTATATTTTTACACTTTAAAATGTGCCTCCTTTTCATGTTACTTAAATCATGTGTCACTATTGTTTCCTTTTCAGATAATATATAAATGAAATTTTCAGTATGAATTGCTAACAAATTATAGACCAGAATTAAAGAAACTGAACCAGTTAGCTTCTAAGCCTTTACTGATATCAAAATCTGTGATATTACTATTATTATTTTGGTACAATAAGGCAAAATTGTGTGCTTGGTTCTCTATTATTCAATCTACTTTATTAAGCATACTTGGAGCTCCAAAAATGTTTAGACATAATTCCAAATTCATTTCTAAATACCTTTATGTCACTGTCATTTCAAATACTTTGTCAAAAATGATGCAGCTGCTCAGATTTATGACAGAAAATAACAAAATGCACTATTAAATATATGACTTTATAAAATTACTGTACCTATCACATGGGTCTGTAAGATTATCCCATAAATTATGATAATAAAATCTTCAAAGAAAATGGTTCTTCAGAAGATAATAAGCTAGGTATGTAGAAAATATCATGAAATCTTAAAGTCCATACAACATTCTTAGCATGTTGTATTTTTGTCCTTGGCTGAGAAAAGTGTAAGGACACAGCGTTCAGACTGCCAGACACACTAGTTAAAGCTACACCTGTTGCAACCGATGCATCACTTAATTGCACACAAAAATGAAATCATTAGTTGATTTCATCTTCATGTGAACACCATGCAGTATACTTGACACAAAATCAGACTACAACAATTTACCTCGGAAGTATAATCCTATCAGAACATCACTGTAGTTATAACTCTTTGTTAAGATGTTTTGTAACACACTCTTGTATGTCACTCCTGCTCTCCAATTTCTTCATTATCTTCAATTTTTATGCATATTCATAGATAACAGACTCAAAGCGGCACTAAACAACACTAAAACTACTATACCAATGCATGAGGGGGGAATCGGGTGCGATCCTGACAACCTCTTAACAGGAGGTCATGTGCGTGGAGCAGGGGAGCACTCCAGAGTGGAGCAGGTGGTAAGGAGGAAGCTTGGATCCCAACCATGAAGACTCCCAGATCTTCACCACAAACTATTAATACGAGCAACAAGGACTATATCCCAACTGCCAAGGAGGCCACAGGGAATTGGATGCCCTCGGAGGCCGAGTACTCTGAGGTCACCCACCCCCAACCGGAGCTTCCACAGGGGATGGAAGAAGTCCAAACACTATCGTGCAGAAACCAACGTCATCGGAAAGACAACCAGAAGCCCTGAGTGGTCTGCAGAAACAGAAGAACAATAAACGTCCTTCGGGACCAGGGAGGAGAGCTTTCTCTGGTCCGAGCCTGGCTCCACCTCTGGACCCCCCCTCCCTCGCAATGACCATCGGGATCGCTTCGAAAACCCCTCACAGCAAACAATCATACAAACTAAAAAAAAAAAAAAAAAAAAAAAAAACCTAAAATAAATAAACAACAGAAAGTAGAACTTGAAATCTGACAGGAAAGAGCTGGCATGGATTGGCTCATGCCTCGCTGGGTGGGTCACAAAGATTAGTTACTCCTCACCATGGTGTTGAGGATTTTCCTGCACACCCCCCCAAAAAAAAAAAAATGTTCTGCACCTAAAATGTTGACATATATCTTGTTAGAGTTACAAGCCAGACTGGATTATCCTAAAATCTGCCAAGATCAGCAAAATTTTACTTCAACACAACAACTGGCTAAATACTAAGATGAAATGGACACGAAACAGCTGAATGGTGCCTTATGGCCATTTTAAGGTATAGAGCAGCCGGTCCTGTATATGAACTAAATTGAAATGTCAATGAGCTAATCATAGGTTGTGGCTAGGACTTGTTTTCCTTTTTTTTTTTTTTTTTTTAATTTATTTTTTTTCTTTTTAATACACTGGTTACTCAAAACCATGTCAACTCCATAACATTGCAAATTGCTGTTGATGTTATATTGGGACTCTTAATTGACTGTGATGATATTCTGCCAGCTCAAACTTCAGACCGGAAAAGGTCTCCCCAGGAAACTGTTCAACCAATCTGGACAATAAGTAGCTGGACTCTATGCTTGGTATATGTTTGCAATGAAAGAATCTTGATTGAATTTGAACTGTAATACTGCATCAAGGTGGAGGAATCCACCGGGGGGAGGGGAGGGGGAGGGAGGGGGGGATACCCAGAGCCTATGAAACTGTCACATAATGCAAAATAATTAACAATAAAAAAAAATTGCAAAAAAAAAAAATTTTTATGCATGCCAGCCCTTTAAAATTTTCAAGTTCCTTTCATCCATTGGCATTCTTCCTCAGCAATGTCCTCCAAGTGAATAATTTGACCATAACTCAACACAGCCCTCCAGAATGGGTTAACCAGCATTTAACAAACTATAATTAGTGTTTTCAAAATCTATCTGTAATAATGTACTGTTTGGGATAGTATGACCCAACTAGTATGACCTACAATAGAGCTGTGGTTACACCATTGCAGCATGCTAATCAGTTATCCTTGCATTTGGTACTGTTTTCTAGTCAGGGTCAAACAGATGAAAACTCCCACACATTTTTTTCCTGCTAGCAACATTCAGTGTTACTGTTTTCTATAGTCAACTTATTAATACAAATAGTTATGTTAGGTGCTAGGGGTTATTACAGTGATTTGATCTATATTGATCTTAGCCTATTAATACTATATTAATCTCATATTTCTAACATATGGGCTATATTTTCATAGGACTATTATGAAGTTCATTTTGAGTCACTAATCACTACTTCATACATGTGAAAGCAGGAAAAATGTTCTAGCCTTACTCTTACAGAAATTACAAATGCTGTATCAGACATGAGAGGTCAGGCAACCTGGCTAGTCAATGGGCACTGAGTCCAGAAGTCCCAACTAACTTTGATTTGCTTTAAAGTAGGTCTGGAAAGCCACTATATAATGTTATTCTAGAGGGCAAGTATATGATGTAAACTCAATTTACATGCCTATTTGAATGTCTACTCCCCAAAAATCATTGAACTTTTGAAATTATCTGCTATTTTGTTATATTCCTAATGTTTAGTAGATTGAATCAAGTATCATAATATTTAACAGTAACAAAGAAGCAAAAGTATAGATAGATATAGTATACATATATATGCTAAAAATAGAGCAATTGTTTTCCGAGAACCACATAAGAGATTGAAATAGCTAGTAGTGTCTCTGTTTTATTTTCCTTGTTTTAGCAATGTGCCTAACAAAATGTCAGATAAACAAATTCTGAATATTACTTTCAACTCAACATTCTGTTCAACTCTAGGATTTCATGGGTCACATGTGATTATATAATGCCTTGGAAGAATCTGGTTATGAATTATAAACTGTAGAGCTTAGAACAGTTTGTTCTATTCAGTGTCCGTTTTTCCTGTTTGAGACAGGTGAAATGATTTTGTTGGTCTATAACAGCAGGTTGTAGAATAACATTGACAGTTCCCAGGGTCAATTTCTTCTATGATAACACTTTCTCAGCATGACAGCAGTCCCAAGTAGGCCTGGCTTTCTTACTGCAGAGTGTACATCCCATTTATATAGAGATCATAAATAAAAGCATCCACAGCATGCTCACTGTTAGTATGCACACTGTGGAAAGTTTTTTTAAAACACAACTTTCCTGTAACTGGTTACAAGAGCATAAGAAATGTACTTACTGGCCAACACTAACAAAATCATAGGGTTTCCCTCTACTAAGCAGTGGTAACATTCCTTCTCATGCTGTATTAATATCTTTACCATATTTCACTGCCCAATCAAAAGTAAACATTTCAGTTTACCCTAAGTGAAGTGCTGGATTGATTTGGCAACTGCATATCAATGATGCCAGCTAATTTACAGACTGAAAAACTGAGCCCAAGTAGTCCTATACTCGCTAAATGTACTCTAAAGCACGCATGGCTTGTCCCACCCCTTATTACAAGTGGTGTTTTACAAGTGAGTAAACAATAGACTATCCACCATTTTTCATACTTCAGGTATCATGAACAAGTCTGTTTTACCCATTTCATGTTCTACAAGGCACGGAGCAGCCCTTCTTAAGAGTTAAAAAAAAAGGACCAGTTAGCAATGATTCTTGTGTAATTTGAATTAAACAAGGCTCAGTAATCAGCAGAAGAGAAGAAACCCAAAGATGAATTCAAATCACCAAGAGGATCTAGGATTATAGATGCTAAACTAGCTCAGTGTTAATTAATATGCTAATGACAAGTTAGTTAGAAAAGGTTCAAGTTTCAAAGAATCTCAAAATTCAAAACATGTTCAAAGTAAAGTAGCCAACATTGTCACACAAATACCAAACCCTAAAAGAAATTTAAAGTGATACGTTGTGGGTAACAGGTCTGTCATTTGGAGAATGCTCAATAATCGCTTTTTGGTAATTTTCATGGTTACAAACCTGTGTTTAAGTGTTGTCTAAAACTATAAGGAGGGTATATTTATAAATAACTGTATGATTTACTGACACTATTGACATCACAAAGATTAGAAATTTTTTAGTAATTTTTGGAAACAAACTCTTTTTAGTTTTTATAATTTTGGTCATTTAGTCCTCTTGACAAGAAAAGATAAATATGTACATAGTATAAAAGCAAAGAGAACTTATTTTGCATTACAATGGCCATTTTAAATTATTGCAATTCTAGCTTTATATTGAGAACCTCAGTCAGCCTGTCCTCTTCTTTCATTTACTTTCTCCCCAACTGCTCTCATCCAAGAGAGAACTAGCAGTAATAGGCATTGATCTTGCTATGGATTTTGCTGTGAGCTGTGACCAAAGAATTACTATGTCATGGTGAGATGTCCTGGGAGAAGTCTTACTAGGCTAAACTTAATCTGCACTGACCTGTATGTATGGTCCTACCTCATGAAAACCGTAGCCTGCTTTATGCCCTGTGAGTGGAAGGCAAACATCATTATTTTTAAAATACATTGAGTTCCTAGGAATTTGCCTCATTATTACCCATGAGTGTATGGTTTTTATTTATCATTTATGTGAAAGCAACTCATTCCTGTTTGTATCAATTGCTTACTGTGGTTATAGCAATAAGAGGACAAATTCAATCTCTGGAAATCACTTCAAAAAAGATCTAGGACTAAGACTAAATGATAAAAGCCAGAAAGGTTTGTTGAGGAGAATATTATTGGATATAATACCTTATCTTATGCAAATGATTTTACTATGGACAGCAGCAATCTGTGGCTGTGTATATCAGTTAAATTGTACTCACATCAACCATACTGTTCATCAAACCAGAAATTTTCCTGGATGCTTTGAAATAAAACTAGAAGAAATGAGACTAAACAAGCATTAATAGAATATAAAAATAATATTGTATTAGTATAGCCAAACATTATTTTAAAGTTTCATTTATTTTTATTGGAAAGGCAGATTTACAGAGAGAAGGGAGACAGAGAGAAAGACTCCATCATCTGCTGCTTCACTCCCAAAATTGCCACAGTGGCCAGAGCTGAGTCATTTTGAAACATGGAGCCAGGAGCTTCTTTGGGGTCTTACACAGGGGAAAAAGTTCTCAAGGCTTTGGGCTATCTACTGCTGCTTTCCCAGGACACAAGCAGAGAGCTGGATCAGAAGTGGATCAGCAAGGGCACTAACTGGTACCCATATGGGATGCCTTCCTTGGAGGGGGAGGATTAGCCAATTGAGCCAATGTGCCAGTCCCTATAACTAAACATTTTAACTAATATTTAAATGTGTTTATATTGCTGGGATTCACAAACTTAACTAACTGTAATAATTAAAGAGCGGACTTTTAGAATCTCGGAAAACCTTTTAGCTTGTCTCTCATGAGGATTAAAGAGTTTACTCTTGAGATGAAGTTTTGCAGTCAGACTGATTTTTCAAGATGAACCTTAACTACTTTGCTAAGTGAAATATGTGAGGCACAGAAAGACAAATATGTCATGGTCTCACTCTGATGCGGAATCTAAAACGTTGATAGGGAGGGAGGTTGAGAGTATAGTATGGCTTGACAGAACCCTGAAACCCTGCATCCATGGGAGACCCAGAAAATGCTCCTGGTTCCTGGCTTCAGATTGGCTCAGCGTCACCTGTTATAGGCATTCAGGGAGTGAGCCAACAGGAGATCTTTCTCTCTGTCTCTCCTCTCTGTAAATGTGCCTTTTCAATGAAAATATATAAATCTTGAAAAAAATACAGCATTCTCTGGTGATATAAACAACTCCAGAAAGCCAATAGTGATGTTATATACTAAGGGTTAAATTCAGTCGAACTGGGATACCCGCATAGAGTTCTGAAAAGGAACTTGTTGTGGTTATATACTTTAAACTTTAGTGAATAGTCACAGTTAGGGTGGAGTTTTCTCAGGAACCCTTTAGCAGAGAATGCAACTATACTCACTAATAAATGTCTTGAATTAGTTGGTTGCTTTATTTTATGGCTCTGGCACCTGAACATAATGCTAACCTCACTTAAAATAAGAAAAAGATTCTGGATTATCACAAACATTATGTCAGATTAATAGGTCATCCCCAAGGCTGTGGTTTTTTTGAGTTTCTGCAAATACCACAATTCATGGATACTCAATTCCCTATCATGATCAACACACGTGCTCCTATAAATGTTGGAGCATCTTAAGATTACTTACAATCCCTAACACCATTAAATGCTGTTCAAAAGGTCATGATACATTAGAAACTAATCACCAAGGGGAAAGAAACTATATGTTCAATAAAGACACCACCTTTTAAAATATGCAAAGGTTTTCAGTTTGTGATTTGTTAAATCTGTATTTACAGAATTCAGGAACATAGTAGCTGATTATATGATGATACTACCTAAGATTATTAGAAAATGGTTTTAAAAGATTAACTTATTTTCATAATTTTTTTAATCTCTTCTCTAATGCAGTAGAAGCAACCTAGTCTGCATGTATCTCCATTCAAAATACGTGCAAGCCTTAATAAGAAATTCTATTTTTCTACCGTATTATGCCTCATTTCTTCTGGTCACCACAAATATTTCTCTGCCTCTCCATTTAATTGTATAGCTTACATTAATGAATTACTTGTATTCTGTATTATTCAAAAGGTCCCTTCCATGGGCACTGCTTTTACTCCTCTATTAACTCTATTTTATTCTATTTCTAACTGCCATTAATCTATTGACTTTACTTTGAAATATGCAGCTGTCTGTTGAGAATGGGCTGGTATTGTTTTTATCATTTCTGTGACTAGACTGGACCCAATTCATGCTGTCTAGATGGATCTGTCCTGTCAACATTTATGACAAAAGAATTTTTGCTTCAGCTCTCCTATTTTATATCAGAGAGATGGATAATGTCTTGTGCAAATCCTTCCAGTCTGAGTCATTCATATAATCGCTCTGCCATACACCCTGCCTAAGTATAGGCCAATGACAGGTCAAGCAGTTCTGCCTCAAACCAAACTCACACATGTCCACTTCTCCACAGCCCTGACATTGTTTATTTGAACTACTGAAGTATCTTCTCTAAGTAATTCATTGTCTACATAGAGCCAAAATGGATTCTGTTTTCTTTTTCTTAAATGTTTATTTATCCATTTTATTTCTTTCTTTCTCTCTCTCTCTCTCTCTCTGTCTCTGTCTCTGTCTCTCTCTCTCTCTCTCTCTCTCTCACACACACACACACACACACACACACACAGCTTCTCTTCACTAGCCCATCCCCACAAAATGTCTACAATAGCCAGAAGAGGACCAGGCCAAAGCCCATAGCCCATTAACTCCAAACAAGTTTCCCAGGTGCTTGTTAAGGACCCCAGTACTTGGATATCATCTGTCTTTTCAGCACATTAACAGGAAGTTAGATGGGAAGCAGATCAAGAACTCAATCCCAAGCACTTCAGTAATGGATATGGGCATCACAAGTAATGACTTCATGTGCTAAGTCTACCACCCACTTCCTGTTTTTTCTTTTTATTGTAGGATTTTTGTTCATCCATTTTGGCTTTTTGAGCACCCAATCTGAGATATATGAGGCAAAAAAAAAAAAAAAAAAAATGAGCTGCTGTGTTATTCCTTCGCTCCCAATGTCCCTAGCCAGGCTGTCTTCATCTATCTATTCTTATATTTGTTATATAACATCTACAGCAGTAAGCTGAATTTATGAGAAAATATATGCTGAATCTTGCCTGGACCCAGAGGTCCAAAATACCACTTAAAACTACAGATACATTAGGTTATTATCTCAGGTTTAAAACCATTCAGCAGCTTCTCATTGAATTATAACATATAATACAAATACACATCAGTCACCACAAGCCCAAGTAATATGACCTTGCTTTACTTCATAAGCAAATGCAAAATATCTGAGCTGTAGTTATGATTCATTATGAGGTCATTTTCATATTTGCTACTTTAAGTTTGCTCTTTTTTTCTTTTTTTGGAATATTTTTATTTTGAATTTCTGAATTTTGTGGTACAATTTCATATAGACTGAGATTCCCCCCAAAACTCCCAACGCCTGACAGATTTTCCCCCATGTTGCTACAATAGTATAGTTCTTCATAAGGAGTCATAATTCCATCGGTTTCTTATTTAAATGTGCCGCAACATTGCTGGTACAGACAATGTTTACAAAGTGCTTGTTAGGTTCTAGGCACTGTGGTAGTTGTCAAGATATAGTCATGAAAAGAAGGACCTATAGTCTATGAAGAGAATAAAAGCAAAAAAACAACAGGTTTTTAATAGTTGGCATCGTGTGGTGAGTATAGATAGTAACACAAGACAGTGAAAGGGGCGTATACCAGGAGCGGGATAAAGAAGTATTTTGACATAGAATACTGAAAGTATTTGAGCAGTGACTTAAAAGAAACAGATGACTAAGCCATATGGATATACCAGAAGGAGTGAAGGGGACAGTAACAGAAAGGTTCCTAAGCTGGAAATGCAGACGTCAGCACAGTGCAGCCAGGAGGCTGATGTGAGTGGAGCTCAGGGAAGGAAGAGGCACTGCTAGGCTAGCCAGAATCAGACCGCTGAGTTCATGGACAGAGTCTGACACGACCAGTGCATAGGCTTCCTATTCATGGCCAGCTTTCATGTTGCTTAACCTAGAGTACGTCTCATCAAAGACTGATAGCAGTTCACTAGTAACAGCAATCTGTATAAGGAGACTCGATTCAAAACATCACATGAAAGCTATAGGTTCTAGCCACAGTAGTTAAAACCTGGTGAATATAAAGTTGTATTTTCCTAGCAAATCCCAAGAGGCTGGAGGAAAAATGAAGACAAAATAAAAATAATTAAGGTGTGTTATAAAAAAGTAATTAGAAATAGTTCTAAAAGAAAATGAACCAACTGTTTCAAAGGTATTTAAAATTCCAAACTCACAGTTGTCTAATTGCTTTTTTATATTGCAAAGTCACCAGGTTAGGCTACAAAATTAAGATCTGAGGGCAAGTGAAAATATGAGTTGAGAATTAAACTACTCCAAAAATATCAAATGGACATTTAGATGTGTACAATCTTTTATGTTTTAATTGAAATTTGAAAAATGCACTTTATTCCTATGTGTGCAGTTACATTTACATTTTGTCAATATGAGATAAGAACTAAACATCATGTCTAATGCTCAAGAAAACAAGTTACTGTTGTAGATAGGACATCTGAAAGGGGAAAAAAGTGCTTGCGCTCATCAATTTCTCTTTTAAAGTTTTTAGATTCAATTTTAAGGATTTGTTTATTTTTCTTGGAAAGACAAATTATATTTATGGGAGGAGAGACAGAGAGAAAGCTCTTTCCACTGATTCACTTCCCAAATGGCTCCAACAGTCAGAGCTGAGCCAATCTGAAGCCAGGAGCAAGGTATTTCTTCCAGGTCTCCCACACAGGTGCAGGGCCCCAAGGCATGGGCCATCCTCTATGCTCTCCCTCCACAGCAGGGAGTAGGGTGGAAAGTGGAGCAGGCAGGACACATGCCAGCACCCATATGGGATCCAGGCACTTTCAAAGCAAGGATTAAGTTATTGAGCCACCACACCCAGCCAAGGTCTTAATTTCATTCATCTATTCTAGCTTCTACAATGCAGACCTTTAAATCTGGGGTTGAAGCACGAGGTTAAGTTTCCAACCTCACTTTCCTATGCTATAATTCTTTCTGAGATCAAAACTAAGGATTGTGCCTTCCAGAGGGTTTTAGTTAGCTGTTTTTTCACACCTGGATTGCTTCCTTTCCCTCCTTTGCCATCTGTTGCTTTGCCTATTAACTGGGATAAATTAGTCATTTCCTATGTCATTATATACATTGTACCGTAAAAACAGGTACACAAAAATACCCTTGCTACAGTGCTTAAAAAGCATTACTTGTATATTACGGACATGCTCACTTTAAGGAAGCACAAGAAATTCTCTGATTTCACCATGCCATTCACCATTGGTACATTCTGCATTCTTCCTCCTTTAACCCTGCTTTGACTGACAAATTCCTGCATGTGTTTCTGGACTGGGGTTTTATGTGATGTATTTATTCACACTTTGCCTAGTCATTCTCTCTAGGTTAACGAACTGCTTGTACCTCAGCACTCTGCATAAATGTATTAAAATTTAACATATTTCATTTCTTTTTTGGTTTGGATATATCTTGTTTACGAGACCACAAACTCTATATAATTGTTGAATAATTTAATGAGTACAATCCCAAAGCAAGCATTCTATTAGTTAAAGAAATGCAATAATAAAGTTTTGGTAAATTTTAAGATCATGAAGATACTTAATATTTGGAATTCATGTTAAAGTAAATACATTATAATCATCATAACTAATTGAAATTGGCCCTTGCATGTTTAATTCAATTACTTTGTAAAGTGAGATAAGTCTTAATTCCACTTAATAGACTGAACATATAATATATCTTAATTTTTATGGTAGTTATTGAGAATCTGCAGCAATTCACAATTTCAATAAAAATCTTTGATGATATATTTGTAAGGAGTCATTCCAATATCCTTCCCTGAACCCGGCGCCATTCCTTCTTCCTCACAGCTCATGAAGTTCCCGCCGGTCCAGCCGTCCACCAATCAGATGTAACCTGGCATTCCACCTGAGAATCCCACCCCAATATTCCAGCCCCTTCCCCAACTCTGCCCACTCGCCAATCATCCCTAGGCGTTCACCTGCAGGCGCCAACCCTCTGGGGGCCTGGCCTCAATCCCTCCCAATCCCCACCCCCTACACCTGGCAGACAAAAAGGACCCCCCCCCAGGTGCGGCTCGCTCTCTGGTCTCTCTCTCTCTTCTCTCTCCTCTCTCCCCTTCTTTCCTGATCTTCAACACCCCTACCCTGTTCCTGCTCTGTTGGAATAAACTTCCTAAGATACCTCGTTGCGTCTGGTGTGTTTCAGCTCACGGTAAAGAACCAGGTTGTGGGAATTAGCTGCGCATAATAATATCGTAACATCCTATGAACTACAACTCTCTCATTGTTTTAAATAACTAACAATATTTTTCATTAAATGTTGATAGTCAAAATTATCTGAAATTATTTGTTTTAACACTAAATTTTGTATTTCAGTTTTATATATTTAAATTTTAATGAAGACAATAAATTTGATAGTAATAAGATATATTGTTTAATAACAAAAGTTTCTACCAGAAGAGACAATGTATTTTTTCTTCCTTTCTTCAAACTGTAGCAAAAATTTTATAAACATATACCTTAACAAATGTGATTATGACAATAATAGATTTCAGCTTACTTTCAAAGATGAAATAAACATATTTAACAGTGCTCTCTTCCTCTTATCAATAAAAAGACATTGAGATGAGACTGGGAAGCAGGGAATCTTTCTAAGCATGCATGTATAGTGTCTTAATTCTTACTTCTGATATCTATTGCTTCTTTAAAAATTTATTAATATGAAGACAATAAATTTCATCGATGCATTTCTGAAAACAACCACATTTCCTTAACAAGTCCCCAGAAGCCATAACTTCAGCTTATAGGTGTCTTTCTAGATCTCTTATATACATATTCTAACACACACAAACTTACCCTAGAATATACATCTTTCTCATATTCTTTTGGATGACACCAGTGTGCTGTGCTTCTTATCTAATGCTCCATTAATAAGCATTTAAGTCATATGGTTAGTTGGTTTGCTTTTCTAAGCAAGGCTGTGATGAATATCCACGTATGTACATCTTTAATGCTTGTGTGATCACATCTGTAGAGTCCTAGCAAGTAGGATAATGAAATCACAGGATCTATACATTTTTAATTCACCATAAAACTTTGCTAAATTGCTCTTTAAAAAGATATTGAGGTGAATCATTGAGATTCTCAAGAACTTTACAGAAGTGCTCAGCACAGGAGCCACTATGATCAGGGTATATTTGCATGTATCCTGAAACACATGTTTTAGTAGAAGATTATACTCTAGAATTTTGAGCTCTTCCTTTCTCTTCTAAATTACACATTAGATCTTTGCTGCCTCACAGCACCATAGTTGAGTCTAAAAGAGTTGTGTGGTTGTCTTGCAATGCTACCAAACTCCAAAATATCTTCAGCTGCTTCTCAAAGCAGTGATTGTGCTGTAAAGGGAAAATCCATTGTTACTGAATTTAGCTGCACCTACCTATTATTACGTTAAAGGAAAAGGTTAAGAATGGATCCTATTGACAACATCCTGAAATAATCCTTACCTTATCAAGAATTTTGTCTAAAATGATGATTTTGTTTAGGAATGAATTTTGTTTATAGCTATTCTTGTGTAGAGGGAAATTGCTGATGTTTTTCCATGACAATTATTCAAGTATTGCAGACTTAAATTTTAATCCAATTAAATGCTTACCTATTTTTTCTTTCCATTTTCCAAATGATCTCTAAATTTAAAAGCATTTGAATCACTTCCCTTTACTTTATAAGGTTATTTATTTATCTAATACAATTTTAGAGCCCATTATTAGATATTAGTATTAAAGGACATTCTTTTATTCAGCTACATTTTTGTGAAACAAAAATTGTGACAATAACCAGTATAGCGTTAAAAAGGCCTCTTTAAAAAGTATGCAAGATACATACACACACGCCCCTAAATAAATAATTTATAAATTATACTCAAATACTCAAAGAATATGAGGTGAAACACCCTTTCCTCCATATGGATTAGAGTTCTGGTGGAATTCCACACTAAGAAAAAGTTAATTAAATTCTTTTACTTGATTCTATTCTGAGACTTCTGCATCAGCCTGGAGTTAATAATAGATACATTATGCCTCCAGAAGCAGCACCTCCCTCCTTTTCCCACTGTTGCATTCTGCTGCTTTTCACCTTTAACAATAGTAGTAGGGGGCAGAAGCTTGATAACCAGTGAAACCACCTTCCTTCCTGTGGGTGATAGGGGTCCTTGGACAATGATCAGTGTAGGAGCTCTCAACATTGGGTCCCCGAGGCATCTCCAGGGGCTTGTTAGAAATACAAACATCTAATTCACTGGGGGATCCAACAAATCCATATTTTAGCAAATTTGCAGGAGATAGAGAAGCATACTAAAGTTGGAGAGCTACTGACCAAGAAATTAACATTACAGTCACATGTAAATCACTTACTAGTG
Organism: Ochotona princeps; assembly: GCF_030435755.1. Lineage (NCBI taxonomy): Eukaryota > Metazoa > Chordata > Mammalia > Lagomorpha > Ochotonidae > Ochotona > Ochotona princeps. The sequence continues at coordinate 30,632,154 of NC_080849.1, read as the reverse complement.
AGTTTCCCCAACAATTCCTTCAGATCCTTGAAGACTTTCAGATGTGGGGGGGGGTGGGAGGGGGGGAAATGATGTAATCAGGCACAGTGATTTGGGATATATTCCCATATAAGAAAGTTTATCATCAACCAATCATGACTGTGAAGAATTTAGCTTATATGCTTCAATGTGCTATCTGAAGACTGAAGGACCATTCCCTCCCCCCAAATTTGTGTCCATCTGGAGCCCCAGGTGATGTCATTGAAAAATGGAATCTTTTTACTTTATTTATAAATAGGATTTTTGTAGATGGAAGAGTTAAGATGAAGTAATACTGGGCTGGTTTGGGCTGTCAGTGGAATGTCTTGGATTCTAATCAGAAGGACATGTAGAGAGACACACAGGAGATAAGGCAGAGGGTGGGATTTTAGTGCCATAAGCCATGCAGTGGCAGGTATTACCAACAACACGATATGGCTGGAAACAGGAACACGTTTCTCTCCTGGAGTCTCTAGAAGGAACCAACCCTGCTAACAGCTTGTTTTTAGACATCTGGCGCTCTGAACCATTAGAGAATAGACTACTGTTTTAAACCACCCAGTTTTTACTTTATTGTTAAGGAAGCCTTGACAAACTAACAGCAATCTTCATGGAAGTTATGCTGAGTATTCTAGGTTCAGTCCTGGCTTTGTTTTTCAAAAGATTTTATTTCATTTTTTGTTTTAGTTATTTGAAAGGTTAAGCAACAAAGAGAAGAGAGGGAGAGAAGCAGAGAGGGAGGGAGGGAGAGAGAGAGAGATGTACCCCCTAGCCCACTCACCAAATTCCTGAAACAGCCGTGTCTAAGCCAGGAACCAGGAGCTCTATTCTAGTCTCCTACATGTATGCCAGGGGGCTAAGTACTTGAGCCATCTTTCCCTGCCTTTTGGGGCACGTTAGAAGTGAGCTGGGTCGGAAATGTAGTAGCAGGGACTGTAGCTGGTGATCCAATGTGAGATGCCAGTATCTCACGTAGCAGCTTCACCTGAGGTACCACAGTGCTCAGCCCTCATCCCTAGACTCTTAGACATTAGGAAAGTGAGCCAGCCCCGTGTCACTCCACCTTCGAATACACAAATACACACACACACACACACACACACACACACACACACACATTTTTATAGTTACCATGCTATACATTATTGGAACTCCAGAAATTTTTCATTTTACTACCTCAGGTTTTTACCTTTGTCCAATAGCTCCTTGTTTTAGAATGATCTTTGGAAATCTTATTTTGAGTTAGAAAAAGCATTTTTTTCAATTTTTGTTGTCAGAGGGAAAACCTCTCCTAGGAGAATATTAAATGTCAAATTCTTCATTGTGAAGAAATAAAGCATTTGTGTATTTTTAGTTAGAAATGATGTCTATTATCTCCCATCCATCTGTCTTTCAAAAAAATTGTAGATTGAGTGGATTATGCGTTTTAAGCAGCTTTATACTCATTTGTTCAAATACATACCAAGCCTTTTAATTAGACCATTTGACCATTTGATATGCAAATAACTAATACTGTTAAGTGTATCTGTGTCTCCTTCTGTGGCTGCTTTGTTTGTGTCATAAATGCACTGACCCTCCACAAACAGGGTTAATTAGGGAGTGCGGTGTGAGTGCCTGGGAACGTGGTGGCTGCCAGCTGTAGATGTAAGATAAAAGAGATTTATCAGGCAAAGCTTTCTGTGTCTTAAACAAAACACATGCAATTATGAACAAACTATTTAGGCAGCCTGCTTAAGGGAATGAATTTGCATTCGCTGTACCTTACGTTAATAGCTCCATGAGTTCCTTTTATTATGGTCTTTTCCCCATGTTATTTTGACTTAGCAGAGCATCTATATTTTAATCTATAAATAGGCTATTTTAAAATTCACATGAATTGGAACATTTCCTAAGAAGACAATGCTGCTAAAATAATTTAAATGACAAAGGGTCTGCGTTTATGACGCACAGATTCACATACATTTGTTTTACTGATGATAGAAATAACCAGTGAAAAAGAAAGGTTTGCTTCATACTTTAACACATCTAGTATGTAGCATCTGTTAGGTATTAGAGAAGAAACTGACAACCCAAGTTTCAAGGAGAGAGAGAATGTCTTGGAAGAAGCTTAATAGCTAAAAATCAGCTTCACTATAAAATCAGGGCCATTTGAGGATCATCTTATAGAAAACCATGTTGGTTTCCTAAAGCTTCCCTTAAGAAAAAAATGTGGTGGCTTAAAGAATAAAAATATATTATGTCATATTTCAAAAGGTTGGAATCTGAATCTTGAATCCCAGCACTGCTCTGCTCCCCCTGAAGGTTCTACAAAGGGATCCTTCCTTCAGGTTTGGGGGCCTCCCAACACTCCTTGGCTCCATTCTCTGCATCCCCCTTCATCTGCTTGCTTCGTCCTGCTCTGTTCTCGCCTCTTCTATTTCTCCTAAGCACAGTTGTCATGGATTTAGAGTCTGCTCTAATACACAGTGGTCTCTTCCCGGATCTTTAAAACAACACCTATAAAAGTGCTTTTGTTCAAATAACATTATGTTCAAAGGTTCCAGATGAACAAGTCATATGACTTATCTAGTGTTACCAAGAGATACTGACATCTCCATTGCAGAGAAGGCTTGAGGAGAGAAAAACAGAGAGTCCTCTTTGAGAACAGCCAGCGCCCAACAGTGTCCCAATTGTAACACAGTGTCTGGCAGCTTAACAAGCGCTCTGTGACTGAGGAATTATTAATACATATACTGACAAAAATGTCCAGTATAGTCTAGACGTCTGGAGAGTGATTTGGGTTGCATGGAAAATGCATAACATTACCAAGGAAGCTCTGCGGAAATAGAAAAGGGAAAAGCAAGTCCCCAAAGGGAATTCTTTGGAAGAGTCTGCTGTAGATGCTGAGAAGGGGTTCCTGGAGAAACAAGAGGGAAAACCAGGAGAGAAGAGTGGTATAGGAGACAAGAGAGTAATCCATCTTTAAGGAAAAAATCTACATATGCCAGGTTAGGTTAAGCTGATTAAGTAGAACAAATCCTAGCTTTTGAAACATCAATATAAGCAGTTTCAGAAGTTAAGAATTACTGGCATATTAAAACTGCTAGAAAGTTTGATAAGCAATTATTCCAAATGGACAAAATGAAATCAAAGCATTACCAAATCTTTCTCTGGATAACACCCAGTGTCCATAACTTGGAGAAAGGGTGCTGTAAGAAGTCTGTGTGAGGACGCCAATCTGTGGCTTCTCTCTGATAGACACATGAACAGACTGCAACTTGCTGCGGGTCATTAGGGCTGCTCTGCTGGAACCCTCCCTGTAGGTGACCGCCCTGCTCATGGCTGGAGGCCCCCTCATGGTCAGAAGGGGGAACACAGAGTCCACACTGCATCTCTGGACTCCCATCTTCCATATAAATGAACACTCCTTGAGCACTGCACGGCACCCACTCTAAAACGTTAGGCACAGACAACATGAAGCAGAGAACTTCCTGATCAATAGAATGAAATATATAAAGACTGCTTGTTCATCTGCTATAGAGATTTAAAACCGCGTTGTACTTGAAGCCATCATTAGCTCTTTCTTGGACAACCACATGTGCTCTTAAGTGGATTTAGGTTTCTGAGTTAATAACCGAAAACCCTGAAGACTCTAATTTCATCTGCTGTTAGGCCACTGAAGAAATTCCTCCATGGTATGCAGTCAATATGCCACAAGCTTGGCCATCTCAGCTCTGAGCTAGGGAACAGAGAACACTGAGGTTTCTCTTTGTAGCTTGATATTTCCCCCACAACATTCTTAAATTAGTAACCCTAGGAGCTCTCTATTGCGTATTTGGATAAACTAATCTTTAAAAATTTTAAAGGGATGCAGTTTGAATATTTGAAATGTTTTAATTTAAAATTTTAACAGTCCTGAGTAACTTTTGAAGCACTTTTTTAAGCACATATGTACATGTCAAAATAGACTCACCATTCATTAGCTTAACAGATAAGCTTTAAAACCAAGTAAAACAAAATATATTTTTTTAATTTTTCAATTAACTTCTTTGTGGTACATATTCTTTTTTTTTTAAGATTTATTCAGTTTATTACAGCCAGATATACACAGAGGAGGAGAGACAGAGAGGAAGATCTTCCGTCCGATGATTCACTCCCCAAGTGAGCCGCAACGGGCCGGTCCGCGCCAATCCGAAGCTGGAAACCTGGAACCTCTTCCGGGTCTCCCACGTGGGTGCAGGGTCCCAAAGCATTGGGTCGTCCTCGACTGCTTTCCCAGGCCACAAGCAGGGAGCTGGATGGGAAGTGGAGCCGCCGGGATTAGAACCAGAGCCCATATGGGATCCCGGGGCGTTCAAGGCGAGGACTTTAGCCGCTAGGCCACGCTGCCGGGCCCGTGGTACATATTCTTGAAATTTATGGATTTTGATGGAATCCTTAGGGGGATTATTGAAATTTTTGCTTTATAAGTGCCTCATATTAAATGTTATAAATCACAATAAGAAAGTTTGTAGGTAAGCAATTATTAGGTTGGGACATATAAGAAATGTGGTAATGCTATTTTATGTCATATTTATAATAATTGATATATATTTAAGTTCACAAATGTGAATAACACCAACAGGATATAGATAAATATAACTTTCATCTTAGAACTGAATCACAGTGTTAAACAATTTTTAAAAATTCCACCTGGCTACCATTTTTATAACAAATTCAAGTAAGAGATGACTCTGCAGTTACATTACATTTTAGAAAAACTCAGCTGTGTATTTCCTACTATTTTATGACCTTTACTCACAAACTACATATATGTAGCTCATCTGAATCTAAAAAGCCTTCACCCAGGGAATTCCAATCTCTGCAAAGCTTTTATTCTTGTCCTTCTATGTCACTAATTTCCTACTTATTATGTTATTTATTCTATAGGTTTAACTTTTTAAAAATACGAATCACATGTTATTTTACTGCATGTTGCAGTTATATGCTTTACATGTATATTGCTTTCTGGAGAGAATGTTCTTTGGAAATTTAGGGAAAAATTAGCTATTGTTTATATAGAAATAGGAACTTTATCAGAACAAAAATTGGAAAATGAGACAAATTTAATATACATCTGAATCTTTATTGTTCATGTGAGATGAAGCATAATTCTGTAAAAATAATGCCAAGAGAAATAAAATCTGAGATTTCATAGATTATCATAAGTCAAATATTTTATTATGCCATTAGTGTAGTCTCAAACCACTCAGCATGTGTGTGTTATTCTGTGTGAGTGCATAGTAATATGATTTGCCAAGACATTCTATCATTACCAATTTGAGAAACTTAGTTTTACACTGTATTTTGTTTGTAAGCAATGTGATTTTGTGATTAAAACAAAGCAGGGTTAGATAAAATGTTATTTTTTGTTATTTCTGATTTATCTCACTTCACCCAAATATCCCACCCTCTGCTCCTTTTCATTTTGTTTCCTTTCCTCTAACCCTTCCTCTTCCTTCTTCCCCATCCCTTCGTCTCTCCTTCCTTTGCTTTTGCTCCTCCTTTCTTCTCTCCCTCTCTCTCTCTCTGTCTCTCTCTCTCTGTCTCTCTGTCTCTCCCTCTCTCCCCCCATTCTCAGGAGTGCTTAAGTCTTAAATCAAGCATAATAATCTTTTACATTATTTTCTATATGAAAGACAGAACTCCCATATATTGTTCCACTCCCCCGAAGCCCACCAGTAATTGAGACTGAGCTGGGACTCAAACAAGGAGTTGAAAACAGAGTCCTGGTCTCCCATGTGGCTGTCGAGGACTCAGCTGCTTGAGCAATCACCACTGTCTGGAGGGTCTGCACCGGCAAGAACCTGGAGTCAGGAACCAAATCCTCAAGCTCTGCTGTGGGATACAGGTGTCTTCACCTGTGGGCTGCCCACTCCCCTTCTCTTTTGTCCTGTTTTCTTTTTGGTCACTGGCCTAGAAATGCACCATGCATAATCATAAAAAGCCTCATGCATTATCATTCTTTTTAAAATATGTCTCCCAAGCCATCAATCTTTGGTTAACAGTAATTGATCAAGGATCCTCTCAGTTTTCAATCAAGCCTCTTGGTCAGCCTGAGAAAACGGAAGTTTCTACAATGAGTCATTGGCCCTTCTTCCACAAAACATTGACTTTTAACATTGATTACAGCCATGAAAAGTCTACCAAAATGTGCCTTTCCTTTTCTAAAAGGGCTCTAACAAAATTGAAATCATTGGCTCCTATCCACCAGAGCATGAATCACATTCAAAAATGTGTTCACACAAGCAAACTCTCTTGTGAGTAAAAACCAGTGAGCATGGGAAGGCTTAGCAGGTCTCAAGAAGAGAAGCTCCAATTAGGATGCAGGAGGTGCTTAGTGGACTAAACTCCGAAAGGGAAGCTTGAGAAGGACCCAGAGCATAGGTGAATTGTTAGTATTAGAGGAAGAGTGAGTCAGCCAAGACAAGGGCAAGTTTTGAAGTAAATGAAAAGGGAATTGAAATCAGTCTGATTGAGTGTTATCTATATCTTTGGTGAAACAGTGGGAAGATAAGGATGGAAGCAGAGAAAGATGAGCAAAGACTCATCTTACTCAAATGCAGTAGGATTCTGCAAAGAACCAATAGTGTAATAGAAGAGGGGATGTAGAAAGAGAGGGAGCGATCTAGCTAAAAGAATTGGCTTACACAATTGTGGAAGCTCGCAAGTCCCCAGGGTGCAGAGACAATCTATTAAGCCAAGGAGAGTTGTGGTCCTGTCTGAGACTGTCTTCTGTTGAACCCCTTCTTGCTTGAGGACATCGGTCTTTGTTCTATCAAGGCCTTCAACTGATTGGGCAATTGTTACCCACAGGATGGGAGGAAGATCTCCCTTTTTCAAGGTTCTCTGACTTACGTATTAATTTTGTTCACAAAAGCACACTCACAGAAACACTAAGAACACGATTAAACCAGATATTTAAGTACCATGGCTCAGCCATGCTGACATGTAAAATGAGTTAAGACACACATATTCCCTTAGCTGCTTGCTTTTCCAGAATTGATTCTCCCACCTATTCAGGAAACCTTCTTGTAAACTCATTCCCAGGTTGGACTTTGCTTTTGTGAAATGAATTCCCAGATCACCCAGTGGTTTCTCAGTCATATAAACTTATCTTTCCGTAATGATCTTACCAGTATCTGCACCCTGCTGAACACATGGGTATTTTGTTTTTCAGTGTTTTTCAGGGGAGGAAAGGCAGGGCACTGTTCACATCTATACCTCTGGCACCTAAAATGTCAATAGGTGCATCGTAGGAACTCAATATCAAGTGAGTGAATAAATGAGCTGATGGATGGATTCCATAAAGAGTTTAAAGAATAAGTGGCATAACAAATACTTAATGTGCATATTTTTAACTTAAAATATTTTAGTTTTATATAAAATATTTCAATAATACATAAGGAGAATATGTTTTATAAATTCCATAAGTACACTTATAGGAAGACATTCCCATGTTCTTCATTACCCTGTGCTTCCCCCTCAGGAAATCAGAGATTTATATTTATACATCTGAATAAACTGTACTGGCAACTAAGATGACACAGAAAATAGTGCTGTCAGGAATCAGATATTAGCATTTTTCAAGTCCCACCTGCAATTCCCAATGATTTTGAATCATTACTCTAGATATAATTAAGTTGTGGATGTTGCTCAGAAAGGTTAAAAACAGTGGATACCTTCCATGAACAATAGGGGCATATAGAAACTCTAGGATGAATGGCTTTGAGTCACTTCCAGAGGAGGAAAGAAGGATAAGGATACCTGAAGAGCAGAGGAGTGCTGTAAGAAAATGACACGCTGCTTTGTAATTACCCCAAATGTCTATTGTGAACCAGGACAGCACTGAACGTCTTAAATGCATTAACACAAGTCTTCATTAAAGTCTTGCAAGAAATATTGGTATATTCTCTTTGAAGATTAGAGTGGTGACATTAAGTTCTTCACAAAATTGAGAAGAACAACAAAAAGACAGACAGAAAGAAAGAAAGAAAGAAAGGAAGAAAGGAAGAAAGAAAGAAAGAAAGAAAGAAAGAAAGATTGTAATTAACTAGTGACAAAGTTTGTATTCTCACTACATCAGTGGTACTTGCCTCAACTGCACAGCTCAGTACCCAAATCTATGCCCTACCTCAAATGTATCATCAGTGAAACTCGAAGTAAGTCAGGCATCAATATTAAATTTTAAATCTCATCAGTGTTTCCAGGGATGAAAATCACTATCATGAACACCACAAATCCTCCTCTATTTTTTCCCTGATCTCATGCAGTGGGCTTTCAGGAGCTCTCACCCAGGGAGACAGTGAGCTCAGTTGGCTTGTGAATGTGCACTCTAAATTCAGATAATGGAGCCTGAAAAACCACACAGTGTGCAGGTAATTTTGGATTCTCAATACATCTGTGCTTTGATGTAAGTAAGAGTTTTATCCCATTGTTAGTTTGAGTTCATGAAATAGATTACACAACCCCTAGTACCTGATGCCCCACAAAGGATCCTACCCAGTGTCATTCTACTTTTGTGTATTTTATAGACAATTGATGTTTTATATATCCTACTTCATTCCAAAAATAACTAACACCTGGGCCACACACATACACCTGCATTAAGACTTACTCACAACACTTAAATAGAATATGATAGGTATCATGAAAAAAAAAACTATTGAGTTTAATGCATGGTGTTTATAAAAGATCAAACTGGTTGCTTTAATCTTAATTCCAGCCATAAAGAGTAGGGATAAAACACTCAAAATATGAATCAAATAGTAAAAAAAAAATTCTCCCTGTTTGCTCATTAGACTTTAAGAGGTTTTTTGCAACAAAGAAATGCACAGAACTCCATATGCCCAACGTGTCTATATTGGAGCCAAGTATTGTTATTTATTTTTTTGTATATATTTTTAATACATTTTATTATTGTTGTTATTATTTTATAATACAGTTTCATATTCCCTTATCCCCTCCCCAGTTCCCTCCCCCCCCAAGTTCCTCTATATCATTACTAACATATAGTTCCTCATACTCAGTCATATGTCCATCACTGCAGGCATAGACACTGGCAGAGAGTCCAGAATCCTATTGTCGAGATATAGTAAACAGTTTCATTGTAAGTCCATCTTTGTCTGGAAGTAGAAACGCATACCACACTACATCCTCACATCTGAATGTTAGTCTCCATTTCACAGCTACTGTACACCTCCTTAAATGAAAAGTCATGATACAAAATCAACAATAGAAAGAAAAATAGAAATTTACAATGCCATGAAGTTAAAGGACATGTTACTACATATGACAGTTTCCATTACACAGCTACTAAACATCCCCTTAAATGAAAAGTCATGATACAAAATCAACAATAAAAAGAAAAATAGAAATTTACAATGCCTGAAGTTAAATGACATGTTACTAGATATGACAGTCTCCATTACACGGTTACTATACATCCCCTTAAATGAAGAGCCACAAAACAAAATCAACATCTGGAAGGAAAAAGAAATTAACAACATGAAGAAGTTGAATAACATGCTATTAAATGACTAAGGTGTAGCTGAAGAAATGAAAATCAAGAACCTTCTTGAAGAAAATGATGCTACCGTATGATATATGAGTCATTGAATGATTTAATCAGAAGGAAGTGTTTTGAAGAGATGAAAATAACAGAAAACAGCAAAACCCATGTGATATAGTTTCTGCTGATCTTTGTTGAAGTGTATCTCCTCCGGACAATAAGCAGATGGGTTTTGATTTTTAATCCAGTGTACTAATCTATGACATTTGTTTGAGCTTAAGCCATTTACATTCAGAGTTTTATATACATGGGTGTTACTTTGGTCCTGTCATTGTAAGAATGGGTTGTTCATTGGTTTAGTCTTCTGTTGTCATTTTAGTGGGATGTTCTTCACATTTGCCTTTGGTTTTGGTAGGTGCTATTCCTCTTCTCTGTGAAGAGAACATCTTTAAGTATCATTTGTAGGGCAGGTTTGGAAGAGGCAAATTCTTTTAGCTTTTCTTTACTGTGGAAGAATTTTATTTCATTTTCAAAGACAAAAGAAACCTTTGCTGGATATGTTATCCTAGGCCGACAACTTTTTTATTTTAGAATCTGGAATATGTCACTCCATTCTCTTCTTGCCTGTAGAGTTTCCTGTGAGAGATCTCCTGTGAGCTTAATTGGCATTCCTTTATATGTCAATTGATTTTTTTCACGTGCACATTTAAGGATTTTTTCCTTATGTTCGTCTGAAGAGAGCTTGATTATCATATGTCGTGGTGAAGATCGCTTTTGATCAAGCCTGTTGGGAGTTCTGTGTCCCTCCTGGAACTTGTTTCCCAATTCTTTCTCCAGATTAGGGAAATTTTCCTTTATTATTTCATTAAATACATTTGCAAACTCAGCTTCTCTTTCTGCACCTTCTGGAACTCCCATAACTCTTAGATTTGGCCTCTTAATAGTGTCTTTCAATTCTTGAATACTTTTTTTGGCCTGATCCAGCTCTGCTTCCAGCTTTTTGTTTGCTTCCCCCTGATGACAGGAAATACCTTCCAATTCTGAGATTCTTTCTTCTGCTTGCTTCATTCTGTTTTGGAGACTCTCCACTGTACTCTTAATTTGCTCTACTGTGTTCTTAATTTCTGATATACCAGCCTTGATTTGCTTTATTGCTTCCTTAAATTCTTTGAACTCTTGCATGAGCTTCTCATTGTTGATCAGAATCTTTAAAATGAGTCTTATGGATTGTGTGCCCCATTTTCTTGATGTCTTCCTCAGTTAACTCTGAGATTGGCATAGGGTTTTGCTCCCTTGCAGGAGAGTTTTCAGTAATATTCATTGTTCCTTTGTCTCTTCTTTTGCTCTTGTTCATTGTACTTCTGGTTAGCAGAGTCTTGAATTCCTTTTGGCAGGTTTCTAAGCTTTGTCACCCACAGGGCTACAATGCGATTTTACTTATTGCGGTTGGTACACAACTTTTACCTTGCAGCCACTTGTGCCACAACCTCCAGCGAGTTCCAGGTCTGGGTTCTTACGTCAGATTTCCACCGTGGTCTACACAGCCCCAGCTCTTGGCTCACCACTCTCCACCTCCTGTGATACCGTGCTGAGGCTGCACTGTTGTCTCTGCAACCTTTCTCCCACTTCCGGTTGGAGCAGGCCCCAAGATTAGAGAGACACCAGGTGTCCTATATAATTAGGTTGTTGGTGGTGCTGATCTTGTCGGAACCTGTTGGACTTTAGGTTTGGGTGCCACACAGACCTATTTTGACCGGTACGCTGCCAGAGTCAGTATTAATTTCCTGTGCGACCTGTGCTATCACGGACCTCAGCAACTTCTCGCGAGATCAGCACATGCGCAGTTCACTATTGTCCCCTGCAGTCCCAAAGCTATTGCCACAGTGCCCAAAATGGCGCCTGATATACAACCACTACAGTTCTTGATCTGCTGGCCGTCAGATCCGAGGGCTACCCAGACCTGTCCTGGGTGGAACCCGTAGAATGCCACATTGTTGCAGTTCACTGACAGAAATGAGCTCTCTCCCTGTTCAGCACATGCTCCATCCCTTCCCTTGCCCTTTTCTTCTTTCGCAAAATGGCGCCCAATTCAGCTCTAAGGAGCTGACTTGGCTGTGAAATCCACTCTGTTCTCGCACTGCCTGTCTGAGATCTGCTGCTCTGTCTCTGCTCCTGGTCAAATCAAACGGACCAGCAGAACGGACATTTCTTTGTCTGGGTTTACCACCCGAGCTCCCAGTGAAAGTCCCTTCCCACCTGGTTGCTGGTGGAGTTCCGGATGCTGGTGGAGTTTAGATCGCCGTGCTGGAGTATCAGTCTCTGCAACACCACACCGCTGTGTCTGCTGCTTTCCTGTGTTGGTCAGTCTCCAGGTACCCCTCTGCTGTTGTTCTGTCCCTTCCTATTTCCTGAAATATGTCCTCTCTGCTTCATCCTGATTAAATGTTTGTCCGCATAAACGTGTCCTTACCCTATTCCGCCATCTTGATTCTCAGTATTGTTATTTTAAAAGTTTTGTTTGTGATTCAGTGTGCTGTTTTCCTACCTTTTTCAGTCCTTCCTCTATTGTAGAACACAAGTATTAAATTGGAATAATCCATTTATGTATTTAGCATCAGTGATGATAGATTGTAGTAACTTTACTTGAGTTTGTTATATGCTACGCAGTTTTTCTAAGTGTTCTACATTCAGTAACTCATACCTTATAACTGCAGCTTTTTAGTGAGGGCAATATTATTATCATCTTTCTACAAACAAGAATTAAAGTAACTTCTGGTAAGATACATTAGAGGTAGAACTGATCCCCATGTCCTGACCCTAGCACCCCATACTGTTACAGCTGTAAGTGGAGTTATGAAGCAAACTGACTTCTATCTCCCCAGCTCCCCATTCAGGTTCCCCGATCCCTTTCAATATGATAGAATCTCATGGAGCTCAGCAAATCTACAACCAAATAATTGGGAAATCCCTTCCCATTCCCATCTCACCCCTAAGCCCATTGCCTTTACTTTGCAGTAGAATAGCACCAATTCTGAGGTTCAGAAAGTACTACTAGATGAGTAATCTGTGCAGGTAGCCTCTTTATTCTTTAGTACAAAAGAAACAATGTAAACCAGTAGAGACACACAGATATAAGATCATTCCATCTTCTAATGTAATATGGAAAAATTAATTCCTAATTTATAGATCTTAAAAGATGGAGTGAAATAACACATAAAGCGCCTTTGTACACAGTGGGCACTCCGTGGGCTTTCCTTTTTCATTCTCCCAGGCTGTAAACTCCACTACCTTGGTTTGCAGAAACTCCTGTTTAGTATCTGCATTTCTGTTTGCTTTTATTCCTCAAACCTCTAAATTTAAAAGATAACATAGAGCAAAGATGTATATGACAAATGCTTGCTGTGTAGAGTAGCACCTGCATAACATAAATCTCTACAGAAAGATTAGAAAGAAAAATGTCTGTTATTACCATATGCCCTCCCTTCCTGGCCTGCTCCCTACCCCTACCCGAGTATCAACACCAATATATTCAAATGCCTGACATCCCACTTTAAATATTTGTTCTAGGGAAGAAAATACATGGTCTAACTAAGGTACATGCATCTTATTTTGTTTACAAATGGTTAAATGTAGGTACAAATTACATGCCATGGACACTGATTTGCAACACAAATATAAAAAAAGACCGAGATTATTTTTTCTTGTTTTTAGCTGACACATGAAGTTGAATGTATTTAGTATATACAATATGATGTTTTCAAATATGAAGATACTATAGAATAGCTCAAGTGCATATGAATTACCTTACAAACTTAACCACTTCTTAGGGTAAGGGCATTTTTAAAAATAAATATTTTTTAATGATTTTCAAAATACAGCACATTATTAGTAACCAGAGTCATCAGGTAATAGGCCTTTCGAACTCATGAAGTCTAATATTTTGTTACATCTGATCAACATCTCTGAGCTCCAAACTAACCAACTCATGGCAACCACCATTCTACTCTCTACTTCCATGAATTTATCTTTTTAGATTCCACACAAAAAGGCAGATTTCCTTTTAAAAAGCAAATAAAATGTTATTGTAATACACCTCAATTAGAGTCATAAGCTATAGAAAAAAGTGTTTGGCTTTAAACTTAAATGTGTTTGGTTACTATCCTAATGTTCTTATTGAATGTTTAATCAAGTTATAATATAATGCTCTTACTATTTGAATAGTACAATTAAAACATACTGTGATAAACACATTATGATATTGTTTTTAGCTTTTATTTATGCTATTGTGCATCAGTAGCTAGTGATGACTTAAGCCTATGATTATAAAGTGGATTGAAATTACATCTTTGCAAAACTTAAAGGGAAAACAAAAAAAAAACAAAGGAAGAAGGGGGGAATGAGAGATTAGGAAGGAAGGGAGGAGTGATACAATTGTCTTGAAATTCTACCTGTGGGATGCATGAATTATGTTCTCTTTGTGTTAATAAAAATTCGTTTAGAAAGTACTTTTTATCCTATGTGTATCCATTTCTTCTGAGGTGTAGGTAGTATTTTCTCTCTCCTATAAAAAAACTAATCTCTAAATTCCCTGTCCCCTCTGTGGTTAATTCCCCCAAAGGCTTACCTTCAGTTTCTCGATTGAGTTCCATCACTAGTTTCTTGTCACATGTTTGAACTTCACTTTTCATCTTTGATTTCCCTTATTCTAAAGATACACTATTGCTTCGGAGAGTTTCCACATGGTGTGCAACTTCTTGTGTCTTCTTGTGTCAGTGTACATCAAATGCCTGTAAGGAAGCATTTGCTTAATAGTATGTGGAGTTTTTTTTTAAGATTTATTTATGTTTATTGGAAAGGCAGATATACAGAGGAAGATTTTCCATCCACTGATTCAATCCCCAAGTAGCCACAACGACCGGAGCTGAGCCAATACAAAGCAAAGAGCCCAGAACCTCTTCCAGGTTTCCCACATGGGTGCGGGGTCCCAAGGCTATGGGCTGTCCCTGACTGCTTTCCAAGACCGCAAACAGGAAGCTGGATGGGAAGCAGGGCTGCTGGAGCCCATAGAGGATCCCAGCATGGTGAGGACTTCAGTCACTAAGTTACCATGCTGGGCCTGATGATATGTGGTTCTTTAAATCACCTCACTGAAATGGCCTTCAATTTCTGACTGTTATTACATCTAACTGCTAGTACCCACCACCCTTATAATTTCAGAGGATAAAAGTCATCTACCAGGTTCAATAAGCATTCAGAGTCCAGTTCCGATGATCCTTCTGTCAGTCTTTTTCCAAACACACTCATGAGACATCAACCTTTCCCATGCAATATGGATTTACTGTGTCTTTCTATTGCTTGTCTTTAGATGAAGTACTTTTCTGTTTCCTGAAAGTTCAGGGTTTTCACCCAAAATTTTCTTCAGAAGTTTTGGTAATTGTGTTTCCAATTTCTGACACAAGTTTCGAGATAACATTATGTTTGGGGTCATTTGACATTTATCTTTCCAAAACTGCGTTGTAATGACATCACCTCATCTCTTTTTGGATATTTAGAATTTTTTTCAGACTTTTTTTTCCAGTAGTGGGAATGTCCTAATCTTAGCCCTGTTCAGGTTGTAGAGATCCATTCTACCTTCAGAATTGCAAATAGCCTTATTTCAATTCTGGCCTCCAATGGAGTTCTCCAGTGCTAATCTTAATCTTAATCTACATTAAGATGCTGGAGCCTGTCAGATTCTTTGACTTCTTACTCATCTGGGCAGAAAACATTCTGTCAAACTCATTCCCTTAATTGCGATCAAACAAGCTTTTAGCGATAGTCCCCTTGGTATCTGGGAGACTGTTCACAGATTATAGTTCAAAAATCTAAAGTTTCTCAGCTCCCTTGTAGTAGTATAAAATGGAACTGAATTTCCCTATATATTGTGTTTATTTGAAAGGTAGAGTGGGAATAAGAGAGAGAGAGAGAGAGAGAGAGAGAGAGAGAATCTTCTATCTGCTACCTCACTGCCCAAATGCAGCTATGGCTAGCCTAGCCTAGAGCCAGGAACCAGAGCTCCATTTGAGTCTCTTCCCTGGGTAAGAGAAATCCAAGCACTTGGACCTTCATCCTGTACCATCATGGGTGCTCCCAGTCATGCTTCAACCTGTGGCTCACAGTTCCTGCCTTCCCCATATTTTTTTTAAGACTTATGGGTTTGTATTGGAAAGTCAGATATACAGAAAGAAGACACAGAATAGATTTTCCATCTGCTGGTTCACTCCCCAAGTGGCCACAACAGCCAGAACTGTGTCGATCTGAAGCCAGGAGCTTCTTCCAGGGCTCCCATGTGGTGCAGAATCCCAAGAGCTTTTGTCTGCTGCTTTCCCAGGCCACAGGCAGGAAGCTAGATGAAAATCAGGGCTGCCGGGACATAAACCAATGCCCATATGGGATACTGGCATGTGCAAGGCATGGACTTTAACCACTAGGCTACTGAACCAGACTCTCCCTATATGCTTTTAAATCATCTCTAGATTACTTCTAATACCTAATACAATGAGAGTTATACTAATAGATGTTATACCATATTATTTAGGGGTGATAAGAAACATCTGAATACATTTGGTTCAGATCAATATTTTTTGAATACATTAAATCCACAGTTGGTTGAACATAGAACCTGGAGATAGGCAGGGCTGACTGTGTGTGAAAATCATGGCCAACTCCCAGAGAAAATGTCAGAGTTCCAGCCAGGGGTCCCAAGTATAGATGTGGTGTGCAGAGCCTAGCACAGAGTACCACAGGCAAGGTGGAGTAACTGTGTGCCTGTCGTAAGGCCTCTGTGGGAGCAGTAACTGTCTCAGAAGTTCCTTGGACCACCAGAATCTTGCATGACCACAGAAAACTCTAGAGAACCCAGATCATTGCACTCAGAAGACAAATCACCACTGACCTTTAAAGAAATTTCAAGTGAGAGGGGGTCTCTACCTCTCCCTCTCTTATTTCACCCCCATGTTGAAAGGTGTTATTGTTGAGCACAGAATTTGAAGTTAAAAGGTGCCACCTTTTAATACTTGGCAGATATTATTGCTTTTTTTAAGGCATCCAAAATCTCATATGAAAAATCAATCATTATTCTCAAGTTGATCCCTATCTGTACTATCTTTTCCTCTGAATACTTTTAAGATTTAATCCTATTCAGAGGAAATGTTTATTATTTATTGGGGGAAAAAAGAGTGAGTGAGTTAGAGACAGAGAGACAGAGTGAGAGAGAAGGAGACTCTCTCGTAAGATTTCATCTCCTAATGCCCAGCCAGAGTTGGGCCAGGCCAAAGCCTCGGGCTGGAATTTCAAACCAGCTCACCACATGGACAGCAGGAACAGCACGCCTTGAGCATTGCACAGTCCGCATTTGCAGGAAGTTGAAATTGAGAGTGACATCAGCACGAGTCCGGCATTCCCATGTAGAATGTGAGCGTGCCGGGCTAAGCACTCATCTCTTCAGATTTACTCTTTATCATTGCTTTCAGCAGTTCAAGTATAAAATGCCTCCATGCATTGATAGTGGTGTTTCTTTTTCTTTTTTAAAATCCATTCATGCATTGATGTCTTTCAGCACTTTACCTCTAATGTTTTAAAATTTTTTTTTTTTGTCCATTCCCTCCTTTCTGTCCTCCAAAGGCTTCAATTACAGTTATATCAGACATTTAGATACTGCCCTACAAATAGGGGTCTTCTTTATTTTGTTCCATTTCCTTCTTTAGATGATTTTATTGGCTTGTATTAAATTTTGCTAACTCTTTGTTCTCTGAAATCTGAATGAAGTCCTTTATTATAGCTCTAATCTTCATTTTGATCATTTCTATTTTACTCTTTGTCTTAATATTCTTATCTGCTGAAATTCCCCAACTGTTACTGCATGCTTTTTTCATTATATCTTTTCAGTATATTTATGAAAGTAAAAAAAAAAAGTCCTTTCTGCCAAGTCCAGTATTTGAGCCATCTGTTAGTTCGCTTCTATTTTTTTTTATTTATGAGTCACATTTTTCTGCTTTGTGTGTTCCAATTTTTGGTTGTGTATCAGTCTATGAAGGGGAAACCAGAGTACACTATTGGCTCCACAGACAAGGGTTCACCCCATTTTTGATCAGGCTGCTAATGTGGGGTGTGTGTGTGTATGTTGAAGGATGGGGCAGGGGAGGAAGAACCAAGAGAGGTAAATCAGGATCTGAATTTTGCTAGCCCTTCAGTTAGAGCTGGTTGTCGATGGTTTAGATGTCTTAAGGACATGGGACTCTCCCTTTAGCAAGGGATTAGCACTGCTCCATAAAAGCTGACATTCCTGAACCACGGGGCTCTCTCTATCCTCCCATTCCAGGTTCCTGCTGTCCAAGCCTTTGCAGAGCTGCTGATGAACATTAAGTACAATAGACCTTGAGAGATCTGCCCTCTTGCTTTGCCCCACCTTGTACCAGCCACTTCTAAACACAGAAGCAAAGGACTGTGGGAAAGTGGGCAGGAAGGTCTCTATGGGAGCAGGGGGTCTCTGGATCATACCCTTTAACACTACCCCACTAGAGGTGATTAGAAGCCAATTACTGTTGGCCTCCTTGTCCTTACTCCCTTCTGTGGAGAGGGTGCTTTTCCTTTTGCAGTGTCCCTGGAAGTGTTAACAGTTGTGAAAATCTCTGCAAGAAAGGGTTGAGCTCATTTTGTTAACTAATGTGCTTATCTTTCATTTGAGCCTCAGCTCTCTGATAGGATTTTTGAGGCTATCATTTCTTGTTCACAATAGACACATTTAATGGAATAGAGCAAGCAAGGGGAGATACTGTGTTACTTTTAGGATGCTACAATGTAAATATGAGAACAAATTGGTAGTTTAACATTTATAGGATCTGTGGCAGGAGTACAAATGAGGATACACAGAAGAATGTCTAAATATTTAAAAGTTGCAAACCAGACTCAGGAGCTTTTCTTTTTCTTTCTTGATAAATGTGTCTTTATAACGTCCGTGAATGCAAGCTCAGGGTTTTTGGGGGTTTTTTGTTTGTTTGTTTTGTTTTGTTTTGTTTTGTTTTTTACTATGGCGTCTCAGACAATGATGTCAACAAAACCTTCTCTTCTCTTCTCACCCCTAATGCTGGTCTGTATCTGAGACGACCCTGCACGTGTGTGTGTGAGCACCTCAATGCATCATGCCACTCTAGTTTCCCATCTGCTAAATCCACATCTCCACAACCAACCCTAGGATTTCAAGTGTGTGTCTTAGACAACCCAGCAGCAGTCTGAAG
Organism: Ochotona princeps; assembly: GCF_030435755.1. Lineage (NCBI taxonomy): Eukaryota > Metazoa > Chordata > Mammalia > Lagomorpha > Ochotonidae > Ochotona > Ochotona princeps. The sequence continues at coordinate 30,613,332 of NC_080849.1, read as the reverse complement.
GTATTTTGACAGGAAATGCCAGAGATCCAAATAAGAAGAGCTGATACTGGTTGTTCTAACACACGTCTCTCTGGGGAAAGACACCAATAAAGGACTAGAATATCAAGATCCTCTAAAGAGTGAGAGCCAGGGCTGCAGTTGTGAAAAATTAAAGCCACCAGCTGTGAGGCCAGCATCCCATATAAGTACTTGTTCATACCCAGCTGCTCCGTTTCCCATCCTGCTCCCTGTTAGTGGCCTGCAGAAGGCATTAAAAGATGGCCAAATGTTTGGACCCTGCCACCTTTGTGAAAAACCCAAATGAAGCTCCTGGATCCTGGCCTTGGCCTCACTCAGTCCTGGATATGTGGCCACTAGGGGGTTTACCCATTGATGGAAGTGCTCCCTCTCTGCCTCTGCCTGCCCTCTCTCTGTAACTCTGAGTTTTAAGGTTTTAAGTATATGAATATATCTTTAAAAAAAAAGGAGTGGTATCCAGGACAACCTCCCACTCACTGGCTAGGTCAAATGGCAATATATGATGAATAGAGTGTTTTGGAGAGAGATGAGCAAACACATAGAGAAGCAGAAAATATAGAAAGAAAGCCAAAGATACCAAGGATGATCTTTAACCTTTTGCCCAGGAACTATATATATATGTGTGTATATATATATATATATGTATGTATATATATATATGTGTATATATATATATACATATATATATGGTGTTCAGGTTGATGTATAATAATAAACACATAAACACCATATAGAAAAGATTCAAGATAAAACTTTTTCAAATAATATGAGCATGACGACATATAAGGAAATAAGTTCATTATCAGATTTTACATGACCTTCTCAAAAAGGGTGTAAAAAATAACTACAAAGATAATTTTAAGATAATTTTACTTGCATTAGCTAGATTATAGCTTAATTCATAGCTTAGGCAGAACCTTAATGCTAAAAGAAATTTATTTTCATAAGGTACATAGTTTATGTATATCAAGGAGTTATTTATAATTATATATTTCTGATATCTAATTTAGGATATATAATGATAGTTTTACCATAAGGGCTTACAAGTAATTTCAGAATACAAATATCTCTTTATTTTAATTGAATGTTAACTTCATGGTGTCTGATACAGATAATTATATACCTTTTGAGAATTAGTTTTTATGTTAACATTGGATTACTTATGGCAAAATATGGAGGTACTTCAATTCATGGAAAGATATGATTAAAAACTGAGTTTTTTGGTACAAAAGGTACGAGATGCATGCTTTTTGTAATATGCATTTTCGTTAGAAGACTCCTTGTGTGCATGGATCTCAAAGTAGAAATATATGCCTAGTTCTACCCTTTCCAGGTAATGTTGGTTAGCCTAATGGTTAAGGTGCCATGTGCAACATTGGAATACCGGGGTTGAGTTTCTGGATTTGCTTCAAATTCCAGCCTCCTGCTAATGCAGAGCCTGGGAGGCAACAGTGATGCCTCAGGTAATTGGATTCCTATTGTGCCTGTGGTAGGCCTGGAATTAGTTCCCAGATTTGGCCTGGTTCAGTTCTGCTCATTCCAAGAATTTGGGAATGAACCCTGTCTTTGTGCCTTTCTTTCTGTCCCTCAAATAAGTAAAGAAAAATATTTTAAATTTCACCTCCTTCTCCTCAAAGCAGTTTCTTCAGACAATATTTTATAACCTACGGGAATAAAGAAAATGAACAAGAATGAAGAAGCAGTGGGCTGTTGCAATGCTTCTTGGAAAATGGAGAGCACAGGGACATGCAATGCTTGGTTTAGCTGAGCAGATTTTAAAGACCCAAGAGGAATGAGCAATACAAAGATGTCAATGGAAAACTCAGAAAAGATTCCAGAATTTGAGGCAAAGTAGATCATTGAAGCCAGGAGAGAAAATAGGGGCTGAAAACAGGGTGGAAATTCTTAGAGTAGCTGGACTCCAATCCCCTCTCCAATCCTGTGCAGGCCAGCCACTACTGGTTCTTCACCCTCAGGGAGCATGAGTTGTGGGGATTATTGTCTGGAGTAATTAACTAGAGAGGCACAGACTCAGTAATATTTGGAGAGTGACAGGTACATTCTTGAAATCTGAAAGACTAAGTAGCATGCTGCATGCTGAATAATAATAAACTTCCCTCCCCTTCAAAGCTGTTAGTCATGCTCAGCTTCTAGGGAGCTGGCAAGTCAACTTGGACCTTCCATCTAGGAAGCTGGAAGAGACACCTCTCCAAAGGATGTGACTACCAGGGGGCAGACATGTAGTTCTGGCAAAGGACAAATCTATGAATGGCTCGCCTTTGTCCAACCAGTTTAAAGTATTGTCCCACACTCCACAACATATTATCTGGATAGACAGCTAAGAAATACCAGATAAAGAAAAAAGTCCCCAACTTAAAAGAGACAAAAACAGACAGACAGACAAAATGAAAAGCAAGAAATTTTAAGAAAGAATGCAGGAAACAAAGGCTGTTAAAAAACATAATGTGCATATGCTCATGGTATTAGCAATAAAGCTGTGTCCATGAAACTAAACATTGTGTTATGGAAAAGGAGTAACTAGAGAGAAGTAGTATTCTTAAATATTAAATATATGCTGGCAGAAATAAAATGTTCAAGAGAAAAGAAGTGGAAAATTACTCCGAAGATGACAGAAAATTAGTAGAAACAGTCCTAAAATCAATTTATCAGTCTAAGGGGTCCAAGCTGTGAGACAGGAGTATAGAAGGACAGCTGTATAGAAGGAGGAAGAGGAACCAGGAAGAAAGACTGCAAGTTTTTTTCTTAAAGATTTATTATTATTATTGGAAATCCAGATATCCAGAGAGGAGGAGAGACAGAGAGGAAGATCTTCCATCCGATGTTTCACTCCCCAAGTGAGCCGCAACGGGCCGGTGCTGCGCCAATCCGATGCCAGGAACCAGGAACCTCTTCCGGGTCTCCCACATGGGTGCAGGGTCCCAAAGCTTTGGGCCGTCCTCGACTGCTTTCCCAGGCCACAAGCAGGAAGCTGGATGGGAAGTGGAGCTGCTGGGATTCAAACTGGTGCCCATATGGGATTCTGGTATGTTCAAGGCAAGGACTTTAGCCGCTAGGCCACGCCTCTGGGTCCTAAAGACTGAAAGTTTAATAGAATGTATCAGGAATACTTTCTCAGCCACTAGACAGTAAAAAAAATTCCTGATAAGATATAGGAATTCTGTATCTAGTCAAATTAAAGAATAAAGAAATATTTTCAAACATTTCAACTTCTCTAAAAATGTGGTAATTTCAAGCATCTTTCTTTGAGAGTTATAGAAATGTGATCCATTCAAGAGTCAATCAAGATTAATCGAAGAATCTAGGCAGTATAGAGGCAAAGAAGAGACCCAGGCGTACAGCTCAATAGAAAGGTTTCCATAAAAAAGAATGGAGATGCTAAAAAAAACTATCATTGTATAAAGAAGAATATCAAGTATCTACTAAAGAATTTGAGAAAATGTAATGATGGGCAGATAGAAAATTAAACAGACAAAAATATGATAATCAATGTCAGAAATAAAAAGGAATGTGTAAAACAAACAGAATCATAAAGCTCCAAGAGGCTTTCATGTGAATATTATTAAAGCTTCCTGTGAAATTGTGAAATTAATGTGGAATAATTAGGGAAAGGTGTGTGTGTGTGTGTGTGTGAGAGAGAGAGAGAGAGAGAGGGAGAGGGAGGGAGGGAGGAAGCATGGAAGAGAGAGTACACGGATCTAATAAAATGTGCAACAGCCAGATTCTCATTTTTCATAGTAGCAGCTATTAGACATGAACATTTGAAAATAAAAAAAATAGATATGAGGGACAGACGTTTGGGGTGACATTCCAAAATGCTGCTTGGGACACCCCATCCTATGCTGGAATGCCTAAATTTGAATCATAACTTTGTTTCTGATTCTAGACTCTTCCTAACATATGTCCTGTGAGATTAGTAATTAGGTCCTGCCACTTGTGTGGGAGGCCTGAATGGTGTTCCAGGCTACTGGCTTTGCCCTGACATCCTGATTTGCTGCAGGTGTTTGGGAAGTGGCCCAGAAAAGGAAAGATTCCCTCCTCTTTCTTTCCTTCTCTCTCTTCATACCATTCCACATTTACATAGATAGATAGATAGATAGATAGATAGATAGATAGATAGATATAGATAGATAGATATAGATAGATAGATAGATACATGCATACATACATACATACATATATACATAATATAGATAATTGACCTGAAGATGGCTGTCTCTGAGGTTGAAAGTTGAAGGGGATGATGAAGCTCTTAAGCTCTGTAGTTGCGTATGAATTTTAAACATATGTGCAAGCATGTTTATCAATATGTAAAATCAACTTTTCTGATTTCAACAAGTACTAGAGCTCAATGTTTTTTAAAAAATATTTATTTATTTTTATTTGAAAAACAGATTTTACAGAGAGAGGAGGAGGAGACAGTGAGAGAAGGTTTTCCATCTGCTAGCTCACTCCCCAAATGGTTGTAACAGCCAGAGCTGAGCTGATCCAAAGCCAAGAGCCAGTTGCCACTTCTGGGATTCCCAAGTGAGTGCAGGGTACTATGAACTTACGAAATCCTACTGCTTTCCAAGGCCCTAAACAGAAGGTTAATCAGAAGTGAAGCGGCTGAACACAAAAAGATGCCCATATTTTTGTGGTTGCACATGATGAAGGATTAGCTTACTATACCACTGCATCAGTCCCAGAGCTCAAAGGTCTTTAAGGTGCACTCCCCAAGTTTCTGGGAAATCCCTACAGGCCCCACAGGACCTACTAAAAGAGGGACAAATAGGGAGTGGCAACAGGACCTGCATTTGAGTTTCTGCTCAAAGACCCACACCTTGTCATTATTACATTTCAATGAACTATTTTCTCTGATTCCAAATGAAACAACAAATTCAAAAATTACTGTATACCCTTGTGCTCAACTAAAGAAAAACTCCCAAATTGACATGCTGGGTATAAACACCAAACTCCATCCAGTTTATCACCTGACATTTTCTATCACACCAACAGAATTTTCCCATTGTTTACCCTGGCCAACCCTCAAAAACCTTAGGTTAGAACTTGAGATTTAAATATAGAATGCAATTTAACTATAAATTTACATGGTTTTTAAATGATTATAACATATTTGTTTTGCTCCAAACTTAATTTTGCCCTCATTTCCTAAATGGCAACATATATGAGATGTACTGGCAGAGTTTAAATAAGTGACACATAGCAGCGACCTCTCTGTCCCAAGGAAGAGGCAGGAAGGACATTGTCACTGCACCTTGTAATAGACACGTGCATAGATGTGCTCCAGTTAGGAATGACTTTGTCTCAGAAGGAAAACTACTCAAACTAATGGAAAAATACAAGTCACCATTGGTCATACTGAAAATAATCTATGTATATTTTTCCAAATCATGAATGATATTTTATTGCTTCTGAGGCTCTAGAATCTCATTTTAAAAAATCCTTAAGTTCTTTAGTTTAAGAAATGTCAAATGTTGAGTGAGATACTCCTAAGCAAGTCATTTCCTCATTCTCTCCTTTCCTCTGCTCACTCTACAGTTGAAATTACATGCCTCTTCTGGGTACTTTATTTATTTCTCAATCTGAAATAACTAAAAGCTACTCTCCTAATATAATAAATACACATATTATTTTTAAATTAATGTAAAATAAATTTTGATATTTAAGCATTCAGTATTTTCTATATTAGCCTGCATATCCACTTGAGACTGACCATGATGCTTGAATGCATTATAACTCTTATTGGACAAATGAAGAAGTAGCCCATGTAGGTTGACCTCTCTGGATTGTTTAGCCTGTAGAGTAAAACTCATGTTTTCACAACATTGGCCTATTGGGCCAAATATCTCCTAATTAATTTTTAAAAATTGTTTCTAACAAAAGCAAATATATACATTTTTTAAAATTCCATATTACATTACTAGGATGGCCAACTTCTGATATTTCCAGACTTTGGCAGCTTTAGCACTGAAAATCCTACATCTCTAGAAATCTATTAATCCAAGTCAAACCAGGCTCATATAACAGTCAGCCCAAGAGACTGAACTGGACAGATATCAATCCTGGGAACTGAAAGAGATATATGAAATGAAATGTAAGAATGAAAACAAAATGGTCCAGAAAGAATATTAGAACAAAGCTAAAAGGGCCAACAATGTGGCAGGTAAAGCCACTGCCTGTAGTGCCAACATCCATTGTGGGCCCCAGCTGGAGTCCTGGAGGCTCTACTTCTGTTCCCTGCTAATGCACCTGGAATGGTAGCAGACGATGGCCTAAATCCCTGGACCTGGGGTCCCTGCACTCCACTGGGAGACCATGAAAAAGCTCCAGGCATCTGGCTTTGACCTGGCGCAGTCCCAGCATATGCAATCACCTGGGGAGTAAACCAGCTGATGGATGATCCCCCCCTGTTTCTCTCATTCTCTCTCTCTAACTCTGCCTTTCAAAAAAATGAATCTTGTTTAAGAAAAAACAGTAAATAGACCTAAATAGACCTCTGTACACATATCAAAGGAAATCAGTTTTAACAGCTGTAGCCCAACAATTAGCAATAACTTTTTTAAAAAAAAATTTATATCACCAAATCAATAGATTTAAGAACCATGTCAATATCATGCAGTGTCCAGAGACACACAGACTTGGCTACCAGAGCTTGTGAACTGAAGACTCTGTTAAGCATTTCATTTCATGATAACAGATCATCAGACTCAAAACAAGATGTCCTGTTGCTGTGTGTCCTATACTTGTCTAGATCTGTCTCTTCCCAAAGTCCAGTCTCACCTAAGTAGCTGCCACCTATTCTGGCTGCCACTCTGCTAGCACCAATGGGAGGCCCCATTCCATGCCTTGACCATCTGTTTGTATTCTCACCATTGCCTTGCAGACAGTTCTTGACACAGTGTGTTTCATTTTTTGCCCTTTCTTAACCCCACAGCAGCCCACTTCAGTGTTTTGCATGTGTTTCTTTCCATATTAGTGTGTCTCCATTTCATTGCACCCTCCCCCAAGCCAAAACAAGATGTCCACCTGCAACAAAGGAGGATAAGGGAATGAAGAAACACCACAATTATTCTTCAGGTTTGTGTGTATGCACGTGTGTGTGTATAAATTAGCAAAGACTATAACATTGTTATAGAAAATACAAAAAAACTGATTAAGGTATTTTTGAAAGGACCCGCAAGTTGTCTTATTAGGATTCCTTCTAGTATTGTTCTTTCTGTCGCTCATGGTCCTGACTACTTATGTGCTGGTTTCTAACCTCACCATTAGCCTGTTTCATTACACTTTCATTATTTCTCGTAATATGCCTACCAAATATACTGTGATTAATATGTTTGTCCATACTGACCTTTCCATGATTAGGATTATTTTCATAAAATAAGCACCTGCAGCAGGAGTTCATTTTGTCACATTGTTAAATTGATTGGCAATTATTAAGATTAGATTATACATAACAAGGTGCAATGTCCCTTTTGTTTTAACTGTGTGTACGTAAGATGTACAATGTGATAGCTTCAGTAATGTTATCCTGACATACGGACAATGTGAAGTGATAAAGCAAACTAACATAGTGTGCTTCATGCAGTTGCATGTATGTGTGTGCATCTGTGCACTGTAGGAGTGCATAGAATACACTCTCTTGGCAAATTACTAGTTTACAAAACAATGTGATTTATTTTAATGTTCATGCTATTCACAAGTTGTCTAAACTTCTTCATACTACATAGCATTGTACCTTTTACCTTATGTCCTACCAATCCTGCAATACCTGTTGTATCCCCAGTAACCAACATTTTATTCCCTTTCTAGGTATTTATATACATTTTATAATGTAAGTGAGATACAGTGGTATGTTTTCTGTATCTGGTATGTTTCATTTAGGATAATAACCTACAGATTCTTCTCGGTTGTCACAAATGATAGATTCTTTTTTAAGGCTTCATGGAATTCCATTGTATGCTATAAATCAGGTACTTAGAAAAAAGATTTATTTATTTGTACTAAAAAGGTAAATTTACAGAGAGAAGGAAAGACAGAGAGAAGGATCTTCCATCCACTGGTTCACTCCCCAAATTGCCACCACAGCCAGAGCTGAACTGTTCTAGAGTCAGGAGCCAAGAGCTTTTTCTGGGTCTCCCATGTGGGTGCAGGGTCCCAAGGCTTTGGGCTGTACTCTGCTGCTTTCCCAGGCCACAGGCAGGGAACTGGATGTAAAGTGGAGCAGCCAGGATACGAACCAGTACCCATATGGAATCCCTGCACATGCAAGGCAAGGATTTAGCCACTGAGCCATTGCACAGGGCCCTGTAAACGTTTCTTCACTCATTCCTTTGTCAACAAATGCTCTAGCTGTCTCCACATCTTCTTCATTGTGAATAATACTGCAATGAATACAGGAGTGAAGATATCATTATGAAAGTGGTGACTTCATTTCCTTGGGCATATACCCAGTCAAGGACTTCCTGGCTATATTTCTAAGTGAGTGGCATATAATAGGATTATGTATGGTATACTGTTGTTTTGAATGCTTTCCATATTTGCTGTTAGAGCTCCATTTTCAAATGTTGTGTGTATATATATATATATATATATATATATATATATATATATATATAGCTTTTCTGTTTTTTCTTAGATATTTTCTTTAATTATGTTTCAAATAACTATTACTCATGTTGATTAGTTTTTTGCTTTTAGAAAAACTATGATTCCCTCCTCCTCCCCCTCCCCCCAAAATTGCTTTTATATAAATGGCATATGCTTTTCAAAACAATATGCAGAAGGCATTTCTTTAAAATATGTATAAAATCAGTCACCAGATTCTTCATGCACACAATGCCTCACAGATCAACCAAATCCTGAGTGCAAACACCTTGTTTACCCCTGCCAGTAGCCTGCTATGAACATTTGCCATTCACAAAAGTGTGCCTATACAATCTATTTTTGGAGAACAGAGTATAGATTAACTGCTTGTTCTTGATAAATTAAGGTATCTCATTTGCCTGTTACGTGCCCAGTTTTCCTTGGAAGCTAGCCCTGGAAGCTATTTTTCTGATCAATTCTAACTCTCATGTTAGCACTTATGAAAAACAACATTTACTCATGACAAAGACTGAGTCCTGGCCATTATAAATCTTATCAGTTGCTTTGTGAAGGTTAAGGGAAAAAGAAGAAAAGTTCATTGTGCTCATTCAACCTTGTGTCTGCACTCAAGCTCCTTCTACTGTTGCAAAGTGGAGATAAAATTGGAAACAAGATATCTGATGACTGATGCACTATAAGGAATGGCAGTAACGATTCAATAAAGGGAACTGTTACAGTTTACTAGTTACCTGGAAATATCAGAAGACCCAACATTTCCTTTTAGCCTATTTTTCTTACACACCAGGAAGATCAAGTAATTTTTTTTTTTTTTAATTTGAGAGAGAGAGAGAGAGAGAAATTCCTATCCACTGTTTGACTCTCCCAAATACCTGCCAGGACAAAAAGGGGCCAGGCTGAAGCAGGGAGCCAGGAATTCACTGCAAACCTTATGTGTGACAGTGGCAGGACTCAGTCAATTGTGCCATCACCGTGGTCTCCAGGTTCTGCATTAGCAAGGAGCTGGAGGCAGATACGTAACCCAGGAATGCCAATAGGTAGCATGGGCTTGTTAACCTCTAGGCCCAATAACCACCCCAGAATAATGGATCGTAGCAAATTCACATGTATAGTGACTTTTAATGTGCCTCAGTAAAGGTGACTAGTACTTCATGTATCTTATATAATTTATTGATTAACTGCTTGAAGAGAGGCTAATTTTTCACCAAATAAGTGCAAAATGTGTTCATCTAAAATGTGTACCAATGCATTTTCACAGACTGAAATACACATTTTATGCAAGAAGTTCTTGAGTTTTGACAAGCATTTCTTGAGTATCAACTACGTGCTAAGGTCTGCACAAAGACAGAACTGAGTAGTAGGGCTTAATGTGGACGAGATGGCTTGAGACCAGTTCTGTCCACTCCTCTTCTTTAATTTGTGCTTGGACATCATCCGTTGGCCTTGGGGAGGAATGTTTTGGATAGCAGGAAAGAGAAACACAGCACAGATATTTCCTGAGCTGTGAGGCTCTTTTGTCCCCTTTATTTATAAATTTGTGAACTTCAAAAATACATACATGTAACTGGTAATGAAGAAATGCTTACTGAAACTTAATAAACTGCTTGTGTGAAAGTGTTATGTTTTAACCTGTGGAAAATAATGAATGAGCTTGTATATCAACTATCCATCTATCTATCTATTTACCTATCTATATAGACATATAGATAGATCTCTCTTGCAGTTTCCCAAAAATAATCTTTAGAGATAAGAGTAACGAAATTTTCTTTTTCCCCTTCCTCCTCCTTTTACTTTTGTAAAAATACTTTTGGTTTTGGGGTTAGACTAAGAGAATAAGCAAGCTGGTTGGTAGGTTATCCATCTAGAAGGGGCATCAAATATCACAGAAATAAGTTAGTAATAATATGCCAATTGATGAAGATTTTTCTCATGATTTCTTAAAATTTCCTTGCTCTGGATGCGGGGAAAGATAGTTTAAGGCAAAAAATATTAAGTCACCAACAAACTACCCAGCACAGCAAGTTCTCTTTCTGCAGTCAGCCTGTTGGATGTTTTTGAGCTGTCCACCAAGTGCCAGAGAGCAGCTGCAGCCACACACCACCCTGAGTCCAGCCAGCCCCAGAGGTGCCCGGAATCAGCAGCCACAGCCTGCTCAAGTTAAGAAACCCCAAATGCTTGGGGTTGAGATGTGTCAAATTCCCCAGATTAAAAACCTTTATCAGGCCTTGGAAGACCTTGTGTGAAAAGAGAAATTCATGTAATAAATTCAGTGTTGGGAACATAAAAAGCTTAGTTATTTGAAGTAACTGAAGATCATTTTGTCCCAGTGACCACTAGATAAATGTTACACATAAATGTATTAGCAGTGATTTAAAGACACCGTGTAAATAATCCCTGTCAGACTATTTGGTTCTCCCTTAATTCTCATTCACTTAATTTTATTTCTTTCATATATGTATGGGACTCCAACTCTCGCTCTCTCTTAGACACACACACACACACACACACACACACACACACATTTCCTAGCCCTTTCTGAACTTTTGTAAAACAATCCAGATGACAAAGCTTTGATAAGAAACTGGAAGTGTTTTCTATATTCTTTCTTCCAGCTGTTAGAATACAAAATACCGGTCAGCTAACATCAGTTTAATTCCTATCACCAGGCTTGTCTGTCCCAGGAAATTCATCCATTGAAATCCAGAACTAGTCCAGCAGTCAGGATGGTTTTTCTCTTCCTCAAATGGTCCCCAAGTCCTTTATTACATTTCAACTCAAGTTTTAGCAAAGATTTTCACTTTACTTTTTCCCTACAGCATTACATATGCTGAGTAAAAAATTACACATGGCAATTAAAACTTAAATGCTGTATTACAACACAACGACAAAAAAATGTTAATATCCTGGAATGTTTGCTTGATTGTTTTTAAAGAGTGAAAACGGAAAGAAAAAAGAAGGAAAGAAAGAAATCCAGGAGAGTTACTTGTTTGCATGGTGTATACCTTAGCAGTTATTCATCCAGAGTAACAGTACAGAACTTGAGCTGCTCTGTTTTCTGCTTGCAGGAATGCCAATCAGAGAACATTCTTTTTCAGGCAGCCAAGTTTGGAAGTCAGTTGGTTTCTGGCAGTAAGTAGGGGGAGGGGATGGCAGGGAAAAGCAGAGTCCTCTCTGATCTTCAGCTTGCTAGTGTTTCCCTAATAGCCCTCAAGGAAAGCGTCTTCTTTTACCCACGCAGAGACAGGTAAAAAGACAGCTGGGTAAAGCAGCATTTGATGAAACAGCGGAAGCTCAGAGGGAGGGGGTGGAGGAAGGGTGTTTGAAAGCCTGCCATTGGTGAGCTTACCAAAGGCATCTGCCAGTGGGACTTCAATGGAATGTGAAACCAAATCATTTTCAAGTTAAAGATAGACACAGTATACACCAGGATCTAGAGGCTGGCTTTTAAACTCACATCCCTCCCAAGAATTTCAGGGACTTCTATGATAGTCTCTGTTGTAATGAATAATGTGGTTAAGTTTGCTCTTTAAGCAACTAAGCTAAGAACTCATATGTGTTCTGGATGTACTGGGATGAAAAGGATTTCAAAGAGCATGGTGAGCATACACGAGGGTAAGTTAAAAGATGTTTTTGTTTTAGGTACATCGCTTCTCTGGGAGGGTTAATGTTTGGATTTTTCTTTGTGCTGATGTGAATGAAAAGGCAATAATGAAGATTGTTTTTCAGTGTTGTTACCTGTCTTAAGATTGGTGGTATTTTACTTTTTATGCAGTCTGAAAAAATAGGATATTTTAGCCTCATTTTGAAATTTACATACAGGTTTGTAACATCAGTTCTGCCTTTAACCTTGCTTGCTCTTCCTTCTGTTAACTCCTCGGTTTAGCAGCCTGAATTTATAGAGTTACAATGTCAGTGGTTCTGTGTGACAAGGGAAACTGAAGGTTACTGTGTCCATTTGTCATTGCATGAAACAGTGTTATTGTGAGATGGAGGTCAGTTGCCCTTGTGTAACCCTAAGTCAGCTCCTAATTAAAAAAAAAAAAAAAAACGAAAAGAAAAGAGAGAGAGGAAAAAGGTGCTTAAATGTGCATAAGGAGCTTTTGAAAGTGTTCTACTTTTAAAAAGCAACAGAGGAGCAAAGTGGCAATCTCCATCGAAGAGAACACTTTATTAATAGAAGTTATTTTTTTATGTTGCCTCATTAATTCCAAACAGGTTCTGTTCCTCTCGAGAGCTGATATTTGCTAAGTGAATGGAAGTATTTTGGTTGTACAGAGCCTGAGAGAAGAGGAGGAAGAAGGAGGGTTCTTGAATTGGCTATTACCGAGCTGTTTCAGAGAGTCACAAAGTTTTTGTGTTTTGGGGTTTTTTGTTTTGTTTTGTTTTGTTTTGTTTTCATTGCAGGAAAGAATAAAGAAACGTTAGCTCCCTCCACATTTTGCCCATGTATAGTTTTTGTTTCTTGTTGTGTCAGATGACCTCTCCCTCTGCTCTTGCCCAGCATTCCTTCTGAATAAATACTATCCATAATAGTCACTGAGTACATGGTGTGAATTGGAAATTCTACTTTATATGGGGAAAATAAAACTGCTGGTGCTCTTATAGCAGACTGTGAGGCTGAAGAGTTGTGAGATGTGATTGGCCTATGTTTGCTCTTTCCGGTAGACAAGATTCTAATGAACTCAGTTGACTTAACCAGGGACAAATCATAGATAACTTAATATGGAGCTTTCCTTCAACTTTGGTGGAATAAATCATATTTTGGTTATTCTTTTGAAATAAAAATGAACATGTTGATTGAGTCACTTGGTATTTTTTTTAACTTTTGAATAACCAAGTAAGGCCAACTGGAAGTGGAGTTGGCCCAGCTTCGTTTTGATCTCTCTTGGTTTCTCTGCTGGCTTCTTCCCCAACTCTGCTCTCTATTTCTCCCCTCTGATGAATATTAGTGCTCAGTTTCCCCCTTTTTCATGTCAGTCTTAAGGAAGAATCTGATTGCTGAGTGTTTTAAAGTCAGAGGACTACGTCCATTGGAAAATTATGCATTTCAAACTCTAAAATCTAATCACTTTGGGCAAATTGGGATATCAGACTCTTCAGTGATACTGGCAATGAACCCTTTAGGTTGCAAAATTTGCTGCTAATTTTTATTCTATGAACAGATGGAAATGTTGTAAGCTTTGCATGACACATGGGATGCCTGGTGACATTGTGTTAACCACCAATGCCCTAAATAGTTGGCAGTGGGAATGAAACTAACAAAAATCACAGGTGCTTCAAAAAAATCGAAGAGTGTGTACCTGTCTGTTCACCCCCCCACACACAGGTCTCCCTGCGAGCACATTTAGGCATATCTTCTTCCAAACTCATACATTTGTGATTCAATTATGAAAATGAATAAAAATTATATTAGGCTTATCAGTGTAGGGTTTTGTTTTATATCCAGTGTATGGAAATCTAATGTAAATTCTAAATGTAAAAAAAAATTTTACTTGTGACAAATGGTATTGGCAAGAAACAAAATAAATATTTCTGAACTATTTTTATGTCACTGTTATAGTATCTTATTCCCTGATAAAGCTGTTAGGTTTTTATTTCTTTGAAAATAGTAAGTGTATTTATTTAATAATGTGTCTGCTAACTATAATCTCTCAGATGATACTGAAAGTATTTCTATTATTTCTCTTCCTGCTTGTTCTTACTCATGGTGTCTTATTTCCTTGGTTGTTTGGATGTCATTGGTTATATGCTGGAAAGGTGTTTTTAATATTACTTGGAAGAGTAAGCTGAGATGTGAAGAGGATGCTGTTCGATCCCAAGAGGGCTTGACGTTGCTCCTGCCAGGCAACTGGGAGCAGTGTCACACCATAATCACCTCACACAAAGATTCAGCCCCTATTGTCCCGTGGCCAACTTTCTGACAAAGGGCAAGGCTGCAGATCAGCTTAGACTATGTCTACTATGACAAAAGGTATGACCATTGAATAGATCCCAGTGTGTGTTATTTAAAGACCCCACTTGAAGCCCTAGAACTTGGTGTTTTGCATGCAATTCCTAAGTCTTCTTGAATTCTTTCCCTGGTAAGTCCTATGCCCAAGGGCCAAACTTTATAAAAGCTGAGTTTCTCTCTCTCTGACTTCTGGGCTTACAAATTTTCATGTGCTAATTCACCTTTATCTTATTGGCTCTTTTTATAATTCCGTATTTTTACTTTCACTGCAATTGTCAGTCCAAATTATCTCACTGTCATTACCAGAATTGGAAATTCACTCTCCTGCCTTTACAGTCATTATGATTATTTGCACTTCTCATTCTTGAAAAGATATCAGCCTGATGATAGCATCCATGATTTTGAACAATTTCTTTGATTCTTTTTCTCTTTAGGTGTGGCCTGGTTTAACTGCACCTTTTGAAGCAAATAGCATGCATATGATGATTAGAAAACTCACATTTTCCGACTTTATATGATATGTCAAAGATGCCTAACAGTCCTTTCATTTGTCCCTGATTGGCCTCTTTCTTTAACAATCTTTTTCATCTCTGCTCCGCCCACTGCCATCTCTTTCAGCTGTTGCCTTGACTTCTGCTTTCTCTTGGCCCACACCCAGTATCTCCACATTCATAACACTAGCATAGGGATTATCTTTGTGGTGCTGTGGGTCAAACAGTTGCTTAATCCCATCATATGTCAAAGTGCCTGCTTTGAGTCACACCTCTGATTCAGTTTCAGCTTCCTGGTAATGCATTCGGAGAGCAATAGATGATGGCTCAAGTGCTTGGGTCCATGTCAGCCATGTGGAAGACTAAGATGGAGTTCTGAGTTCCTTGCTTTGCTCAGCCCTGGCTGTTGTAAACTCTTGAGAAGTGAATCAGCAAATTGAAAAGTGTTTCTCTCTCTCTCTCTCTCTCCTCTCTGTGTGTGTATTGTTCTGCCTCTCAAATAAATGAAAACAACTATACACTAAAAACAACAACAACACTTTCCCCCTTCTCCTTGCAGTTACTCTATTTTCATACCTATCCCATATTACTGTGACCTCTCCAAACTACACACACACACACACACACACACACACACAGAGCATGGGAATGACCTATCCACCTTCTTTTCCACACACAAGCAGCCTCCAGAAGTACCTCACAGAGCACACCTTGTGCACATGAACTTGGAAATTCTGTGTCTGTTTTTGTTTTTATGCTCATCTCCTTTGTGGAGAAATCCTAGTTCTCTTTCATGTGTTAGCTCACAAGTAACCTTCACTGTACTTTTTTTAATTGTATAGCTCACCTGCTAGTTTGGAGCACTTAATGACATAGATTGTAAGTTACTCATTTTTGTATTCTCAGTAACTGGTACACAGAAACCTCTCACTGCCTGCTTAAAGAAATAACACATAATATTTTTTCTTCCCCTTTCCTCCTTTTTATTTTTATTCAACATCTCACCGTTCTTTTTGAATTCTTAACTCATTGATTCATTTCATTTGAAAGACCTATGTGTTAGTTCACTCCCTAAATGCTCACAGTGGTCAGATCAGAACCAATAAGGAAGATCCCGGCCTGGGTCTGCCACATGGCTGGAAGGAATTCAGCAACTTGAAGCATTACCTGTCACCTCCCAGTGTGAACGCTGGCAGAAAGCTAGAAGCTGAAGCAGGGTGGGAATTGTCAGCCAGCACACCAATATAGAATATGGGTGTTCCAAACTGTCATAACTGCTACTCCAAATGTTGCCCCATCATTATTCTTTTAATCTTAAATGTTGGCTAGAGTAGTAGCCATCATTAATGAACTTATTTGTCAGGCAGGCTCAAGAGATCATGTTTGCTGCTGGTGGTTGTTTTGGGGAGAGAGGATTGTATATTTCCATTTTTGCCCAATGAAGTATATTGCTGACATAAGACATAGTATAAATTGAGTGTGATGAATTGGCCGTTTATTGTCAGAGATTGGTAGTCAAGAGTCATGAAGAGGGAAATCTGTGTTGAAGCCCTGACTGCACTCTGCATCCCAGCTTCCTGTGAATCTGCTTGGCAGTAGCCAGGATGGTTCAAGTCCCTGTGTTCCAGTTGCAGACATGGGAGATGTGAGCCAAGTTCCCAGCTCCTCACTCCAGCGTGCCTTTCTGGCATTTGGAGAATAAACCAGGCACAGTGAGCGCCTTCTGCCTCACTGCTTCTGTTTTTCTTGGTCTCTCTGCCTTTCAAATAAATAAAAGTGAGTGAGTTTTTAAAAAACTGGTTCTAAGTAAATTTTAAGTCATTTTTGCTTTTCTCAGCAATAATTGTTTCTGCTGAGAAAGCAGTTAGCACTTTATTACAATATAGTTTAAAGAGACCTGAACACATTCTAATGAATTAAATGCAATATATTTTTTGAATCATATGTTATATAAATATAAAATAGGAGTATATTTATTTGCATAAATACAGCTGAGCCACGCAGTCTTGCAAGACAAATACTGTGTGAGGGTGACTTAGAGACATCTTGAGTCTTGAAAGCTTTGTAAACGTGGGTGTATCTTAAGGAGAAGGAAAGGGCTACCTGTATTTTTCTTTTCCACTAGCACTTTCCTTTTTATGCATTCCCATATAATGTGATCACTATTGGTTTTATGGATGCTAAAGTAATTAACTCACAGAATTAATCACAGTTCAGGAAAATGGATACCTTAACTAGGTTTATTTAAGGACACAGTTTAAGAAATGAATCTTCTAATGCAAATGGTTTTGCATGTCTCACATCATTTCTTAACACACATTTATAGAAACATGTTTACTCACCAAAAGATGTTGCTAACACCTCAAATAAATGCAATGATTATCCTATCAGAGGCAGCCAATAGTTTGTAGGCAAGAGGCATATGTTGCTATTTTACTTTGTATGTGAGGAAAGACAGATGTAAAGCTAGGAAGCATTCCACATTCATGCAGTGTGGTATATCAAAAACAGGGTTGCCTTCTCACTTGTACCTTGCACCCATCAAGGAGTGCTGAAGACCTTTCTTCTTATTGCTAGTATTCCCTGGGATTGACCCATTTTTTTATGTTTCACATTTGCATGGCCACGGCTAACTTTACTTGGCTGGGAAGCACAATCCTACTGCCTGTGTGGAAAGAGAAAGGATTAGAATATTTAAGAGGAGGCTTAATGGGTTTCGCTCTGACAGATCATAGGCATCCCCATGCCTCCAGAATACTGGCAAGCTGGACTTCAAGCCTTAGACATCTCTGAACAGATCACACAGTAGATAGGCTGTCCACAGTCTGTTGCTCAAATCCTTGGTATATTTACATTGTTTGACATTCATTTCCATGGAGACTTTCAACTCTGTCGATCTTTGCCATCTCCCAAGTGTCTGTGACCTTTTCTGTCACAGCTTCTCCATTACTACAAAATCTTAGAATTTTATCTCACTGATTGCTCAGATTCCTGGCCATGAACTATTTCAGAAAAGTGGCAAGAGCCTGCTAGGACAATTCCAGCAAAGTGCAGAGAGAAAATTTGAAATGTTACTGGTTTCCCCATTCTACAAATTGCTCATGTGTAGTTGAGAAATGGAGAAACTTATTATTGGATGCAGTTCCCATGTCCCACTCCTAGTTTTATCAAAGACCTAGACTTATGATGAATGCTGCATAGGAATGGGGATGTGTGTTCCACACTGCAAATACATCATCTTATACAGTATTGATATCACTGATAGTTTACCTTTTCTTTAGCATTTAGTTTTAAGCACTAACAAGATAGAATTTGTGAAGATCAATGAGACTCTTAAAATTTTTGAAGTGGTTATCGTTAGGTAGTTTATCTTCTTAGGAGCAATAATCCTAGGAAATTATATTTATATGGTGGGGAGATAGATAATCATCCAGAATCAACTGAATTTGGTAAATTCTGTGTATCACATTTGCCTTTAGGATATTTAGATGAACATTAGTGTTAAGGGCTAATTCTAAAGCTCTAAAGAAGCATGCTTGACCTGTTAAACCAGTGTTTTTCATGGTAATTTGGGCACAGAACTTTAGATTAATAGATGCTAGAAAGGGAGAGGGTGAGGGAGAGAGATTATGTTTCAGCATAAAAAGCACACTTTGGTAAATTACCACCCCCCATATATTGTATTAATGGTTAAGACATGGTAATATTGAAGGTTATTTAATATTTTCAGAACATAAGGCTAAACATTTTAAAGTGTGATTATGAATATCCTTACTTTAGGATACTTTGTTTTAATTTCCCTGATAAAGGGCTTTATTTTAAATATCCTTCCAGAACAATAAAACGTTAAGCTGACAGAGCATCCAATAATATTCAATACTATTCTGGCCTATAATTTGTAATTCACCAGAGATGAGATGTATTGTGTTCCTCAGAACCAAGAACTCAGAAATAATTTGCCCTGTTCTACTCAAGGCCTGAAATGCTTCTTCCATTTATAGTACGCTCACATGTTGTTAAGCTATCATTTCCTAATGAAGATCCTCTAAGGGAAGTTTCATCTTCAACTTTAATTTCTTGATTTTGTTGTTATTGATTTCTCCTAGTTTAAGTTCATGCATTTGAAAATTAGAAAAATAAATTAATTGTTGGGCATCTGCTAGAGTTTTCAAATAGGGAACTTTTCTGTACAGGAAGGGTAATGGACTAGCAAGAACAAAATGTTTACTTTCTTGCTTATGATGCACGCCGTATTTAGTGACGTGCTATCACCATATTAAATGAATCAATTGTTCCATGAAATTGAGTAGTAGTGATTTTTCCTCCCTGGGGGTCTAATAAGATTCAGACATTATAAGGATAACAATGGCACCTCTAAAATTTCATTGCGGAAAAATCTTCAAACGTATCTTTCACAATGGAGGGCTACTCTGTTGGAAACTCTGAACAGTCACAGAGCAAGCATTATGCTATTTCTTGCTCGCTAAATTATGAAGTCAGTTACGTCCACATTCAGAAACTGCCTAGCCCCTAAAACATTTGGAATGTTCAGAAATATCAAGTGTAACTATGTGCTAGACACCAGAACATAAATCTGTAACCTAGATTTACAATATTACCATTTCTCCTCTAAAATGACATGAGGGAAGTGTTTAACTTAATGAGGCAGAGGATCCTGGTGTGTAAGTTACATTATATTTTTCATTGCACAAGGATAAGTTATTGCTTCAGTTTCCTATATGGTACCCCAGTGGCCTTGGAGGTACAATGTAGCATCCAGAAATGTCCCCTTTTGTCTTAGGCAGTAACTTACACTGTGAGAGTATGATTTCTGAGAATTGCCCATAACATTTCTTGCGGCAGGCTGAAATTCTTGAAGGTCATTCACAGATACCAATCAATTTTTTTAAAGCTTAGAAACGCTGACATAATAACACTACATGTGCAGCTAAACAAAAGGAGAGATTTATAGACATTTTCTTTTTTGTTTTCTCTGTAATGTTTAAAATAATAATTACAAAATTCTGGGTAAGAAGTTAAAGTAGCAGGCATCCTTTATTGTCATTTCTATTGTGTTGTCACAAGCCTTCTAAAATAAATACTGGTCTTTTGGGGGTGGTTTTGAAGATTTCAAATGCTAGGAATTTTGGTATATTGATTTATATTTGTGAAAAAGAATCTCAGTTAATTTTGAGCATCACATTTATGAATTCAGATGTTGAAATGAGCGTGTGTGCTTTCACAATTGACTTTACTTTCTGGTCATGTAAAATATGAATTTAATTAAAACAAAGTAAATGGAATTCCCCAATTGTTGTAGGATTTGGGTGAATTTTAGAGCCCGACAATTTTCAATGCAGAGATGTTACTCCGGGCTCTCTGCCAAACCATTACTGGTAATCTGATGACAAGGGATGAAGTGAATGGAAGTGCTGCCGCCTGGCTTAGTTAGATATGCATTTGCTAGCAGAGAAGCCAGCCTATTTCTTATGCAAACCGTCAAAACCACAACTTAGAAATGCAGACACACACACACAATGCTTTTACAAGTCTAGAAATATATGTATTAAAATAGAATTCTATGCTTAAGGGGAACACAGAAGCATCAGGCACAGCTAGTGTTGACTGAGTCCTTTCTATGCATTGGATAGTTTTAGTATCCAGGCACATTTCTCTCAATGGCTGCAGCAGAAGGAACTCAGCTATCCTTTTCTGGATAAGATGCTGTATTGCCTTACATGGCTAATTTGAACAACTGCTCAAAATCATTTATAAATAAATGAGTCATTTGGGCCACTATTGCCTGTGACTTCAGATTAGACATCTATTTTCCCCATAGTCCTAAAAAAACAATTTAGGTAATATTATAGTCACATGCAGAAGCAAGCAAAGCAAACATTTTTGCTTGGAATTTTAGAAAGTTTTTGGAAAGAGAAAATGTTGAATGGGTGGTTATGGGAATTTGCACATAATGTTCTGGCCACTGGAGGGCTCTCCTATTTTTCCCATTATTTCTTCAGAAGTCTGCTTGACACAGCTACACGTTCAGTATAAAAAATTTAAATCTTGGTCTTTTAGTATGTCTTGTGTCCTAGCTCATGAAATGATTTGTGTTTTCAAATGCAAAATAATATAACATAAAATATATTATGTTCCTTCACTATTTTTCAACGATGAAGTGACAAATCAGCTATGTGCCCATTTTCAGAATAATTGCATGACCAAGTCTCATGTCAAAATTACATGATCAGAAACCTGTATCTTAGTTACGCATTCCTCAACCTAGGAGGAGAGAACTGGAGAAGCCACGGAGTGGGTGTGGCTGGTTATGGTGGTTGTGCACAAGGCCAGCCCAGACAGCTGGGATGTGGGGCAGTCGTCAGGCAGCCGTCTAGGAAAGAAGGGGCCGAGGCCTGAGCATCCTTAGATGGTTTTATGTAAGCCTAAGAGCAATGGAAAGCAATGGGAACCAACTCCCTGGAACCAAGTCCCTACCCCTGAGGAAAGAACTGTTGCTGGAATACAATTTTTGATTTTAGTTAAACTGTAGTAAAAAGTATTAGGGTAACTGAAGCTTATGCAGAGATGAATTTGGAGAGGTAAGTGAGTACCTAGATGTAAAAAACCTTTTATATCATTCAAGACATTTGGTTTCTATTCCTCTGAAATTTTTCAGCTCCTGAAATCTAAACTCCCTTCTCGAGGGAAATAAGCCATAATGGAATGACACAGACTTGCAGGAGGCCTGCATTCCGCCAGAGCCCTGAACACTTTCCCTTCCCTCATCAAGGCCTTTAAATTCTCATGCATTTGCCTTTTACTTAAAAAAAAAGTTTCATTCTGCATATAAATATTTTTGTCAAAATTTGGAGATACAACATTTTATCCTACTTTTTTTTTAAATGTTAGCCTTCTTCCCATAGGCTTTCTAGGAGAGTGAAAAGAGACGTTAATCACTATAAATAATACCTGTAACACATATTTTTTTCCTAAAGGATCTCTCTTACTACTTCTCCTGACTCCTTTACATTTTCTGGCTGTCTTTCATAAACACTCAAAGTTCTGACTTTTGCTGAAAATGTTGGTACTTTGCTGTGCACATATGCATACACACACACACACATACACACTCACACTCTACCTTATTTAGCTTCAGTAGACTAGAAGATACCAAATTGTGTTGCTCAACTAAGAAAGAGGCAATAGAGGTAACAGTCTACTGCTCCATGAAGAAATCTCCTTACAGATGGAGGATTATAACAGTGCTTGATCTGGAAGGAGCTATGATCCTAACCCCTATAATTTGCATCTTAAGTTATGGCACCAATTAAGGCAGCCCAGAAGGCTTCCCCAATCCCTGATGAAGCTACCATCATTATGCTCTTCTGAAATGTTTAATTAAAATTTTAAATCTCACCAAAGGACTATGCCATGCCTCCTCCAGACTATATATCTCACTGATTGGATTAGTATTTAAGTTACTCAGAAAGTACAAAATGAGAGTTTGAACCATGCTGGCCTGAAGACTGGCCTTCGCAAGAAGCTCTATCATCATATCTGTGATAAAATTTTATAATAGCAATGCTAAAAATAAAAGATGCATCCTCTCATATTCATTATCCTGCAGTGCCCACTACCATGCCTTCCTATTTAAATATGCAGATATTTGTAAAAAAAAATATGCCTTAGATTCTTTTATGTATCCATGCACTTTAATTGTGAGAAAAACTCATAAATTTTCCTAGGTCCAAATTGTTTCTTTCATGCTTCATGAAACATACAAAATCAACTGAATCAGACCTTTTTTTTTCTTTTAGTGTGTCATAACTACCCACCTCTGTGTGAGACTAAAACCTAGGCTTCCTAGTTTTCCAGTAGAAATGTCAACTACACTTCCTCCTGCACCTGCTGTTTAAGCATATAAATCTCCTTTCACCAATCCTGTGGTTTATCAGCTTCTTTAGCAACTATCAGCAACTTTAACTTTGAATTGACTGTCCTAAGAGTATATACAACGCACTTTCTCTAAGTAAAACACACATTTAGAGCATGCTGGTTTCACTCTTCCTGTATCTCCATTCGCACATAATGTGACTACTGAACAAGTGTTTACTTAGGTGCTGTGGATTACTGTTGCAGTTAATCTTGAGACATGCCTCTTCAGGCAAACCAGGAAAGCATGACTTTGAACAACTGCTATAGCATCATGTTAAAAAGCTTCTTAATATCTTCAGATTAAGTGGTTATGCTACATAACTGCCATAGGAATTTTGCAGGGAAGAGATTTATCTTGGAAGATAAGCTTATAAGAATTTGTTATTGTATAAGGAAAACTGTGTAATCTATCACTCTTGGTTTTTGTTTTGAGTGCCTCAATTCCTAGAGCTAAATTGAATATTTTGTTATTATTAATGATCTGACTTTTGATGCCTTGCATAATTATTGTTTTTTTATTAAATTTATTCATTAATTACATTGTGTTGTAATTACATAGAATCTGGGATTCTCCCCCCACCCTCCCCCCATTATTGTTTTCAAAATGTGTTTCAAATCATACTTGAGCAAAGTCTGCTTTATTTCCTGATAATCTAACGCGGGGTGGAATTCTTGCCTTCTCAGGTCACTGTAATCTCTGCTCAGGTCCTGAGTGCTTTGTCCTGTACTGTCTTGGCATCCAGCAAAGAAGTAATGTTTGTTGAATTAACATTCTTATATATTATCATAATAAAACATTCCCATTTAAAAATAAGAAATAGAATTTTAAACCACCAGGTACAAATATCAAGACAATTAATCATAATCAGCAAATAAACCTGGTAACACTTCTTAGGGTACTTTGAGTGCTTCTCCAAAGTCTCACCTACATCTTTTTATTCTCATCTATTTTGGCCTAGACAGGATATACATTATGTTGTCAAATTTTATTTTCAACAAGTTTTAATTTTGCATCAGAAGATTTTGGATAGAATAGTCAAGCAATAAGGTCATACATGTTTACAATGTATTCATGTCTTTTCTGGCCACCAAGACCATTCCTCAAGGATATGAGGAGAGTTCCGCAGAACCAAGGGGTATTTGCTTAGGAGGTTACATTATGACTCCTGGGCTGAGTCCTGTGTGTTGCTTCCATAGACAAGAACTTGTGGAAGTCTTTTGCCATCTAGGGAAGCTGAGCTTGGCTGATGTTAGGTAACTTCCTAAGGTGAGAATAAACACATCTAAGAGTCTGAAACCCTCAGGTCTTTCTAAGGTGACTGCCACATGTGTCTTACAGTGTCTTTCCCACAGTGTGTGGATATGCAGTCTTAGTGAATGAGATGACCTCCGATAGCCCAGTGTGGGAGTGGAGAATATGGTCATCTATCCCTTGTAAAGTAGCATATCCTGTTTGTTTCGAAGTACGTTTAGAAATGGGTAGTGTGAAATGAAAGTGAGGACAGAATTTTGTAAATTATAATGCACACTCAAAAATAAAATAGTTGGGCCCGGCGCGGTAGCATAGAGGTTAAAGTCATCGCCTTGTCCAGCTAGGATCCCATAAGGGTGCTGGTTCATATCCTGGCGACCCTACTTCCCATCCAGCTCCCTGCCTGTGACTTGGGAATGCAGTCGAGGATGGCCCAAAGCCTTGGGAACCTGCACCCACATAGGAGACCCAGAGAAGCTCCTGGCTCCTGGCTTTAGATTGGCTCAGCTCCAGCCGTTGCAGCCACTTGGGGAGTGAACCATCGGATGAAAGATCTTCCTCTCTGTCTCTCCTCCTCTCTGTATATCTGCCTTTCCAATAAAAATAAATAAATAAATAAATAAATAGAAAATAGTTAGGAAATCTGTGGTAAATCTACTCAATAATGTGATCTTTCAGCATTTAAGCTTGTTGTACACTTGTTTCACGAGTTAGTCCAAATGTATTCCTGTATACCACATAATGTAGTTTTAACTTCTTGAGCTGTTTTTTTTTCATGTATTAAAAAATGTCACAGTGCTAGGAAGTATCACTTAGCAGTGTGAAGAGGATTTGATATGGTAATGCATTTATTAAAACTTCAGAAATCAGATTTCTTGTAATAAAATGAGACCTCTCCAAGCTTTGATGGCTTCATGACAGAAAAATTGTGAAACTGATCCAGTTATATCTATATACATATGTATATATAGACATATATATATATATACACACACATAGTGACTTACTAGTATGTTTATATAGATAGTGAAATCCCGCAAGAAAACACTAATTGCAGTTAACCCTTAAACTTTTAGATGTGGGGGGTGTCTTTTATTCTTTTTACTCACCTGTAGTACACAAATTTTCTACAATGGACACAAAGTAACTATAAAATATAAAATTAATACAGATACATCTCAAAATTTGTTTCCTTAGATTTTAACCATTCTTAGATTTGAAGAGGGCACTGGTGTGGTTTTACTGCTTTACAAACCCTGAGCTACTGATTTACATCTTATCTGCATCAAGGAAATGGTCTAAATGGTCTAAATCCTTTCTGGCATTTCAGACTGCTTCATTCACCTGTAATGAAAAAACAGCAGGTGTTGAGTGACTTGATCCTCTTCTCAGAAGTTTCCTTCAATTTCAGGTACTGATCTCTGCAAATCTTGACTTATAGTAGCTCATTTATTTCTTCAGAATTTGTATCTTTTTTTTTTTTTTAGCAAAAAAAGGTTTCCAGAGACTCATATATTAGAATATATGTGTTTGGCTGCAGTAGAGCAGCCATCAAGCTACCAAGAATGTTCTGCAACACCCCATTGCTACAGAAATGAAAAGTAGCAGGCAGCACCTCATCTGTCTGCCCTGTGATTAGCTGTACTGAAAAACAATAAACAAGCAAATGTTGTAGTTATTTTGCAGGGCTTTATCATCGGTGAATGTCCTTATGCTTTGACATTTTCAGTGGTATTCAACTTGCCTGTAAATATTTCCCCACCAGTTCACCTTGCTTTTGCCTTATAATTTGAAACACTAAATGTATGCATCTAAATGAAGATTTTTATGCTCATGAAAATTAATTATGACCAGGAGAATTCTCAATGCATAAATCAATTATAATGAATCAGCCTTCATGTTAAGTTCTCATTGCTTTTAAAAACAAATATGCATGTGTTACGAAAACATCACTCTGCACACCTGTGTCATCTCTTTTCCCAGGGTGGGTCATCAGATATTAGAACTAATTGAAAGCTTAGATATCACCTAGTTAAATCTGTTAATTTTTACAAAAGAGGAAGTCATGATACAGAGAAATAATTTTGTCTAAGAGCATAAGAGCCAGAAGTACAAATGGTTCCATTTGCATTCTGTTAGAGTTTAGGGTCAGGTGAATATTTTAAATTAAAAGTTTTAGTGATGTATCTCTATAAACACATCTAGTGGACAGTTGTCTGTATAAGGTGACTGATACAGGAACATTGATGTGAAAGTACATTTGTGTATAAGCAGTTAAATCTAAAAAGTATGAGTTATCACAAGAAGCATACACAGCAAAATAAAAAGATGCATGGGAAAGCCCCAGAATGAACACTAGTGATTTGAATTCAGGAGACAGAATTGAATCATCAATTATAAGGAAAAAATAAGCCAAGGGATAGGGTGAGCACATAGGGGTTGCAGGAGAATGGTTTTATGAAAAGCAAGGAGAGACATTTTTTTGAAAGGAGTATCCATTAATAGAGGTGCATGAAGCAAGAATGATGAAGACTGAAGGTGTCTATGGTATTTCACAAGTGAGAAGTCAACAATGACTCCATTGTGAGCAAGTGCAGTGTAGTATTTGGGAAAGGAGCTAGACCACCTCATGATTATGAGTGAAAGATGGAGTTCAAGCAGCCAGTAAAGCACCACCTTATGGAAGCTTAATGGTACATGGAAAAAGAAGAATGGACCCATATTGAAGGATATTTTTTAAATAAGACAGAAGTACTGTAGTGCTTACATAGAAAGGAATTATGGGAGTCAGTAATCTCCTATAAAGATTTATTTTACTTATTTGAAATACATAGTGCCAGAGAGGGCAAGACAGAGTGAAAAAGAAGGATCTTCTATGCACTGGTTCATTCCTCAAATGGCAGCAATGGCCAGACCTGAGCAAGGCCAAAGTCAGGACCTGTGACCCCATCCTGGCTGTCCAAGTCATGACAGAGGCCCATCTATTGGGGCTACTACCTGCTCCTTTCCTTGGCTCATTGTAGAAAGCTGAATTGGAAGTAAAACAGTCATGACTGGAATCACACTCCAATGAGCTGCTGGCACTGGAGGTGTTCACTTAACATATTGTGCCACAATGTTGGTTGTGGGAGTAGATGATTTGAGAACTCAAGAAAGTATATGTGATAAAGTGTCAGAATAGATGAGGAGGAGCAACCAGAGAGCAGGTATTTGGGCATAATGCAGCTTACTGATTGCAAACCAAGAGGTGTGTTTGTATTGTGTTTGCTCATGATTTAAAAAATTTTTTAAGTTAAAGAAAAAAGCCTATTCACAACGACTGAATGATGAATTGTTCTAGAGTCTGATTAATTAAACTACCATTTTTAGAACTTCAACTATTTCATAGAGATTTCAGATGCATTTTTTTTAAAAGATCAGTATATTTTACTTGAAAGTCAGAATTACAGAGAGGAGAGACAGAGAGAGCTCTATCCATTGATTCACGCCACAAATGGCAACCAGGGTCAGAGCGAGGCCAGTATGAATCTCCCAAGTGGGTGCAGAGTCCCAATAGCTTGGGCCATCCTCTGCTGCTTTTCCCAGGTGAATAGCAGAAGTGGAGCAACCAGGACTCCGACCTGCACCCATCTGGGTTGCCGGTGCCATAGGTGGAGGACTAAACTGCTACACCACTGTGCCAACCCCTAAAATGTTATTTTTCTTAATCAAATGGAAAATTGATACATACTGTGTTAGTCAATAGCCAAGAAAATCTTCAGCTCTTATAGAAGTAATCACACAGTGTTTGAAACTGATTTCCTAAAGATAATTCATATATTATAATTGCATATATGTATATATTTACTTATACAATGCAAAGATTTTTTGGAAAAAAATGTGGATGCTGGCATTGCATTCTTGATTTAAAAAAATCACCACTCTCACATTCACAGCATTGTTTTTTGCAGTAGTTCAGATATGGATTCAAGCTACATGTCCATCAAAATATAAATGGATAAAGAGAGTGTTGTGCAGACTTAGTAGAATACCATTTATTTGGGTTTTTTTATGCATCCTTGTTTTTTGAAACAGCATGGATAAAGCTGGTAGGCATAATGCTAAGGAAATAAGTTAGGCATAGATAGACAGCATTGTATTATCTTACTTATATGTAGAATCTAAATTAAATTCTTAGGGTTAGAGTAGCATGGTGGTTGTTGGGCAGGGAGCAGAGAAATGTGGGGCGATGCTGGACAAACGAAAATTTCATTTAGACAAGAAAAATAGTATGGAAATCATTGTACAGCATAGCTACTATGGATTATAATAAATACTTGGAAATTGCTGAGTAGATCTTAAATAGTCTTACCACAAATATATGATTAGCTTGATTTACTTTGATTGTATTATTTACTATATCGCAGCACTGTCCTGGACACTTTCAATATAGCTAGCTTGTATTTGTCTATTATACCTGTAACAAATCTGCAGGTGGATGGGTGAGAAGAAATCAGAACTGTCCTATACATCCACCATGTGCTTTCAATCAATGAGTTTTAGCATCAAAAGAACATCTTGAATTCCTTTTGCTAAGATATCCTGGTTTGATCAAAAACACTGTACATGATGTCTAACATCAAATATGCCTGAATCTATGAAAGGATTTTCCTTTTAAAACATGCCATGGGACAGCAAGTGTGCCCGTTTGTTCAGACCTGTGAAGGGACACACAAGGGCAGAACCCCTGGAGCACCATTCACCCGATTACATTGGAGCCTCCAAACAGGCTAACCCTGCTGGTGCAGGGTCAAGGGCTGCAAATCGCAGGCTCTTCCAAAACAGAGAACAAAAGTCGGATTCAGGCACCAGGATCTGAGCCTCATATAAGACCAGATAGATGTTAGAAGACTTTCATTTTGATTATTTGGGGGCTGTAATAAACATCAGAACAAATTCAAAGGGAACTTCACTTACAGAGTAGATGCTTCAGAGTTGGAGTTTTAGACAAGTTCCTGGCAGATGTAAGTCCCTTTTCCTCATTTGCACAAAGGCACTTGCCTTTTTTTTTTTTTTTTTTTTTTTTGCCAATTAGTGTTAGGACTTTTAGGGCATTGCCATATTGAAAGAAAATGCTAGGCTATTAGCAGCACATCCTGCCTTTTCTATACTTGAATTCATTCATTCATTCATTGAGGACATACTATTGAGCACCTGTTATGTGACAGGCATTGTGCTGTATCCTGACCAGGGGCCAGAGAAAAAGACTAAAAGCAGGCTAAGGCGTCAAAGAATTAAGCACACGCTGAGCAAGATGGCATTCTGTGTTGCAAGCTATGCAGTCACATCACTGAATGAGGCATCAGGGTTGTTTTCTGAAAGTTGCATTGTTAACACCATAATTCTTTGCCATGTGTTGAAAATTTTCCTCAGAAGCTATTTTAACTTTACACAGACACAGCACTTTTATAACAGGAAAATGCTTATATTTTCAGCTCAAGTCGTTAGGCAGGGAAAACATGGCAGATGTTTTTGATAAGCGTAAGAGATGAAGTTGAACTGAATTTTAATTAAAGTTACTGAAAAGCCCAGTGAAAAATTTTATCTGATCCATAAAATGTTCTGCCTACTTCTGAAGGAAAAAATGTCATATCACGCTTAAATCAAAGATATAAGAAAAATACAAGGAAGTATGTCTGTGGTATACCATTAGATTTTTCCTAACTACACATCTATTAATTTCTAAATATATTGAAGTTCACAAATTAGCAAAGATGTAAAATCTTACACTGAGAACAGTGTAACACATTAATATTTTAACTTTTCTATAAATAGCAACCACTGACTATGTTCACTATGTATTTTCACATTTTTATATGGAAACTTCCTCTAAAATGCTGGTAGACTGACAACATGACTGATTTATGTTTAAATTTAGGCTTTAATATTATTTTTGAGCAAAGTAGTTTGGGAAGCATCAAACCAGTATTTTCTTTTCGCATGCCAAATATAGATATCATTTCTTCAAATGTAATCATGCTAAGTTATGGATATATTTTCAAAAAATAGAATGCTGCTAAATAAAGTTGAAATTTCACAGGAACTTAGCAAGTGTTTTTAGATTCTTTTTATACACAATGCTATCTTATGTACTTTGAGAAGTAAAAAGATATGTTAGAACTAAGAGTCATCCAGACCTCACAATAAATAATAGTGGGGAATGGATGTGATAAGTGTTTTAATAGTGGAATAACCAGCATTCAGACTGAAAACACCACAGCAGGATAGAAGAAATCATTCTAAGTGATATACAGCAAGAACAGCATTAGGTGTGATGGAGGAGAGCCGCAAAAGCAGGACACAGCCCTTGCTTCAAGGGACTTTTCCTAAAGAGATAATACTTCTATGTAGACTATTAGAGTCTTCTATAAACACAAAATATTATCAAAGGTGCCATCATATGCAAAAGGAACAAAACTCACCAGAAAGTCAAGGCATGGAGAGGTTGGGGGAGAGGGAAATGGTATCTTGGGCAAGACAGAGTGTGAGTTTGGGTGGGAAGTGCAAGGCTACCTGCAGATGTAGCAGAAGAGGCAAGCTGAGTGGTGTGAGCATGGACAGGCACAGCACTGACCATAGTCTGTCCCATGAATCTAGGAGACTGATCTGGCTGAAGCACAGCTCATTGAAGAACTCTTGAAAATACGTTGCTTGTGTTAAGGACAGGTAGGATAGGCATGTCCTATGAAATGTCCTGTGAATGCAGAGTTCTGGACTTGATGTGACACAAGCAGGAAGCTCCCTTAGTTTGTTGAGGAGCCTGGTGACACGTGAAAAACGTTAGAAATATTAGTCTAACAGTTACTGCTTCTCTGAAGAATTGACTTAAACAAAGTTCCTCTGACCAGGTTAGAATCTGTAAAGCATTAGACAGATCAATAATGGAGCTATTGCTGAAGACACAGAAAACTAATGAGTGTCTATACAACCCTAACACTTGTGTAAAGTATTCTATAGAACCTTGCAAGTAAGACTTAGAGGAAATAGCTTAGTTGACTTTCTTTACAAAAAAAAAAAGATTTATTTATTTTTATTACACAGTCAGATATACAGAGAGGAGGAGAGACTGAGTGGAAGATCTTCCTTCTGTTGATTCACTCCCCAAGTGACTGCAATGGCTGGAGCTGTGCCGATTTTAAGCCAGGAGTCAGGAGCCTCTTCCCAGTCTCCCACACGGGAACAGGGTCCCAAGGCTTTGGGCCGCCCTCAACTGCTTTCCCAGGCCACAAGCAGGGAGCTGGATGCGAAATAGAGTCATCCGGACACGAACCAGCGTTCATGTGGGACCTGGCACGTGCAAGGTGAGGACTTTAGCTGGTAGGCTACCTCTCTGGGCCCAGATTAGTTGACTTTCTTTGCCATGAATAAGTAATTGAAAAAGAAATATAATGGATTACTATTAATTAAGACAATACAAACCAATGCAAAATAGAATTGCCCATGAATCAAAGGCTATATGTACAACAAAAACTTATCCTAGACATTATAAGAACATAGAAGGTTTCATAACATTGGCAAAAAGGAAACTTTCTCTTGAAAAAGCTTTAGGAATTTCAAACAGGTCATCTCAACTCTAACACCTGAGAAAAGGCAAAACCAACAAGTTGTCTGCAGCCATCAGAACATTCATGTCAGCAGTAGTCAATCGATCTCATGTAGGAAAAGTCAGGACAGATTAATTCCATTTCTGCCAGGCAGAATAATGGACCTTACTGGTACAGAAGTTGTAATGTGACTAAATTTTGTAAGACTTTGGGGTCTGCACTACTTGACATTTTTCTTAATAAACTACACAGGTATCTCCTGGACGCCTGACATGGAGATATATGATAAGAGATTATATGCAGATATTACCTATTGGTTAAGTTTGTCTCACCATTAATGTGGAAACATTTGGCTAGAGCTGATAAACTCAGTGCTAATGACTTCAAAATAATGGAATTACCTTCTACGTGGTGTCACTTTGCTTTGAATTAACATTACCAGCTGGACTTTGCCCTCACTGTTTCAAAAACGAAATCTTGTCACTAGGGATACCAGGAAAAGCAATGGAATAAAATCAATCCATCATCATCACTACTAAAAATGAAATTCTCTTAAGCCCTCTTAAGCAAAGGTTTATACGCACAGATAAATTTGACCATCAAAAAAAACTATATCAACCCATTTAAAGTATCTACCACATCAAGAGAGTTGTTGATTTAACTGGCTTAAGGTTTTTAAAATCCTTGGTTAGTCAAGACAAATAAACAAGAAACCAAGTCTATCCCTCTGGGGACATACAGCAATCGCAAAAGCGGCAATCGTTCCAAGAATAAAGTGTGTTTACTTTCTCTTATTCCGCTGCTCTATTTAGCTCAGCAGAACAAATTCTTCTCAGTTCTTCAAGGCTCCTTTCTAATCAACACTTTTCAGGGTGCTTTGAGTTCCTTTTGCACCTCAGTGCCCCATTGCCTCCTGGCCACTGGTGTGCTACATCCATCTAAGACTTTGAGTTTAGCTCACTGCCAGAGGGGTCTTCTTTAAAACCTGTAATAAACTTAATTCTGACACTACCATATTTAAAATGCAAAGTTCAGTGTGATACCCTTTATCTCTCTGAAGCATGGAGATCCACCTTGACTTCCTGAGTCAGAGAACAGTACATTTGCTTGCACCAGCCCAGCTGTGCTTGTTGAATATTTCTCTCCATAGCCTGGCCTCCATTTTGGAGGCACTTCGGGCAAAATATGAAAGACTGTTATTGCAGTCTTCCATTAAGTTCTGTCATTATTCCCAATATTGCTTCTATTTCTTCTAACATTAGTTATTCTTAGGGATTTCCTGATACATTCTCTGTCTCTGTATATGCTAATTTAAAATATGAATTCTAATGTTTAAAAATGAGTTTTCAACAATAATTATGAAATACTAAGGTTCTTTAAGTCACTCCTCTAGCTTTTACAAAGGGCATTTAACAGCTTCTTATGCATCCCCTCTCTGTAAACCAGTGTCTGTAAATCAGATTGTTGTTAATAATTCTGAAAAAATATATAATATATAGATTATTTTATATAGATATATATTTTATGGATATATTTTATATAGATATATAGATAGAAAGCAACTCTGTGCCAAATGAGTTCTACTGGAATGTTTCTCAAGTGATTTGTCTAAAGATTCACTTATTCATGTGATACAGTGGTTTCTTTTGATCCTTCTTTTGCCATAAACATTTTTAGGCATGACATGCAGTTTTATCAATAGAGCCAAACATCAAGTTAGTGATCTGTTCATAGAGAAAGACTCATTCCTTTCAGCATCTATTTATACAATCTTCAAATTGTCATAGGCTCTTTGAGTTTTCATTGATCCAGATAAATCTTGCTTGATGCCTTTTCAAAGAACATCTTATCAGAGCATTTCCAATAACTTTCTGACATTTCAAAATTACATATTCCCTGGATAAGAATTTTATTTATTGTAAATACAAAGCTTCAGAGTTCCTAGAGATGTGTCTCAGGCCAGATAACAGTTATCTGAAGTTGTTGGTTGCTGTGGTTTCTTCCAAGCTCTGTATGATTCCCTTTTTTACACTTGAACTGTTTTTGTCATGTTTGGCAAGCTTATATTTTCATACTAGTTGAGGCACATGATATCTACTGTGTTCATAGTCTATAAATTATGCTAAATGTATAATATTCAAATACAATATTTCTTCACTAAAATAATGTTAATACCTAGTACCTTTATGCCTAATAGCATAGTTTCATGCATTCTATACCTCAAATATTTTATTAAATTTAAAAAGGCATACTGTAAAACATTTCATATTAAAATAATTCTCTTCTATTTACACAAGCTCTTTATATAAAAGCCAATTCATTTTTCATTACAGTGGAATTTCAGTTTTAATTGAAACACAAAAGATGACCAGATTTTTAAATATAACACTGATTTTTCCCTGGATTAACTACTGTTCTTACTATAAATGCTCTCAGAAGCCCCTTCAACTAAAAGAGTGTTTGCCAAAGGATTATCTAACTAGTCAGACTTGATGGAATTTCTCTGAGTAACTGAAATAGTAGCCAGTAAGTAGGTTTGGGACATCAGAATTCAGAAATGGGTGTGTATTTATCTCTCTTTTGTTTTCAGTCATGGCTATTATTGCTCAGATTCCAGGTGTAATACTTTTTCCATCCTAACTCATTGGTCTCTACTATTGATTCATTGAACAAACTTCATTTAATCAGCATTCTTTCATTTCTCACATGGTTAATCAAAAATTAAGTAAACGATCTCAATTCAATAAGACAATTTATGCAAAATTCACAAGAAGGCTCTACAAATTGCTTGGCGTCAGAAGCATATTACATGATGCGATGCTTTTCCTTCTCCTTGAAGTATGGAGCAGACATAAATGACTTGGACATTAAGGGCATTTTGTGTCAAGGATTTTGTCAGTCCATGAAGCTTATGGTCTCCTTCTTAATGATGATTTAAGGGGAGGGTCCTTGAGAAAGCCAGCCAAGGGGTTCCTATTGTGTCTCGGAGCTTTCTAACACGATAGCTGCAAGCTATGCTGCTATGCTTTGTTGTAAATTTCTACATAACTCTGGGCACAGTGCCTTATTTAACAGTTCCCTAGTGTTATTTTGGAAAAGTCCTTTGCACAAAATGCCAGAACTCAGCTTGAACTCTTGTCCTCTGTCAGGGAGAATCTTTCTGTCAGTGGGATTTATTAGCTGTTTGAAAAATCATTCAGCACATTACTGGGAATTTTGTTCCTGTGGAATATGCCAACTGTAGCTCGCCCTAATTGTTCTTCCTGTGAGGCATAGAAGCAAAGAATTTTGGTGGAGTGTTAGCTCTTTCAGTATAGAAGCTCAGTATAGAAAACTTCATTTTAATCACAAAAGATTTTCCATTGTTTTCCAACTCATCTTTCAAAATTTGTAAACGCTTGCTTTCCCTTTAATCATTAAAACCAGATTCTCTTTCTTCCATTAGAACAGTCTCCAGGCAAGTAACAATAATTGGCTCAATCAAGGGTTAGTGTGTCCCTTGTAGTATTACATACTAAGTACTCATTTTATTCTTTATGTTGCTTTTGTTATTTCCATTTTAAAGATGACAAAACTGAGACTTAAAGAGGATGCAAGGTTTCTGTAAGTCAGCAGTGATACAGCCAAATCCAGATAGGTTTATTCCCTCTGGGGCCTGAGCACCTGAGCACTGTGCCATGTTGGATGAGTGAGAAGTGTCCAGAACTTTCAGTGTTTCTGCCTTGTGATGAAGTAAAGGTGACTAATCTGACATCTAGAAATCCTATTTCTTTACTACCATGTCAAATACACAGAGCACACTGCAAGCTAATTATTTGGAATTCAGAACACAGTGCTGTTTCTCTGCCCAATAGATGCTACTTAAATCCTAAAGTAGTTGAAATACAGAGGATTTATAGTAACCACTGCAGACGCTTTAGTGTTACAATGCCAGAAATCAAGGCAAATATAAAACAATAGGATGAATTTTAAAGATGTTAAATAGAATTGCTTGAGTAAATGTTAAATTTAATTATAAAATAAAGAGATATATAAAGTTTCTGTAGCATCAAAAGCTTCAGGCACGTTAGAGGAAGACGTGATAGAATTCCGATTTCTGTTTCTGTAGTTTACCTATAGGAATATATTATTTTGTTATAGTAATAAGGAAATTCAGCCTCATGCTAATATGTGGTTGTAAAGCATAAGAATATTTCTACAGCCATATCAGATTATTATTGATACAATACCTAAGCTCAGTAAGTAATTATTTATTATTTTTTATTACTATTTCTCTTTGAGAGGCAGGGAGAGAAGACAGATTTCTCTCTGTTTTACTTCCTGAAGGTTACTAAGCCAGATAGATCTGAGAGCTGGAAATGTGAATCAGTTCTCCCACGTGGCTGGCAGGAACCCAGTTTCCTAAGCCATCAGCACAGCCTCTCAGAATCCCCACTCGTGGGAAGCCAAAACCAGGGACCCAACCTGGAGTTTGAACCCAGGTCTTCTGATGTGTCCATAGTCTTCCTAAACAGACATCTTAAGCATTAGGCCAAATGCCTGCCCTGCTTTATTTTCAAATTAAACTTTATGTGCATATAATATGTCATTTTGAAATATGTACACATGATAGAACTGTTAAATTGTACTATTTAAAATGTATTAACTCACAGTTATAGTGAAAACACTTAAAATCTAAACACATTGATTTTAAAAACTATAATACATGATTGTTAACTATAGTCAATGCATTATGTAGTATTTTATTATTCTCATTTAATTAAAATTTTGTGTCCTTTACCCCAAATCTCCCCCACTTCCTACCTGAGATCCTGTGTTTTGCATGCTATACTTCAATGCATTTAACTGTTTTATTTTCCATATAGCTGAGATGATGTGGTATTTGTCTTCCTATGCCTAGTTTATTTAACTTAACGTGTCCTCAAGCTACATTCATGCTTTCACAAATGACAAGGTTTCCTTCTTTTTAATGGATGAATAGTATCTCATCATGGATATACTAGAGGGTATAAACTATATTTCCTTTATCTCTTCATTTGTTGTTGGAAAGTTAGTGTGTTTCAAAATATTAACTGTTATAAATAGCATTGCTATAAATATAGGATGCCAATGTTTCTGACACACGGATTTCAATTTTTTTGGTTATATGTCCAACGATGACAGTATTTACATTCAACAAGTAACTTTCTTATAGGTTAGTTGTAATGTAAAATGTTCCACTGTAGTAATGAATTTCATAATCTAGAAAATTAAAATTCACTATTTATTCATATTTTGTATGGATTTATCTATATAAGGTTTTTATAATAGCATACATTTGTTGCTTGGAAAATACTGATTTGCTGAGTTAGGCTCATGTTCTAAATATTGATACTTTCCCTTTATGATAATTTTAAAAATTATTTTTGTTAATGTCACCATTGCTGCTATTATGAAACAAGCCTTTTTATGTATTGGGAAACTGTGATCATAGTACCAGACATGAGCTTTCCAAAATTCCAATTTTTTCTTTAAATCTTCACTTTTATTCTTAGCAACAAATACTGACTCATTTTACTTAGAGTTACAGCTTCTACATTCATTAAAAAAAATAGCACCTTTGAAATATCCAAATTTGTATTCTCACAGTCTTTCTGCCAGTCTTTAATTTACATGATGTTGCATCAAAAGACTAGGCAACTTCACAGTCGTTTGCACAAAAGCTTTATATGTACACACACGCATACACACACATAGGAACCCAGAATAAAAGAGGTAGGAATTTAAAAAAAATAACTGCCATAATTACTTACCTAAGATCTGGCTTAATTATTTACAGGTACTTTTCCTTAAATTATTGCAGAAAAAGGGCCCAGTGCGGTAGCCTGGCAGCTAAAGTCCCTTCCATGAGTGTGCTGGGATCCCACATGTGCGCTGGTTCGTGTTCCAGCAGCTCTGCTTCCCACCCAACTCCCTGCTTGTGGCCTGGGAAAGCAGGATAGGACAGTCCAGAGACTTGGGACCCTGCATCCCCATGGGAGACCTGAAAGAGGCTCCTAGCTCCTGGCTTCAGATCAGCTCAGCTCTGGCCATTGTGGCTCACTTGGGGAGTGAATCAATGGACAGAGGATCTTCCTCTCTGTCTCTCCTCCTCTCTGTGTGTCTGACTTTCCAATAAAAATAAATAAAGCTTTTAAAAAAATTATTGCGGAAAAAAAGGAAAAGCATGCTATCATGTCTTAACAGTGTGCCTAAAGCAAAGAAGCTGGAAATATCTTCAGCCCCAAGTCTAATGTATCTCAAATCTGGTCATTGTTGTTGTCAGTGGCAAACTCTTCTGTTTCCTGTTTGCAACAAGGATTTAGTTAAATGCAGTCTACTGCTCCCATTCAGCAGCGCTGATCAGGTGCTTCTCGAGTGTAAACCGCTGTCATTGCCTACAAAATACCACCCACACTGGGAAAATCACAGAAGAAAAAGAATATATGTCCACCCAGGATTGGAAGGAAAAGGAAGGACTCAAAATGGGAATATATAACAGAAGGTTAAATATAGCAGAAATAGAATATGTTTAAAAATAAACATAAAAATGACATTCTGTTTG